>NC_137468.1:95304243-95727630 GCF_964235325.1 Thermobia domestica
ACTCTATTACAATCTGAAAAAGAAAAACCTAATGTAAAATTTAAATAAGTGAACTATGTTTTATTACCTGTACTTGCTATTGTCTTCCGTATTTTATATATTTCCATTATCTCGCGGAAACAAGATTATGACCATTAATGTTCTGCGTTAGAATAGTTTAATATATTTCTTGACAACCATTTTATTTTAGAATTATTTCAAGTAAAGATTGATGTAAATTGATTTATGTTACGTGAGGTTTTAATGAATACTCATCTTGTGTTGTAATCCATTGTTCCTTTTACAACTCCCATCGTTACCGCGAACCGAGAATTTTCCCCATTTTAGGAAAATGGGGTGGCGTATCCACTGGGCCACAGATGCTCACTTCTTCGCAGATGGAGACTAAGCCCAAAGGACGAGATTGCATCTCCAGTTTTGACAGTTGCGCATACCTGCGATATCGGCAGCTGAAGATTAAATATTTGTGATTGTGTTGCAAAGATGATGGATCCAGAAAACACCGTACGGATTGACGCGCGTCTGCACCTCACAAGTAAAGACATCGGATGCTTGCCCGAGCAGGAGTGTTACACAGTGTTGATGCAATAGTTATTCCACTGTGAGTCTACGATTTTCATTATACTAACAGAGTTAATGGGCCCAAGGGACTTACTCGTTGTCCATGGCACCTAATTTTTTGTGCATGAACATACCTTTGTTCAAGGGCGCCGATCCTGGGAGCCCGGGGGGGCCAG
Organism: Thermobia domestica; assembly: GCF_964235325.1. Lineage (NCBI taxonomy): Eukaryota > Metazoa > Arthropoda > Insecta > Zygentoma > Lepismatidae > Thermobia > Thermobia domestica. The sequence goes on from NC_137468.1 coordinate 95,304,981, forward strand.
CCACCCAAGCTCATGTGGCCTCCTAGTGTTTTTATGAATATACAATATTTGGCATAATTTGAATGCAATTTGTCTTAGCATCCTCATATATATACACCTTCTGAGTCTGAGTGGACCCCCCCCCCCCCCAAATTTACAGAGAAATCGGCGCCCTTGCCTTTGTTACGTTTATGGAATTGACTAGGTTTAATTCAGATGTTCGGATGACATGTTCATGTTCTATCCTTGTCAATATACCTTCATTGCGAAGCGCAAATACTAATCCTCCAGTTCATTTAGAATCAACATACCGCTTGGGCTATTGACCGAACGGAACAATGATCCTAACAGCTTTTAACAATTCCTTCTTGAATCGGCAGTAAATGCATACGAGTGGTTATTACGCAATATCTATAAGATCAGCAATCAGTAGATTATCTACAAATGAAGAGTTGAAGAAATTAATTGTTTATTAACAATAAATTATAATGGAAGAAAGTATCAGTACGAGCCTGTACCGCAATAATAATAATAAAAAAAAGGACAAAAAGGAAGAAATATTTCATAATTTAATTGACTTTTGTGTTACGTACTTTCCTTAATATGAATTTATCTTTATTGCCCACAAGGAAGAAGAAATTTAAGGATTTGTATCTGAAGATATATCAGTGTTGTTGACAAGAAATTTGACTTCATCCTTTCAAAACATGTGAATTAGTGAGATTTCCTTTTTACTCTTAATGATAAGCCAGATCTAAAAGATTAAACTTTTAAATAAAGTTCCTAATACAATTAATGTTCTTTTTTTCGTGTGTGTGTGTGTGTAGATATAAAGACAAGATACTACACTTTGATGCACTCGATAATGTACGCGGAATAAAAAGAAATGTGTAAATAGGTAACATGTAGTACTGTCTTCTAACAGCGTATCTGATTGATTGTTTATATTCACGAATATCTATCTCTCAAGGTTATCATAATAGGTTTTTGACCTTAGTGAATTTTATACCAGCTGTGTAATAATAATAATAATAATAATAATAATAATAATAATAATAATAATAATAATAATAATAATAATAATAATAATAATAATAATAATAAATGTTGGACATAAAGGACCAAGTTTGGATTTAAATGGCATCGGAAGTGTCACTATTCGTTTCAGCAACCTCGAAAACTATGGATTGCACACTAATGTCGGCCATTTTAGATCATTTATATATATCTGCCAGCCATTTTAGATCATCTGCGACCCCGAAAATCATGGATTCGACACTAATACTGATCATTTTCGAACAATTTTAAATATCTCCCCCTCTTCTAAGTTGCACCGTCAAACTGAAATGATGAAAACCATCCTATTCTCGAACCTCATTTATGCAGAAGATTTGATCGAGATTGGTCAGGTGGTTCAAGAGGAACAAAATCACAAACATAATGACTTTCATTTATACGAGAGAGAGATTATTGACCGATTTGAACCTGAAGCAATACGTTGTATAATAAAAGTAATAATATTACGGGTCCCCATAACTTTTTCGTATACAGAGGTGCGAGAACTCAGAATATTCTGCCAACTTTTTAAAAGTTTTCCCAACGCTCTTTTAGCATTTTTTCTTAATTTCAATTTTTAATCAAGAATAAGCAGTGCATTCCGCATTTATTTTTCTATTAAGAAAAAAATTAATTACTGTATTCTAGAGGTAAAAATATGGCAAAAATTAAGAATGAAAGAAACCCGTTGATTTGATAGGGAAAAAAAAATGAGGAAATCGCTGAAATAAATGCAGTGTTCTCAAGTTCCATCGAATTTATTTGAAAGCTATAAGAGAAATGTTTGACATAAATCTTTTGAAAAGAAGTAAGTTTCCCTTAGTTCCCCCTTCCCCCCCCAAAAAAATCCATTGATTTGACATTTTAAAAACAAAACTTTCTTCTAAAGAGGAGTTTATTTTCAAAAGAGAAACATTTCCATTTCTAGTTTTATGCAAAATTAGCCTTTAACGGTTTCTCAGTTTTTGGGATGAAATGTTGCATAATTGCTAATTTTACGGTAAATGAACTAGGTAAATTTTTTTAAAAGACATGACTAATTTTATATTAAGATTTCTAGTAAAAACATTCCCATTTGCGTAATCTCTACAGAGTCATAGGACACAATTCATTCTATAGAGTCAGAAAATGTCAATGCCCAATTTAGCAAAAAGAATTGGAGATTGAATTTTTTTTCTTTTGTAAATAAGCTCCAATCAACCTTATTATCATATGCTTTTAAATATCTCAAATTAAGCTTTTATTAACAGGTTTGTTCCACACACTTTTGTCCGAAATAGGAATTAGAGATTTTGTATGTATGTATGTATTTATGTGTGTATGTGTGTGTGTGTGTATGTATGTATGTATATGTGTGTGTAACTAAAAATTCAACTAAGTTCAAATCGAGAATTTGATGGTTGATAACTCAGGAATTATAACCTGCACATCATGTTTCATATATGTATACTGAGCAAGTTAATGTCCCTGCCAAGTTTCATCAAGATCGAAAAAACAATGACATGGAATTTTTAAGTTTTACGTCCCACAGTATGCCGGTTAGGTTAAAGGAGACGGTGGTGATGAGAAATGAATGAAATGGTGGAATGAAGAAAGTGGGAGGAAACGGGAGAACCCAGACAAAACCCACACACACGGTATTTGTCCACCACAAAGCTCAATTGGCGCGAGCTGGAATCGAACTAAGAACCCCATGCACCAGAAGTGAATGCTCTACCACTGAGATATCGCAGCCCCTTCGTCAAGATCGAATTAGATTCATCAATCGGGTACGATGTAGATATAGCTGTTCTATTACTAGCTATCCTTATTAGGATCACGTAAATGGGACTTCTATTATTGTAATGGCAGTACATTCGTCTAACTGTAAGTACGTACGCAATATTTTCGAGCGGCAGCGAACTTTTTAATTCTTTTTTCGCAGTAGTTAGCTATAGCGATTATCTCGGCTGAATTCGCTAATAGATTCAATCCGTTAACATCTTAACGAGTAATGGTGATTTAAATCCGTCCGTTACTCCACATATGAACTCTTTGAACAAAAACAAATGTTGAATTTGTTTTCTTTGGCAATATATAGCTAGAGCGATTATCTTGGCTAAGTTCGTTAATGGAGTGAATCTGTTAATATCCTAAAAGGTAACGGTGACACATGTTTGTCCGTTACTCCACACAAGACTCTTGACTAGAAGCGAATTTTTGAATTATCTTCTTGCAATAGGTAGCGAGGGCGATTACTACGTACATTCCTACATGTATTCTAGGACTACTGAAGTATCTTCATTACTAATTTTTACTAATTTCGTGGTACATAATAAATTTGGAAGGGTCTCTGCTCCACCCAAACGTTTTTTGAAGAAAAATATGAAACACGTGTTCACTTATTTTACGTCTAGTATATATGTGTGTGCATTTTCGTTCGCTTCGAATTATTTGTTTGTGGCGCCGATATTCACTTGGCGCCGATATTCAAAACATTGGGCGGGGGCTTTTATTCCCAAGAACCAGATTTCCGTAGAAAATAAAAGACACGTGTTCGCTTAACGCAGTTTCGTTACTATCCTGCATGTATCTTTAGGATTTCTGAATTACATTCATTACTGATTTTGACATTTCGTGATGATAAGTTCGGAAGAGGCCCTGCTCCACCGAAACGTTTTTTAAAGGAAAACATGAAATAGGTAGGCATACACCCTTATTTTAGGTCTAGTAAATATATGTGCGCAATTTCGTCCGCTTCGGATTATTTGTTTATGCGCACTTAGTGGCGATTTCCAAAACTTGGGCGAGGGCTTTTACTTCCAAATTTTATCCAAATCAGTTTGAATCACAAAGTTGCTGTCCCTTGTCAGTCCCCCCTTGAAGGCCCAAACGATGCCACTATTCGGATTCCACGTTAAACGTTTGATCACAATCCATCCATGTATGATGTAATCTCGATGCTAGAAAGGACGTTAACTTCAATGAATCAACCAATATTTATAACATTCCATCAATATTTGTAACGATATTAAAAAGGAAGAAAAATTTACTTTTTTAATCAAATACTTTCATTTCTATATCTCTATCTAAAATAACTATACTATCTGATGCTTATTGTAGTTGATTCAGCCGCTCTATAGGTAAGTTTCCTGATATAAAGAGAAATCTTTTTTTCGAAATCGCTTATCGTTCGTTAATTTAAATGAAAGGAGGCGGTTGGTGAAACGAAATCTAGTCGGATGAGTATGTTTATAAGCGTGTTTCTCATTTTTGTCGCTAGGTGCGCTGTACTGGCGCGCTCCGCCGTGCGAAAGATTTCTTCTCCCTTCCTGTGCATTCGGTGCGAAAGAGTACAAGCGAGTGGAAGGTATTTTTGTAAGTGATTGTGTTATTTTTTTTGTATTTGTGGAAAACATTTTCTTCGTTTCTAAAAAAGAAAAAAATAAATTGTGTTTGTGTAATTCTTTAATAAATGTAGTGTGACTGTGTCTCGAACAGTGGAGTGCTTTTTTCAGGTTCTTGTTCTTCTTAATATAGAGAGGTAAGTTTGTTTATTATGTTAAGTTGAATAGGAAGATTATGTACACATTTCAGTTTCCTTAAATTATATTGTCGCAAATATAAATACTAATTGCGTGTAACTCGCTCACTACTATGAATCGAATGCAATTTACACTATTTTTTCCTTTATTTTCTCTTTTAGAGACGTAATATATACGGAACTTCTGTAGCTTTTTAAATGGTTGTTTGGCCGCATTTCTATACTGTGGTGTTAACCCACTTTGCCGAGCCACTCTATGACCTGCCCGTTTGTTCTTTATGTTTGATGCTAAGAAAATATTATATTCTCTCTTTTTGATTAACCGTTGAAACTTTTAACCTTATATTGTTGTTGTGCTGTTTAAGAATTGTTTGATTTGCCATGCGTGTTTTATTTGTTTGTGTTGCTTCTTGCTTTGAAACTTTAGATGCATTCTGCAGTATGTGCATACATTTCTAATTATTATAACATCTTTTTAGATTAGGATCTGTTTTACTCTATAATCTTGAAACTCCCAACAAAGCTGATTCCGCGTTAAAGTTGGTGATGGGCAAAACATTTACCCTAGAAATTTAAGAAATTAGAATATCGATTTCATAAACGATTTTATTTTTGGACAAAGCCGAAAAAATAATGGAAAATAAATTCGACAGGGGAGATATTGAAGCAATACCGTTAATTAGACGGAAGTTCCCTTGTGGCTGTGTAAATAGCATAGGCGCCTTTGGGGCGAGGGAGGCCTGGGTTTGATTCCCTGCGGGAACTCATGTGATTTGGATTTTGTTAAGCTCTAGGTCTATGTTGCATATACCCTCGCTGTTGAATGAAACGTTAAACTCGAATTCGATTCAATTCTTTATTAAACTGGAGAATTTGACGGGGAGCAGGGACGCCAATTTCTCTGTAACTTTGGGGGACCCCTTCAGATGTGTGTTTGGTTGCAGACAAGAGTCTAAGAAGCCATATGTGAGGATTTTAAGACAAATTGAATTCAAGTTATTCCAAATATTGTATATTCATAAAAATACATGGAGGCTTACTTGCGTGTTGGTGGTGCTCGGCGCCCTTGACGGGGAGGGGTGCTAACCCTCAGGTTCTATCCTGGGTTTGATCATCGATTTGGGTAAAAGGGTTCCTGGCTCCGATGGTTATTTGAGCAGATCGATGCCGTTATTTGTGTGGAATTTTCTGTATGCATCATTTTCTTGAAATGGAGAAATTGGATTACGAGTCAAATTGTCTACTGTATTTTATGCAAGTTTGGCAAGGCGGAGTAGGATCGTATCCACAGTAGCTATTGAATGGAGGTTTTAGTTAATAGGGATTAAATCTGAAATCAGAAAGCTTTTCTCGTAAAACGAAACTTTCGGATGGTAGATAAATAATGCAACAATGGTTATATTAAGTGCGACGGGCAATTAATGATTGATCAAGAATATGTCAATCATAATACTCTCTATATGTTTATGAGCATATATTGTTTGTGCTGGATTTCTGAATATGGTTATAGTTAAGGAGCCGTACTTCCCATTTAGGGAAGGACGAGAAACGCCATACTTTCAGGAATTATTCATTGACTATCTAGGATGTTAAAAAGTAGGTAATAGACTGAGTTCTTGCCCTTGTACTTAGGGTGTTTAGGTAGTGCAACAGTAAGATGTATCCTCGTGCACGGGAGATGAGAAGTAGCTGTTCTTAACTATTACCCTGAATATAGTGGAAACGTTTATGTTACAATAGATGTTAATAATACAAGTCAGCAGAAACAGAAGTTTGATATGTTTGCAATTTTCCGGTTTATTTAGGTCTCAGGTGCACAGTACAATCATGTTTAAAATGTCGGATCTTGCTCTTGAGAGCTGCCCAGTATGCATGTAGTTTGTTTTGGTATTTTCAAACATATAATGATGAATTAACTTTTTTTCCCTTTAGACCAAATCGTTATACTTTTAATTTTGCTAGGAATGGTGTAAAATCATTCAAGAACAGTAATTTTATAGTTCGAATGACAGTCATATGTAAATACAAGAATGCATTTAAGAAAAAGAAAATAATAAAATAAAAATTTGCCCCGTTTGACTGTCAGTTTTCTAAATCAGAATCAGATATGAAGTTTATCTGAAACAGAAATTTATCGCCAAAGTGCAAATCTAAGTGGTAAGCGTGCCCAGCGGTTGGCGTGGGGGACCCAGATTAGTTTCCTGGTGGGAGCTTATGTTGATAGGATTCCATTTTAAACTGTAGGTCCGCGTCTCATATAGCCTCGGTGCTGAAAGGGACGCTAAACTCGTGGCAGTAGACACCCTTAGATTTTTTTATTTCTTCCATCGATTTTTAAACCTCCAAAACTAATACTACAATAGGAGTTTTTGTTTACCGTAAATATATTTACCCTGTCTGTCCGTGTGTCCGTCCGGGAGACATAAAAACTCATTAACTACTTGATTGGTCACCATTAGCTGTGGCCATAATGGAGAGGGTCAAGAATTAGAAATGGACTTCGTTGATGCAAGGAATCAGTGATTTATTTGTGGATTTTGTAGAAGGGGGGAATGTTTATGCAAGATTGTGTTCCGTAACAGAACAACTTTAAAATCGGGTTGGGACAACGTAATTTTTAAGCCTACCTACTTTAAAATCATGCTACTAGTTTGATAGGCGGTCTCCAAGTTCTTCTTTTTTTCACCTTTTTAAAAACAGTTTTATGATAAATACAGGTAGGTACGTTAAATAAGATTTGGTTAGGTATATTAGTTTACATGTGTTACCTTGCTACTTTTCGTCCTACATCTGAAGACAAGTGTGCAGCATCCAATAAAATCCCTATAGTTATATTGCAATCTGCACAACTTGTCATAACAAGTGTCACACTCCTACGTTAAACAGTTTTGTTATGACAAATAATTCTTTAGTCCGTTCTAATTTGGTCTTTGAAAACCAAATTCCTCGCCCGAACAATAAATACGATAAAAGGTAAGTGTTTACTTTGGGCAGAACAGTGATAGGTGCACATACACTTGAATCTGATTTTATTAAATAGAAGTTGAAAGACGATACTAGGTGTCATTCCTTATATCATAAATGAGTTTTTGCACTTACTCCTTCTACTTAATAAAATTATATTCAGGGGTGTGTGACCCTAGCACTGTTCTGCTGAAAGTAAACTTCTGGTCAACAAAACATACTGGTATTAAAATGAATCCAGAATTGAACAGAGACTGTAATCTGGTCTCCGAACAATCATGTGCATCTATTAAACAATTACCAATATGATGCTATCTAGGAAAAATTCTCTCGAAATTGAAACAGCCATTGTAGCCTTCAACATTTACAGTTTTCACAACAAAATCACAAGAAAGGATTGAAAATGAAATCTGTAAGTTTTACGTCCCACGGTTATGCCGGTGAGGCTAAAGGAGACGGTGATAATGAGAGATGAATGAAAATGGTGGAATGAAGAAAGTGGGAGGAAACGGGAGAACCCCGAGAAAACCCACGAGCACGGTGTTTGTCCACCACAAAGTTCACTTGGCAGGGGCTGGGATCGAACCCGGGACCCCAAGCACCAGAGGTGAACGCTCTACCACTGAGCCACCGCGCCCCCCAAGAAAGGATTGACTGCCGATTTCACCTTGAGTTAAGCTAAAGCATGACTTACGGCGTGTTATCTAAAACCAGTGATGTGCCGTAAACTATAATTTTACGTCTACGCGATTGTCTACTGTAATCTATACGTAATCTACATTACACCTTTTCCCGTGTAGACTATGTAGACAACCACTATCAAATGTAAGGAACAATTTCGTTGCTCGTTTGTTCATATTTCCTCATTCAGTTGTTTTACTTCGGTGCAGGGAAAGATTAGGGAAACGACTAACATATAAAAAGTAGAGGGAATTATCTAATCTGTATCTTTACTCTGCTCTGCACATATCACTTCCTTAGATTTTCCACTTCGAGCACTGCTTTTATAATGAAATTTACAAAACTAATTCTCACCTGTGGGCTTTCAGTCTTGAATCTGCTGTATTTGCCAATTTTTTCTTGCATATTTTACAAAATGCATAATATTTTTCATTTTCCTTCATCAAGACGAAACTAAGTATTCGATAGTTACTATTCCCTGGTCTAGGCATTTTATTTTGTACGCAATTTCGCAAGGTAACGACAAAATAAAGTTCCTTTATTCTCCATGATGTCATATTAAATTACGTGTTGTTGACATATTCTACATAGTCTACGTTGTTTACATTGTCTACGCATAGTTGACACGTAAACGTAAACTATCGTTTTTTACGCGTAGACGCACATCTCTGTCTAAAACTGTCTTTAGAAATTGACAGTATTTTCACAGCGTACCTCATTTTAGAATAGTGAAGCAATAGGAGGTTGGTTTACATCGGGTACCGTCTTTTTCAGTTGGTTTGTCGGTAGCAGCATGATATCCACTTTTTATCGAGCTGAAGGCATACTTTTCTCCATGTATGGCCCATTAACGTTTATGGAAAGAAGAAATTCGAGGGTTTTTACAGATAAATGGTTTCTAGCGTCAGTATGTTGTAAGTTTAAGTTGGAAAAGCCTCTCTTACACTCTGCAGAAGAAACTGAAAGCAATTCTATGAACAATTCTTCGGGAAGCAATTTTATAAACAAGACCAACATAGCTCGTGACAATAAACATACTGAAAAAGAATAAAGAATCGTTACTAAAACATGAAGTTGAATCATTGCACTTCAAAACAGTTTATAGCTTATGAAAGGGGAAAAACATCTTCCCAGGCTGGGAAGACTGGATTAAACCTAGGGACAGGTAAGTCAAAATTTAGAAGGGGGGAAATTCCCAGGCTTCCCTGGCTACAAATAAATCCCTGCAAGGAATCCATTCAGTTGATCCCAACATAAGGACAATCGAAAATCGCTTCCTCATAAATTACCCTGGGATGGATGTAATTTCTTGATAGACTATCCGCAATGCTATTAAGGTGAGCGGGTTAGTATAATGCTCAGGATGAAAGATACTAATTTGTCCGTGGTACACAATGCTGCGATGAGCTCTCTACTCGACCAAATATTTTCTATTTTCATCTTATTCCTTCATCACTTAATTTGGAATTAAATGTTATATTTAAGCTTAAGCTTGGTCAAAGAGCATCTGAGCATGCCACTGGTAAAATGTTTCCACAGTTGGATACTTTCTAGTTGTTCTTTTTATATTAATTTGAGGGCACTGAATCCAAATGAACTATTTTTCTACACTTATCTGTTCATAACGGTATGAGACAAGTGACCTCATTGGATTCAGCGTCATCAAATTAATGTAAACAGTGCAATTAAAAACTTATCGAAAAATGAACACTTTTATCAGTAGCATGAGCAGTAGTTCAAATATCCCGAATTTAAAGTCATTTTTCGCGTGACCCACGTTTAAAAATAGTTTTTGTTCATTTAGCATCCTGAAATGTGTATAAAAAGAAGCAATTAAAAATTTACCTGAGCGTAGGCACTTTTTAATAGTGGCATGGTTGAATGTTCTTAGCTCGTTAAAGTTTGGAAAACTGAACTCGCTCATGTAGTGTACAGTCCGCAGCAAAAATCCTGCAAGATTAGTATGTAAGTTTGCGAAACGACGAAGACTTTTGCTCCAAAATAAGTGTGCAGGGGAGGACGCCGTGGTTTCGTGCCACTTAGACGTTATGTTGATTCTCTGCGCTGTTGGGCGTAGTTTCGCAATAAACTTACGTGCTCATGTTGCGGGTTTTTTGTTACGGACTGTACAATATGACACTGTTACTGGTTTGAAAACGACTCAGACTGTGACTCCACTTAAGTTTGTCCCGCTAAGAGTAGAGGTGTTTATTCTCCCCCCCCCCCCTCGTTTATCATGCATTTTCCCTAACTTCTGCTGTATCAGGCCCAAATATAACATTTATCTTCACTTCCCTCGTATATGTACCCCTGGTTAATGCTTGTTTGTGTGAAGCACGGACTTTTGATAAAAGATTTGGATTTTTGATTTGTTTATGTCTTTCAGCCAATATATGCGTATACACCTCCCCTCCTTCAGAATGGTTGGGTTGCGAAGTTTCCGCCATTTTCAGACTTTACTTTCTTCCTGTGTATTGGGTAGGAACTTTATGGTTAGGAGTAAATTAGTTCGAGATGTGAGTATTTTGACTACTTTTAGATATTTGATAAGTTTCTTGCCTTAGTATTTAGCGATTTATTTATTTATTTATTATTATTATTATTTTTTTACCAATATGACTTCTCTCAAGATCCGCCACTGCGTGTTAGAGCCATTTTAGCTATCTTCCATTTTGATTGAAACCTATTTTTCTCAAGCACTTACGCTTCTTAATTTTTATAATCACAATCGGACGCTACTTGATCTATCAAATTCCTCCTAGGTCCCCGTAATGCATCAATTCTTTTCAAGTTAACTACCAACACCTATCTAAATACTTGACACTCAATCGAATGTGTATTTCATTATATCAAATATTCATAACAGATCCTATGAAATTGATGTACTTCGCATAATGTGGCCATTCACTTCTGTTATTTATTTTTTCGCAATAAGCTGTCCTTTCGATTCTAAGGCTGGGGAGAAGAATCGTGGTGGCGTTAGGCTAGCATGCGAAATCAGTTTAAATGGGTCGACCGCGCTCACCTTGGTGCGTGTGGTCTCTGATTCGATCCCATTTCATGGCAAGTTGCCATTGTGGTGGATCCACTCCGTGTGCATGAATTGCCTCAGGATTCTCCCAATTTCTTTATTTCATTATATCGTTCACCATCATTACATCTCCCTAAGCCTCGGAGCATAGAACGTTAAACCCCACAAGAAAGTTTGGATGCATCGTCCAGCACGTGGTATATTAGATGGTATATTCTTAGGTATTAGAAGTTAATCATAATTAACCAGGTATTGGGTGTTATTTGTTTTGCCTCGAAATAAGTTTCTGCACTCAGTTTTTTTGGTTTAAAAAAAACTGAGGTTCGCACGCTTTTTAGTTTGTGTGTGTGGCAGCTTGCAATATAAATGTTTGAAGCAATTAGTTTTGTCTTTGTGTTGTTTTTTGGCAAGGCGAAGGAGCATAGATTACCGTTCTGCAAGTGGCCTAATTTGAAACATTTTGTGTACACTAGTGGCTTTTATGATGGAATAATGCTTTGTATTCTGCTCTGTATCCTGTTCAGTACGTGACGAAATACCAATTGGCATCGCCTTATATTTCACGGCGAACTTACAACTGGATTATGAATGGGAAGACTGCATGGTTTGAGTCGAGTGCGAACATTTATAGGCTATAAAAGTGTCTTCTGTTCTGACGGAATGGCATTCATTATAATTACCTCTACTAAAGTAAACTGGCTTTAGGTTCTGATTCTCATAGCCATACAAGTATGGTTGATCGTACTTTTGTTGGTACTAGTTTCCTTCATGGATTTGTGGACGAGCAAGTTACAGTTGTTATAAGTGTTTAGTACACAATATGCATACTGTTCTTCCTTTATCCTTTGTATATGTACTGGTACGTCCCTTTGGAGCAGCAAATCTGTATGGGACATAGAGTACACTCGATTCTTTGTGCTCCCACTGGGATTGAAATAGTGTCCGGGGACACAGGAAGAAAATCTATTGTTTGCCTTCTCATAAACTCAGTGAGTTATTCAATCACAGTTTCTGATTCAAATAAATACAAATTAGTTCCTACTTTGATCCCCTGGTCTGTTTTCTTGGTTTTCAGGTATTTTTGAGGCTTACTATAATAATTGCCACATTTATTGATGAGAAGGCCCCATCAAATTGCAAGTTAATTCCAAGTGTTACTAACTTTTAAATTACACGCTTGTTCTCTGTGACAGGAATGTCAATCTGCCCTCCTTTTACAAGATGTACCACCTCCCTAAATGACCCGATGTTGCCTCGAAAATATAGCAGCATATATCGTGTTTTTCCTCTAAAGGAGAAAAGGACATCTGGCCGAATAGTTCTTGCTTTTTGAACATATTCAATTTTTCTGATTTCCGATAAATCATCTTTGCAACTCTCACTGCATGGCATTGATAAATAAATGTTCTTTTCGTTCAATTTTTCTTCCAATTAGTTTTCCCTTTTCCCTCAGTTTTAATGACGTGCTGTACGTCGTGATACCGGCTTTTGGGCATCGCGACTCTATGGACTCGTTGACATTTTATATATACAGTGAGCTGCAGAATTTTGGAATCTTTACACTCATAAATAATGCTTTGATAGTCCATTTAAGTGCCTTGACGTAGCGACTAGTTTCTATATATATCGAAGTTATTGTAGTACGTGCTACACGCATGCACATGTTACAGCATGGAGTTTATTTTTCTGTAATAGATTGATTTACTCTTCAAATAGCTTTCAGTACTCTCGGTTATTGACACACTATTCCTATGTACTGTGTACATTAGTGTTAGGAGTATGCGCATGATAATCAGGAACAACGGCAGACTAAATATTTTTGAAAAACTAATAATTTTTCTTTTGCCCGTTTCTCGTAAGTGGAAAGAGGTAATAAAATGTAACTTACCACAATAATAGATAATGTTATTCTACACCTGAAAATACAAATCGGAAGGATTTTCAGGGTTGCCATCCATAGAAATTACAGTGTGACCAGAATTTGAATTACTCAAAAATCTAGGTAAAGGCAGCGACTAGAAAAATAAATTCAACGGTAATTGATGACTTCTCATGCTGTCTATCCTTCTTGTTTACTACTTTTTAAATAATGTTTCTATTTATTTTGTAATGACTTATTTATTTTGTAAGAATTTATGTAAGGTTTATAAAATAAATAGAAATATTATTTAAAAAGTAGTAAACAAGAAGGATAGACAGCATGATAAGTCATCAATTACCGTTGAGTTTATTTTTCTAGTCACTGCCTTTACCTAGATGTTTGAGTAATTCAAATTCTAGTCACACTGTTATTTCTATGGATGGCAACACTGAAAATTCTTTCGATCCGTATTTTCGGGTGTAAAATAACATTATCTATTATTGTGGTAAGTTACATTTTATTACCTCTTTCCACTTACGAAAAACGGGCAAAAGAAAAATTATTAGTTTTTCAAAAATATTCAGTAGTCTGCCCCCTTAAGTTGTTTTTATAAATAGATACATGTAATACAGTACATAAAAATTACACATTATAATTTACTTTCAAGCATTATCATTTTGTTCAGCCTGATGTCATGTGTTGATTGGTATGTCATCTTTATACTACATTATGGTAAACAAAGTTGATGAATTAATGTTAATTTTGGGTAATTTCTCATTAAACATACGGTGTACTGTCATCTTATTAGTCTGATACCGAAAAACTTAATGAGGGTATGAGTTTCAGCTTAAAAGGTAACGTGGGTGTCGAATAGCATTACAAAAAAATTTTTTACAAAATTTTTAGGTTTAGTAGGTTTACAAAAAAATATTTTTCGGTCATTTTTTTTAAACTACGCATGAGGATTTTTTAAAATTCATCTCCACATTGTTTTGTTCGGGGCAGTGAAATCGATCGATTAATCCTTGTCCATCTTTGGGCATATTTATCCTTCCCTCCTCCCCATTGTTACTAATATATATTGAATAATTTTGGTAGTCCTATATTTTTTTGAGAAATTGATATGTTAGGAAAGGTATATTGAAATGTTAGGAAAATGTCTCCTTTTCCTTAGTTTGATTTCGCCCGGTTGTTTGATAGGGTTCCCACACTTTCCGATTTAGGAGAAAATGTCCTTCGTCCTGATGTGGCTCTGTCGGAACTTTAATTATGTCCCGAGTTCCATATTTATTAGTAGAGTTTACGGAGATTTTTCCAATGCTATACGTATTTTACTATTGGGATGAGGTAAACTCACAACAGCGGCAGGCATTACAGCTGCGTAGTATTTAGTTTATCATAGCGTTCTGAAGGAAGCCTATTTTCTTTAGGGTAGAGAAGCACCTCCCTCCTCTGACGATCGGATTTTTTTTTTTTTTTTTTTTTTTTGCATTTATTAAATGAATATAAGGGACAGAAATTCAATTTTCAGTGATTATGTGTTTTTGTCAGCAAGTATGTGAATTTCTCTTTAGTGAGTGGCAGAAGTATATATCCAGGTAGGAAGAAAACACGTATCGTGATTGCAAGTATTGGATATATCAGCTAGGCCCTATTATCAGCGCTTCTTCTTTTTATTTGATTTATTATTCATTCTGTAGACCATATTACATGCATATTCATCTGTTGCCTCTTCCCAGTTTGGATTGTTAAGTGCCACGATGTTTTAAATAGGGGAATTTCATTAAATCAAACTTAAGGTACCAATTAAACATAAAAAGAACATGTATAATTCTGTGGTCCATGGGAGGATTATCATTAACATCCCCAGTATCATTCTTTCACTGATACTAATTATTTCCTAGATTAAAAGTTATTTCGGTCCGTGGTTCGATCTCAACTCGTGCCAAGTGGGTTTTGTGGTGGACAAAGACATTGTTTTTTGGGGAGTTCTCCCGTTTCCTCCCTTTTTTCATTCCACCATTTCATTCACTCATCCTCACAATCTCCTTTAGCCTACAGGCCGTGATCATGAGATGAAAACTGAAAGACTTTATGGCAATGACAATATATTCACGAGAGGTTAATTATAAATTACTAAATTGGATGGAATAGGGATAAGTATCATAAATTTCGCAACGTTAACTGCGTATGCACTTTGTTTTTCATTAGACACGCCTCCTGACTTATCTTACTGAAATCTCTTGATTTCACTGTTGGTCCATATGGCAATACTGAAAGAAATTGAGTTATATGTCCAGTTGCAACGAGAATTACCACTGAATTCGGTAACATTAAAGCGTATGGCAGGAAGCTCCTGTTTCTAGAACCAATGTGGAACAGATTTTGACACAGTGTACATTTTAAAACTATCGAATTGAGCATAAAATTAAAATACGAAATTATTCTATATTTTGACAATCACTGTTTCATGTACAATAAATATTTAAGATTGTCCTACTAAACCACCGTAACACACATGACCTCCCTCGATCAGAAAAGAACTGAATCTGGGGCCATCACGCCTTGATAAGGCCGCCTGGTGTGCAGGCTTAAAGGTTACACTACTGCTGTAATACATTTTTTTGTACTACCACCTAGGCTTTCTTTCAAATAATGTGCGGGGATGGGCAAGATCAAAATACTAGGAGGCTACACTGGGACACTATTTTGGTATATTGCCATTAGCAATTTAATTTTTCTTAGCTCCGTGGAAGCCAAAATCCCCCGAAATTAGGCATGAAACACTGCTACCACCAGCCAGACGCGTGTTTGTTTCTTCGCAAGTTTGTGTTTAGACATTTAGTGAATCAGCTTCTTCCTACCCTGCCACGACTAAATCACTTTACAAATTTGAATCAAGCTCTGACTAGTGGAGGAGTTCGTAACTATTACAAAAACTGACTTCGCTGTTGCCGACTTAGTGGTTGCAACTGCTATTGGATAATACGAGAAGATAGGAACGATGCAGATGTAGATTCGCCTCCCTAAGTTAAGAAATAGGTGCTTTCTGCCATACGCTTTAATGTTACTGAGTTCAGTGGTAATTCTCGTTGTAACTGGAAATATAACTCTCAATTTCTTTCCGTTCTTTAAATGAATTTTAGTGGTGCATCAATACTATTTTGCGGTGGAAAATAGAGGTTTATATTTCCTGAAACGTTAATATTTAAAAACATTCTTCGTTGTTGAAAAAAAGTGTGGTTGCACAACTATTCACCTTATAGCACAGCTACCGCTGTTAACGACATGAAAGACATAAAACAAATTATTTGTCTTTACATTCTACTTATTATTTATTGCTTGACATGTCATTTTTCCATTACTAACATGGCGTATTTGCGTGTTTGTACACGCAATCCGGAAGATTTCTTTTCCCTTGGTCAGTCAGCCACATTGCTGTGTAGTGCGTTACAGCATATATTTAGAAAGAAAAGGGAAAAAAGTATATATTAACAAAGGAATGGTATAAAATATGCAAACAGTCTCGTTAAGTAAAATTAGGCCTAATTGAAGTGAAAGTTAACAGGAATTATTGTTGAATGAACACGGCTGACACGCATTGGCCATACTTAACATAATCCGAAGCCTCTAGCGCTCAATTGGTTTAGTTACAATAAATATGTTGTATTCTTATTCTTGTAGTAGGTGCTGAATTACCGATCTTAATACTGGTGAAAGGTGACGTGCAGCAAATGCCATAGTTTATGCTTTGTATTAATGTATTGCAAAATGATTCAAACAAATCGTAGATCGGCAAAGTAAAAACCAGTATTTCCTTGTTGAAATTTAACAAAAGCGGAAGGGCATAGATACTCAATTACTCTATGCTGGCTGCCTCTTATACAGTGCACCAAAAATTCTATCATATAACAGTGATGGGCTAATTGTTTTAGGGCCAATAAGAAAGGAACAAACTTCAGGAGGACCAGTATAATTTGCTAAAAATAGCAATGGTAAATTTTACAGAACTCTTGTAGTAATAAGCGCTATTAATGATTGAAGTTTCAGATATGCAATTTTGAATTGCGATGCACTAATAATTAGAAATGAAGTTAAATACTCATCTGTCATTCTGTTTCTAATACAACTCTTTCGAGATAATTCTATTTTATTTTCATTCTTCAGATGAAGAAAGGGTTTGGTGGGCCGAATAAGACCTTTCAGTAGGCTGCATTTGGCTCCCGAGAGGTAGTTTGTCCCTCACTGTTCTATACTACTGTGACTCACCCGGTTCTCATTTTTCGTACTAATTTTGGAAGTTATTATTTAAATATGTAGTGAAATACTTTATGCGAAGTTGTTGGGTTATCTTAGATTGTGCTTTGAGGAAGAGATTAAAATTTTCATTTAGGGATGCACACGAGACGAGAGTTGATTATCTTGTCTCGAAAATGTGTAGTGAAAGTGACATCGTCGTGAAAATTGTATAACGTATCGTTTCGTTCGTAACCCATTTCATTTATTGATTGCTTGTAATGTAGTGCAAATTTCTGGTGCCATTTTCTTTTCTTGTGTTGAGTTGATTTTAACACCCCTTTCAGCAGCGAGGCTATACGAGACAGGACCTACTGATTAACGTGGAATCCGAAGTACATGAGTTCCCGCCGGGAATGGAAACCGGATCTCCCACGCCAAAGACGCGTACGCTAACCACTTAGCCATGAAGGAGCTAATTTTCCTGTGTTGTGTATGTGGTCATTTGATTTGGTCCTCTTTGGTATTTGACCTATTTAAATGTCAGAATGCATATTCTTGAGATTTCGTGTCGACAACAAATACTTGTCGACATTCTCACAATGTATTTTTTAAAATCCGTCTGCTGATGTTGCTAAAAAATACTGGATAAGATGAAATATAAGGTTGTCTAGTCTCCTTTTGTGGGCCGCGGTGGCTCCGTGTTAAAGCGTTCACCTGTGGCACGTGAGGTCCTTGGTTCGATCCCAGCTAGCGCCAAGTGGGCTTTGCGGTGGACGTATACCGTGTGCGTGGGTTTTCTTTAGGTTCTTCTCTTTCCTTCCAGTTTATTCATTGTACCGTTCTATTCGTTCTCAGCGTCACAATCTCCTTTAGCATATAGGGTATTACCGTGGGACATATTTCATTTCCTTTAGCCTCGTCTTCGTGTATTTTTTCTTAATTTCACCTAGAAGTTATCAGGATCTTTCCGCGTCACGAGATGTTCACGATAGTATAACCAACATTTACATCCTATTTATTGTTGGAGTAGTGTAATGACTTGTTTCTTTAAACTGGGATAAACAGGGCCGGATCCAGGATTGTCTGAGGGGATGCACAGATAATTCCCAAAATAACTAATCACACTGAAACTCTTCAAATTGAATGTGATAATATTCTTTAACCCTGACAACGCATAGAAAGAAGGAGAGTATTTTAAAGAGGGTCGCAACGATGTGCAGGAATAAGTGTTCTCTCCTCTGGCTTTATTTTTCCTACTTGACAAATGTTATATTATTTGGCTTGGTGCATCCTTTTCCTTCAACCTTCAGAAAATCGACTTAAACTATTGCAAAGCTCTGCTTTCTTTTAGGCCCCAAATGGAAAAATAATGGCAGAAAGTTTCGGAAAGTGTTGCTATTTTCATTGCTAGCTTCTCATTTTAGATAGTGTATATTTATAACGAAGGGGACGAGGGGTGCACGTGCACCGATGCATCCCCTAAATCGGCCCTGGTAATAAATATTCATTTTGTTCATAATAATAACAGATAATAGTTTCTGTACTACGAATCTTATAACACTAATACTGTGTTTAAGATCCAAGACTTGGGTGTAGTAGTTCTGTTGAAGAGACTCGTCAATTTTCTAGTTTTGAAAACTGGTTCTTCTCGCCTCATCTCGAATTTTAGTATGTATTCTCATCTGTTTTTTGAGACGATACATTTCCGATCTCGTGGGCAACACATACGGGGAGTTCTATCTATAGATTTTCACGTATTGATTATAGTGTATCTGGTCAGCTTAGATTGCAATTTAAAAATCTTTTCCTGGATGCGAGTGTTTGCGCTTAAGATCGGCTATTTTAATTTTGAAGTAAGTTCCCTTTTTGTTTATTTCTTAAAAAGCGTTTTTCTGCGATCAAATTTGAGCTAAATTTAAACGGAGAGGAGCTGAGCTTTTTATGTATTTATTTATGGGGGTCTTTAGTCCTACATATTTATGCCCATGAGACTTACATCGGTACGTACAACTTCATCGTGGTATCTGCTGTTTACATTGAATTAGAAATAGCCAAAGTGTCCGGATTCCGGAAAATTTATTTTTCGGAATCAGAAATTTCACTTTCCGTATTTCGGGAAAATTCCGGATTTTTTCCGAAATTGTTTTTTTTAATTTCGGAATTTTCCGATTTTACTATCCGGATTCCAGAAAATAAAAATTCCGGAATTGGCCATTCCTATATTGAACTGTTGTGATTTAAAAAAAAAATCTTCGTAGAACTAAGATATAATGAAAAGCGGTTATGGCTCATGGTTGATCGAAACTATTAACCAAAAATTTTTTTTTTTTTTTTATACTTCTCCATCTTAAACTGAAGTGGTGAACACATCTCGAGTTAAGTACTATGTTCGGTTGAACAGTTTGAAAATGCTTTTCAAACTATTCAACCCTTTTCCCGTGAAATGTGACAGAGAACGTAATTTCATTTTTATTTATTTATTTATTTATTTTTTTTTTTAAAGTATATCAGCACCTGTCATGTTTGAACTGAATTAAGCCAGAGCCAAGCTGAGAGAAATTTTCTTTCTTTTTGTATACGTATATTTTAGTTGTTAGTATTGAAGACATTCTAGACACGATGCAATGTAAAAGTTGGCCAACATTCCAATAAATAAGTCTCCGAAGGGAAGGCAGTGAGTGCAATGTGCATAATGCAATACCATTTGTAGAGTGAAGCTCTTCCCAAACACGTTGATATTCTGTAGCATTATAATTGCTCTTGACCTGCTTTCATATACTACGCAAGCGAAAAATATAAAAAAGAAAAACATACTTCTGGTTGGAGTGCATGTGTGTGAATCTAAAGTCGTCTTTAGGAAAACCTGCGGTGTTGAACACCGTTTTAAGCTTCTAAAAGAGAGTGCTACTGGCAGAAAATAACTGTATATCGAGTGGCAACCAGTTCAACCAGCATTTCGGTCCTTCTTACCTTTCGGCTCTTTTCACAGAAGCTGTAAAAAAGGCATACGCGTGTTTAAACTCTCCAAGTACCATAATGAGTGTTCATATTCGTATTATAGTCTTTAGATGATCCTTCGACGATTTTTGTAACTTTCATCATCTCGAGTGCTGTTGACACAGAGGAAAGTGTAACCATCAATGTACACTTTAAAAATAAATCTTTGTCACAACATGCTTATATGCATGCAATTATTAATAAACAATCGTCTAAGAGATTTTATTGACGTATTATACGTAGAAAGCGTAATATAGCTAATGCAGATTTTAGTTTTACTCTAATATGTTAAGAATGCTTGGAATGTCAAATTTGTATTTTTATGCACGATTTATTTTACTTTATTTATTTATTTATTTATTTATTTTTAAATTTTCAAATAGTGAAGAAGCAAGTGCATGTCAAAATTTAGAAAGCAACAATTGAATTGACATGTTCCGGGTATGAGGGTGATGTCAACAAAGGTCTGTTTCGTAGAACTTCAATTTGAAAATCATTTAATCGTCCATTTGTTTCGAAATTTTGTTTTCTAAGAAAAAGAGGTAAGACTTCTACAAACTATGCATATAGGCGCAAGAACTGACTGCCACAAAGAAGTTTGGTAGGCATATTGCTAGAGACGTACGAAGGGGTGTCCTAGGGGCTCGAACCGCCCTCCTGACTTTTCTGTAAATTTAGTCTAATTTTAGGGGTGATTTTTTTTTTCAAATTTTATTGTAATTTATCCTCCTATTGAATTAAATTCCTGTTTACGATCCTGCCTCACTACTCCAACACATGAAACATAATTTCTGAGCGTTGAGATTTATTACTGTATTAACTTCTGTTTTTCGCCTTTACTACCCGGAACGCCTCATAAAACTGTAGGCTCTACATAAATATTTGAAACTAAATTGTCAGCTTCTTGGATGAAACTGTTGTGTTATATGTGGCGTTTATTGCAGTGTAGCGTGTAATCGAAATCTCATGTTCACACTCCAGGTGGGTTAGATTGATCTACTCCCTCTCTCTCTCTCTCTCTCTTTTTTTTTTTTTCACTGAGGCCATATGAGACTGTAATTGACTGTTTAAAATGGGATCTAAACTGAACGAACTTATCTTATTAGGGTTAGATTTCTTGGCTTTCGGCATCTATGACCATGTTAGCTCGCCACGTTTTGAGGGATGACGTTCCTCTGCGATCACACTATCAGAGGAAAGGAAACCAAGAAGCTACCTGGGACCTGTATGTTGAGTAGCGTCCCGGCATTTGCCTTGTATGGATGACGAAAGCCCAGGAAAATCTCACTCAGGATCGCTGGTCTGAGAAAGCTTTTACACTTTTTTTGACCGAGTGTCCCCTCAGGAATTGAACCAGACTTGTATCTGATGCAAGTTCACCTACTGGGAATCAGATACCTGAGCACGCACGTTAGCCACTGAGGATCGAATGGTTGGTTAGATGGACGTGTGTTTAGCATCCCTTCCAGCAGCGAGGCTATATGAGACGTAGACTTAGTTTAACGTGGATGAACTCTCGCCGGGAATCGAACCCGGATCTCTCGCGCTAAATACTGAAATTTGATTGCGGAATCTTGCACACACAATCCATGAGTGCTAAGGTTGCCAACAAGATAAGAGAAGACAATTTTCGTGACGAGATACGGAAAGCTTCTTAGCTCTTCAATAGAAACAAATCCATTTTCCTGTCTCGTAGGTAGTGCTAATGCATGCTAATCAATTAGCGATTGGAGAAATCCATTGAGGAATTTTGCCAACTGGGTTATGATTTTTGGAAGGTTCATACTTCACTTCCATTCGTCATTCTGTGGCAAAAACTACAAGAAGGCAAAATATAAATTTCGGAGTTGTGTTCCGGGGTCAAGTTTAAGAATTGCCGGTATTGGTCTCAGCTGTGCCATTGATGTACATTAGCAGCATTCTTTTAAATGAAAAGCGAAAGAATACATCCATCAAATTTTGGGAGATTAATTTCTTACGCCGAACGAAATAAAAGGAAAGTAACAATAAATGTGTTGAAGTGGATATTTTTAAAAAATTATAGTGATAAAGATTATATTTTTTATTTTCCCAGTTTGAAGATTGACAATTAATAACTCAGACGGTTTGGAAAATTGTGCCGGAATCAGCACAAATTCGATCTAGATGGATTTTCAAATCATACCGTGTAGATTGGACTGGCCTCTTAAACATTAATGTTTAGATGGAACTTGTTGAGTTTTCCTGGAGACTTTCCAAAAAGTTTATATATGTAACTAGGATGGAGTAAAGAAAGTATTTCGGGCACTCAGCAATCGAAGGAACAACAATATTCTTTCTTTTTCTTTTCTTTGTTGTTGTCTTTTTTAAATGTGCTTCCTTCTGGTAGGGAGGCACTTTTTCTCCTTGTATTCAACTGATGAACTGTGGGGAAATACCCTCCGCATTCGGCTCGCAACTTACTATTGGGCACAGCCCCGCTTCGATTCAGTGGTACTTACTCATACGCCACTGCTATACTACGTTACCTGATCTGAGGGCCGCCGTGGCTCAGTGGTAGAGCGTTCCTCTGGTGCATGGGGTCCCTGATTCGATCGCAGCTTGCGCCAAGTGAACTTTGTGGTGGACAAACACCGTGTGCGTGGGTTTTCTCGGGGTTCTCCCGTTTCTTCCCACTTTCTTCATTCCACCATTTCATCCCTCATCACCGTCTCCTTTGGCCTAACTGGCATAACCTTGGGACGTAAAACTCAGATATCATTACCCGATCTATAATACAATTAACATATCAGTGTATGAGTAGCGATAATACGCAAACTTAAACATGAATTTGGATTGCATAAGCATCCAGGCGAAGATGTTTAGATAATCCTCATTATGAACGCATGTCGCCTTATCGTGTCAGTAACGCTAGCTATATCTATTGGCCTGGGTGTGACTTAACAGACTGAGACGCCTTGATTTTATATTAAGGATAGGAAAGGATCTGTTGACTAGGGATGGGCAAAACCGGTTTTTATAAAAACCGAAAACCGGTTTCTGTAAAAACCGAAATCCGACATTTCTGTTTTCTCCAAAACCGGTTCGGTTTTTCACCGAAACTGGTTTCGGTGAAAACTTTTTGAAAACACATAAAACTATTTCTGTGGAAATGGATTCGGTTTCCGGAGAACAATGAAACACCGTTCTGGTCAGAAATAGAACAAATTTTGGAAAAAAACGGAATCGGTTTTGAAGAAAACCGGATCAGGTGAAAAACCGAACCGGTTTTGGAGAAAACCGAAACTGTTTTTTTAATTTTCAAAAACCGGTTTCGGTTTTTCTAAAAACCGAAAAACCGGTTTTTGTGCCCACCACTACTGTTGACAAACTTTTGTCTCTCATAGGCGGCGTTAATAGTAAGTTGTTAATTGTAATTTGCAGCAAAAGGAAAAAAAATGCACAATGTTGTCTTTATAACGACCTTCCGTAGTTATGAGGCACATTCCACACTACTACTACTACTTTTTTTTTTAATACATATGTAAGAATTATCTTCCAACATAGAATTAACAATAGTTGGTTTACAAGAACGTGGCACAGTGAATGGGTGTGGATTCAATAGGCCACGGAAGTGAAAACAAATACCTGTTCTGTAAACAAAGCAAAGTTATATTCTCTCTCTTCGTTTACAGTCTACAGGTTGCATGCCAAAGGTTGTCTTTTCAACACCGATGAGTCAGCGATTTTTTTTTTTTTCACGTTTGTATTGTATTAATTTCTCAGCCATAGACGTTCTGTTCCTAGACGTCAGGAATGGACTTCCGTAGTCGTAGAAACTGTTTCATGAGCTTCTTAGATTGTACGGTTGAAATTAGAAGTAGGGGGCCGCAGTGGCTCAGAGGTAGAGCGTTCATCTTTGGTGTGTGGGATCGCTGGTTCGTATCCAGTTCACGCCACGCGAACTTGGAGATGGACGAACGTCATGTGCATGTAGGGTGGCCAGAAGACAATGATTAAAAAACCGGACACATTGACTTAGAAAGCCGGACTTTATGAATTTGTAAACCTTTTCTCCACATAAGAAAATTCAATTCATTAATTGCATTTAGGCGTCTTTGGCTCAAGCAAGCTGGGAAAGCTACAATTACAAATAGCTACATTTATGTGTTAAAATTCTTACCTCATTGATATTTCTCTGCTCCCCGAGCAGCTTCCAATAGAAGTTTGTTTTGCAAGAATTCTTTCAATATGTCACTGCACTTTCCATTCTCATTTTTTCCTTCAAAATTGAAACAAACTTGAAGTTCGCGCCTAACTATGGTGATATTAAATTGGTTGTGTTCTTTTGTCCAAGCAGCATACCTTAATGAAAATTCCCATACTCAAAACCTTTTTGGCTTGGTATTTTCGCACGTTCGAAGTTTTAAATACCTTTCTTCAACAGTTGTACAGTTCTTGAACATATCTGAGGCTTACTTTTTGCAACACCTTGAATTCAGAATAAGTGAAAGTTCAAGCCATCAGAATACATGAATAATGGATAGTTTAATATTTATAATGAGACAACTGAAAAGCAGGACAAATGGCCGCCCGGCTCGACTACTAAGCCGGACATGGGACAGAACCTCTAAAAGCCGGACTGTCCGGCCAAAAGCAGGACATTTGGCCACCCTATATGCGTGGGTTTTCTCAGGGTTCTCCCGTTTCCTCGCACTTTCTTCATTCCACCATTCCATACGTTTCTCATCACCACCACCTCCTTTAGCCTAGCCGGCATAACTGTGGGACGTAAAACTAAAATATTTCCTTCCGTTTCAATTTGAAATAAGTGTTATGTAGTGTTAAGGAAAATTGTAATTGTTAAAAGTTGTTAGTGTTCCTTTCCGTACCTGGGCAATATGAAAATCAAAATCTCTGTTGAAATTTCGACTCTCCCTCTGGGAATTAGACCCAGGACCCCATGCACCAAAGGTACTCGCGCTAGCCACTAGACAAGCGGGGAGGGTTTAGGCAACTGAACCAAACTATATATTTTTAAAAAAAAATAAAACATGAAACCTGCATTTCCAACTGGATAGTATATGGCGCCATAGTTTGTTGCTCCCCTTCTCATAATAAACCAAGTGCGAACAAGGAGCAGGCAGGCTGGCGTTTGAAAGCGAGCAGTGGTGATAGGCAAACAAGAATATCGACAATGTAGTTAAAGGCTCTTTGCAAGCATATACACACTACTCGTGAATCCTTGGGGCACTGTAGCTCAGCGGTAGAGCGCTCAGCTCTGTTGTGAGAGGTCCTTAGTTTGATCCCTGGCCATATAGATTTTTGATGGACAACGTCGTGTCTGTAGGTTTTGTCGAGGGTTTCCCGTCTTCTCCCATGATATCATTCTACCAATTATTTCATAATCATGAATTAACATGAATCAACCGGCTTCTTTAGCCTTGAGACGATAAAGGAAGAATTAATTTCATTTTCGTGGTCTAGTGCGACAATTATATACGCTAAGAACATGGAGACAAGAATTCTATTTCCTATGTGTCTAGCTATGTTTGTGCTTGTGTATGTGTCGAAATGGTTGTATTAAGTGTTCCTTTTTTTTCTTTCCTTTTTTTTTCTGTCATTGAGAAAACATGGATTCGATGGCAAGAGCGGTATTGGTCCATATTAATTGACGGTATGCCAATGTGTTACAGAAGTTAGTGGTTTTAGTATTGCTTATACTGAAATATAATCTCTCTTGAATAGTCCTGGGACTATATGGTTGAGTTACGCGTCTTTGGTGCGGGAGACCTGGGTTCGATTCCGGGTGGGAACTCATGTCATTCGGATGACACATTAAGCTGTAAGTGCACGTCTCATGTAGTCTCAGTACTGAAAAGAACGCTAAACTGAACTCTAACCTACTAAACCATTAATAGTTATAATCATGCCCATTATAATTCACCGTATTAAAATTAAAATTACTGTCCCGTGTTTTGTCACGTACTGTAGTATTTGAAATAACTGTATGACGCTCTTACATTCTTCTGTGTCTCTTGCATATTATTCCATCGTCTGTTGTGTAGAATATTTAGATATTTTGTCACAACAGTCACATGTGTACAATTTGGTCGTACGCTATGAAGAATACTTGGGTATTCTGATACAAGATTATAAGACGTGCTACTATTTATCGAGAGTGAGGGTCCGTTATGTAATACATTGTTTATTTCAATGCAGCGTTTTTATGATAACGTAGATATTTTTGAATTAGCTTATATGAAGCTTTTGATAGTAAATTGATGACCAACTTTTCTTTTTAAATGTATTTATTTATATTGAAGGAAATAATTCCAGTAAATTACTACTGTAGAACAAAAATAGTGTTGTGTGATAGTTATTTCTGTATAAACAACCCAAACCCTATATAACGCAAGTTATTATAAGAAGTAGGCCTATTTTTGGCTATCAAATTTTGTCACAGAAATATCGTTAACTATAGTAATGTGAAAATTGATAAAGAATGAAAAACTAGCTAAGAGGGTCTTTACTTTTGTCATTAATTAATTTGATATATGGCTGATAATGCAGGGATTTAGAAATATTGTTATTAGGTTAGGATTTTTACATGCAAGAATTTTTTAAAATTATTTTTAACCAAGAAAGTGTTCTGAAGTACCCATTGCACCAAATATTCCGGATGACAGTAAGGGTAATTTTCCAACACAGTGTTGCCCCTTTTTTCCATCCTTTTCTCTCCTTTTCAGTGCTACATTTAAAAATTTTCAAGAAAAGAAAAAAATCCGACAACCTATTGGCAAATTTCAAGAAATCATAGACTGTCAAATGATTTGCTATAAATACATATTCGAGTATGTCTCATTGCGTCTCTACAGGCTTTTGAAGTTACAAATGCAATAGGTTTTACCAATCTTGAGGTAAATCGCGTGCAATGTCTGTCAATCTGCTATACGTAACTCGTATACTGGTTGCATAACACAAGGATATCAAACTTACAATTAGCAACATCCTAGCAACAATGTTAATCTTATGGGCTCAAAACGAGCCCTAAAACGTTGAATAGAAATATAAAGACTTCTTTCTTTTGAAAATTTCAATGAGAACTGGGTAGGATTGAAGTTTAGTATCCCTTTCAGCATCCAGGCTATGCGAGACGTGAACCTGCCGCTGAACGTAGAATCCGAACCACATGAGCTCCAGCCAGGAATCGAACTCGAGTCTCCCGTACTAAAATTGTTGACGATAACCTTATAACCACGAGTTAGTTCGCACAATAAGAACTGGCAAATCTTTAAAAAATTGGCCAGCGAAAAATGGCGCGTTTGTAGACTGTGGTTTCTGAAATCTCATTGTCGAAAATACTTCTTTTACGGGGAATATTATGTGCATCAAGTTATATATCTATTCCCGGTTGTGCTTGGCGGTCTTTTTTTTTTTTTTTTTTTCATCCCCACAATCTACTCTTGAGAAAATGTCCTGCTGGTGTCTAGCTAAGTCAAAACAAGAGATATTTGAAATCGTGATACTACATATTGCTCCGAGTAGCAATCCCGCATTTTATCAGGTAAATTGTAGATTTGGTAAGTTGTGATGCACTGTGTATTTGGTTTCGTTGCAGCTTGTGCTTTCCATCTCGTATGTTCGCTTCAGAGTTGCCTTTGGACACATTTTGTTTTCGATATCTTTGCAGCCGGCCAGTCAATCTGATTTCAGCATTTGGCAATCATTTTGAGGTATTGTATCTTTTGATACGTTGCTGTTTTTCAGCTGTTTAATAGTATCTCGTCCCTCATTCGTATTCTACCAAACGATACTTAACAATGAATGATAGCTCTTTGTGTGCGAAGATGTACTTTGCAGCTGTAATTGTAGATAATAGGCCAGCTGAGATAGAGCATATGTTAGAAATCGTTGCTGACTCCAAAGTTGTAAACAGCGTTTCGTGGCCATTATAATGCTTCAATCGTATACTTGATGTGTTACTTAGAAATGCTAGCATGCTACATAAAGTTCTGGTTGCGTAAAGTTATTGTTTCTCAAAATTACATCGTAGAGACATTTTAATGGCCACACGCATGTAACACACATTTTCTCTTTCAATAGGCTCAAATGAAAGTAAAGAAGAATCACTGAATGGTAAATATTATAGTCATAATGTTGTTTGTAGCAAATACTCATATGTTTACTGTGAAAGTCACCTTAATTGGAGAAATAACACTACGTATCATTTTCTTGTTACGAGTCATAAAGACTACACTATCAAATCATAACTAGCCAGTATTGTTAAGTTTTCATTTCTCCTTTACGTGTTCGCAAGTAGTAAATATGATTCTCTGCTAACAACTAAGATTAATTAAAGATTATTCATGCCAAGGAGAAGTACAAAGATTATGCATTCGTTCATTGAAAAAGCGTCGTTTATTGTATGGTTAAGGGACTTGCTAATTACTTTTGTGTGAGCAGAAATTGCTATCAGTAATTGTATGTTCACATTCATGTACACACTACTAGCGTTCTTTAGGTATTTGGGGGCCAAGGTTGAATATAACTTTGTACGCAAGACAGAAAAATTACGTAGGACAAATTTTATGTTATTTCATTGTGCTTTTTCTTACCATTGAACTGCTATAGTACTTCTTGACATGAATCCTCGAAGGACTTAGTTAGGCCAACCATCCGACGATTTTGAAATTTAGAGAGTATGTAGTCACTACATCGGGAGTCATTTTAATGTTATTACTGGTTAAAATAAAGATTATAGTTACGTGATCACGCACTAAACTTTGTCGTTCCCTCTTCTTAAATAAGTCATACTGCAATTGTTACTGAAAAAAAAAATGGTCTAAATTTTACCTCCCATGGTTATGCCGGCTAGGCTAAAGGAAACTGTGATGATGAGGAATGAGTGAGATGGTAGAATGAAGAAAGTGGGAGGAAACTGGCGAACCCCGAGGAAACCCACGCGCACTTTGTTTGTCCACTACAAAGTTCACTTAGCGCGGGCTGGGATCGAACCAAGAACCCCATTGTACCAGAGGTAAACGCTCTGCCATTGCGACTCCACACAATTGTTACCAAATTATTACTTATATTATTAGGTTATTGGCGGAATATTGATTTTTGAAATATAAACAAAATCATTAGAGGAGTTTTCTTGAAAATTGCAATATTTTTCATCCTCTACTAAACTATCCTTACTTTGTACAGAAAATTCGACCCCCCCCCCCCTAGGAGAATGGTGAAAACCTGAAGTTTAAATTTTGTCTGAATTCGTTGAATGGTATGCCTTTTAGGAAAGGATACGTCAGAATGATTAGAATCCAAGAACCCCTTTTTTCGGTTGTAGGATCATGCAACATGGTTATCAATTGAAATTTAGATTTAGTTTTTCGATCATATTTTCTTCTCTTCTATCGTCCTTTGGGTAATAAATATTGAATTAGATATTGAACGTCGTGTCAAACATCTTGGCATTTGAAGGCGGCGCTCCAAGTTCCCTTTAAAAGCTGCTAGCAAATGAGTCCAGCGGTATTGCCACGTTTATTTTGTACATATCCACATCTATTCCCTGCCATTTGATCTCGCTATAGTTCGTTTGCTTAGCCATAGCCACACCCCTTAGCACTCGGCAACATCGCGTCAGAGCTTGCGTTTTATTCGTTTAGCTGAAATGCCAAGATGTTTGTCACAGGCTTTAAAAACGTAAATTCAGTATATAACTACCTAAAACATTCAATATATAGCTGTGGGCTTTGAGTCTTAGAGACTAGCTTTCTTCTCTCACATTACACCACTGCCGTGTCGTGACAAAACGATGTAACTTTGGCGAAAAAGTTTTGCGAAAATGAGCCTTAAAGTTTTCATCCGAAAATGTGATCTGTATCGTGTAGAACCAGTGTAACTAGGCAATAATGGTCAACCAATCAATTTTCACAAAAGTTAATCACACAACATGCATTTACGTAACATTACATGTGACCACGTGTTTCCAAAGTCAAGATACACTGGTTCTATACGATACAAATCACATTTTCGGATGAAAACTTTAAGGCTCATTTTCGCAAAACTTCTTCGCCAAAGTTACAGCGTTTTGTCACGACACGGCAGACCAGATAATAGATATCTCTAATCCAACCATAATAAGACTCTCGCTACTAATCGTATCAACAAATATCAATCACGGTTGCTCAGTGGTCTCATTCATGTCTGGTGCGAGGGGCCCCTCGTTTGATCCCAAGTCGTGTGAATTTGTGGTGTGGGCAACATCATGTCTGTGAATTTTCTCGGGTTTCCCCCCTTGCTTTCAAGCTTCTCATTCAATAAATCCCTTTCATAATTATAAAATTTCATTATCTACTTTTCTCCTTGAACCTAAACGGCATAACAGTGGGATATAGAACTGTTAATTTCAGGATTTTCTTTTAATAGATAAGATCATTCCTGGTATTGTAGCTCATATACATTTTTAATAGGAATTTTAAGAATGATCCAAGAAATTGCATCAAAAGATTGTGATCTTGTCCAATAATTAGTTTTTGGATCAGGGGCCACAATTTTTTTGAACGGCCCCTAAATAGTTTTTTTTTTTTTTTTTTTTTTTTTTTTTTTTTTTTTAAATCTTACGGAATAAGCACATCATACTGAGTTAAGTGATAGTTTGGGTTTGGGTACACTGTAGGTAGTTCTCTAGATAAGGCGTACAAGAATTTTTTTGTTTAAAATATATTGCATCTTTTGATCAAAAAAATAAAAAAATAACATAGTTTCGTTTCACATTGTAAAGTTAAGGTACATCAATGTCCAAAATAATTGTCGCATATCTATAACTGTCTTCTTGTAAGAATATAATTTGATAATGATTTTGCAGGGTACTTTTAATGCTCATACTGTGTGTATAATCGGGAAATGTATATTTGTTGTAAATTTCATAGGAAAAGAATTATAAATACGAAAATTAGAATGAATAAAACAAAATGTTGCTAAATGGAGAAGAAAGTTTTATTTGCGTTTTATTATTCTTATTTGCCGCTCTTTTGACATGAAATTTGCCACATATATGTCTTTGCCGATTATACACATACTAACATTATAAGAAATACCAGGCGAATTCGTTATCAAATTATATTCCTACAACAACATATGTATAGACATGCGACAATTTTGGACATGAGTGTACACTTCCAAACTATACGAATTCAATAAAGAAACCGCGAGTAATACTCTATTACTTGCGATTGCAATTAGGAGTATCTGTTCAGAGATGAAACTTGTTCTTCGGATGCTGAAACAATAATAAAAATCAGTTTCTCGCTATCTTAGTTATTCCTATATAGGAATCAATATTGAAATCAGAAATTGTATTAGGTTCTACAGCCTTTTCATAAGATCGAGATGAAATCTACATGAGATCTTTGAATCTGTATCGGAAAACAGCTTGTCTCTTTCTATTACCGTTTCCGCCCAATGGAAATGAACATTCGACCGGAAGTGATAATTTCTAGAACTTCTGGTTGCAATAGAGAAATAATGTCGGGGATGGATTCTGTTCTTGCGGCACTGAATCCATATCGAAAACACTGCTTTGCGCTATCTATTAGATTTTTCACTGGGAGATTAGTGTTGAAATCGTAATCATAATTTCCATTTTTCCGGTCTGAATAAAGGTATAAAGCTCGAGATAGAACTTATTGTTAGAACACTGAATTCAAATTAAAACGTAGTTTCTATGTTAGAAACATTCAACAAGAAAAGATCATTCTTAACTAGCAGGCTTAAGATTGGACTAAGGAAGAAGTTAGTCAAGTGCTATATATGAAGCATTGGACTGTATGGTTCAGATACTTGGAGTGGAAGTCAGAGAGGAAATATTTAGAGAGCTTCGAAATGTTGTGTTGAAGAGAAATAAAGATAAAATGAACAGACAGAGTAACAAACGAATATGTTTTAAAACGTATAGGAGAAAAGAGGACTCTTTTAACCAGCATCCTTCGTAGGAAGGCCAATTGGATTGGACACAAATTGTCTTCTTCATACCGTCATAGAAGGAAAGAAAACTAGGAATATGAAGGAGATGAGCACAACTGATGATTATTTGAACGATAGAAGAAAATGTTGGGAGTTAAAACAGGAAACTGAAGATCGAAGAAACATTTCCAGGCCCTTATAATAATAATAATAATAATAATAATAATAATAATAATAATAATAATAATAATAATAATAATAATAATAATAATAATAATAATAATAATAATAATACTTCATTAGTCTAAGGATCTGCCAAAAGGCAGAATACTTAATAATCTGTACCATTTTTGCTCTATGATGATCGATAGAAACCGGAAGTGGTAATAATTTGTACTTCTTCCGGGTTTAGTAGAGATATAAGAAAAATGAAATGAAATCTTGAAGTTTAACGTCCCACGGTTATGCCGGTTAGGCTAAAGGAGACGGTGATAATGAGAAATGAGTGAAATGGTGGAGTGAAGAAAGTGGGAGGAAACGGGAGAACCCCGAGAAAACCCACGAGTACGGTGTTTGTCCACCACAAAGTCCACACGGCGCGAGCTGGGATCGAACCAGGGACCCCAAGCACCGGAGGTGAATGCTCTACCACTGAGCCACCGCGCCCCCATAGAGATATAAGAGTAAAGATAAAATATATTCTTGAGAGGCTGAATCTATTCCAAAAGGAACACTTCTCGCGGTCTTTTGCAATTTTTGCTCTGATACCTGTCAACAGACAAACGGATGGACGGAGATAGCCGTTCTACAAGACTTTTGCATAGTAGAGTTTGGAAGTCTTAAAAAAAAAAAAAAAAAAAAAAAAAGCCAATTAGTTTGAATGGCACTATATACATTGATACATATGTTCACTGGATGATACGGTGATATATTAAGATGCATCTGCGCAATTTCCATGAATGAACAAGCTGGCAAACGAGGCAGAACATTTTCCGCTGCTTGGAGCTGTTAAATGTTTAATTTCAAAATCATTCATTTCATTCGGAAATAGAAGGGAAGGCAAGGTTTCTCCACATGGCAAGAAGTCTTATATAATTCCAGCTATCACTCAGAAAAATACTTCAAATAAATAGAGCACCATCACCACCAGCAGCAGGAGTCTCTACCAATTTTCTTTTGTCGTTCTAGAAACAAATTGCAGTGAAAATTATGTGGCGATTCAATGCAGGATGTGAAGATAAGAGAACTAAGGCAGATGTTCGTGCAGAAGAAAGGAAAAGAATTAACCCAGAAATCGGATCGTGAGAGATGACATGCGGAGAAATCAACCAACCTTTCGATTAAATATATCCTGACGCGCAATGAAATATGATCTTTTTTTTCTTTGTATAGTTACATAAAATTGTAGACTTAAAACATTGTACATGTGTGAGTATAGAGGATGCGCTTTTTCCTGGGAGATTTTTTTTTTCTTTGACATACCGGAAGTCGCGTGAAGTGGAACACACATTACAATGAAAAGCAATGCAAGTCAAGTAAGCGACTACATTGCGATGGGTTCTTCGATGGAATGCAGGTTCCAAGGTCTTTTCACATAGAATGAAAATCAATGACGTCTTTCCACCTATGTTCCCAATAACTGTGACAGCACAGGGATTAAAATAAGATGTAAAACAAACATGTGTTATTCTTAATTTCACACAGCAGATCGTGTCAGAAGTTTATTTGTAACTGTACCCTTGAAAAAAATACATAAAAGGTACTGTCTTGGCGTTTTAGATTAGTAAGGACTATGGCCGGCGGTACGGGCTTTAGCTGGTGATGTGTGGTTAACACATTGGCTTATTTATAGCTATCGTGACAGGAGTTGAAGCATGGCCTTGACCAACAGCAAGTTATCCTGACCAATTCTGTTCCAGTACTCCATAGAACACGTAAGCATCTTCATAGATATAAGAGCTCCCTTGTGGCTAAGCGGTTACCGTACGCGCCTTTGCGATCAGAGACCCGGTTCGATTCTCGGCAGGAGCTCCTGTGGTTCGGATCCCACGTTAAGCTGTAGGTTCAATCTCACGTTAAGCTGTCTCATATAGTCTCGCTGCTGAAAGGGACGCTAATCTAAAAATCAAATGAAATCAAATTTATAGCCATGTGATTAGCAGACGAGTCTTCGGAATAGGAGACCCGGGTTCGACCCATAATGAAAGTTATAGGCCAACGTTTAAGCCTTGGGGTTCAACGGAACTTTAAACTTCAAACCAATTAATCCATAGAACACGTGGGTTTGTCTAAGGCAAAAATGACCAGATGATGGGAATTGAAATGTCCATGAATTTGACCCCCAAATAGAAATGTACAATTGGTTCTTTCTTATTCTATGGATAACAGGAAGGACGTAGTTATCATACGAAGTGCAGTCAAAAAAGTTCTCGAAATTTTGGTGTAGCTCTTTATTACCACAATAGAAATACACATTTATTTAGTCACCTTCGGAAAATACACACATTTGTTCCACAGCTAATCATCTTTTAGCATCTTCTGAAGTTCAGTCGTCGAGCGTTAGTTTTGATCTCTTCTACGGTGGTGAAACGGGTTCCTTTGAAGTCCATTTTTAACTTTGGGAAAAAAACAAACATTCGATGATGTTACACTATTTTTAAGGTTATCAAAGCCTCTGAAGCAGATTTTCCCTAATTTGCACATGAGCTTGATGTTTGCGCGTTGTTTGATCTGTGAAATTGCGCCAAGCTGATCATCACACACTCCACCGTTCATCTACACTACTAACACACTGCCTTATTATGACCTGTTCACACTCGTTAAATTCATAATTAGGCAAGCTAAAGACTGCACTGTACAAGATTCATTGCATCACAAATGCCAAAATTACAACATTCCGGGAATTTTTGACTACTCCTCGTATTTTTCTACTTGAAAATCGACACTTGGCTTTTAACAATTTTTTTTTAAACTTTTTTAGTTACAAGTCCATTTTTCAAGGTAAGGCAGTTTTGTACCGAACCATTTTCAGGAAACTACAGATTTCATGGAGTTACATCCATATGCTCATTGCTTAGGCTCTAAATAACCTAGTATAGAGGCATGAAACAAGACAAAGTATACGCCGAATAGACCAAAAATTTACAAAATAGAATACGAATGTTGTTTACTTCCCACGTATGGTTCCTATTTTGTACTTGTCGCCAGCGCATTGTATACTAGCCATCACCGTGTAGGGTATCAACCTGTAACGATTAAAAATGCTCAGCATCTTCTGTATTGTACAGGGCACAACAGCTGAGCGTCCTGTGTTGCTGAATTTCCGCTTGAGATTTTCGTTGATCTTTGTTCAATTGGTTTTTGCTATTCTTTTATTCGTTTGGAAATAGTGATTGGTTGATTTACTTGGAGTTGAATGTCCCTATTCAGTACAAGGCTATATGAGGCATGGCCTTACAGTTTAATGTGGAATCTGAATGATATCAGCTCCCATCCATTACCGTACTCCTAGAGAGGCAAGATAAGTATGATACGAAATTACAAAGAATTCGTATCTTTTGTTGTGCCTGTACCGAAAATAGGAGATAATTGTAGGTGTCATAGCTGTACTCAGTACTTTTTCCAGGCATCCCGGAGTTGGCCTACTGCCCCTCTGGAGCTAATGTGAACTGCAGTTATATGTTGCTCTTGTGCAGGACATTTTTTTTTTTTTTTTTTTTTTTGTAAGGCTCGAACTTTGCCAGGAATATTAGTTTATCTAGGAAATATATGATAGAAAAAATCTTCACAATTGCAGAAAATAAAGATCGGTTGTTATTAAATTGTGTGAATGAATTCAATTCCTGATGTTTTGTTCTTGATATGACGCCACTTTGTCGTACGAAGTGATTCTCCATTTCGGTTGGCTTTTTGTAAAACATGATCTGGCGGTATTTTCGTATTACATATGATAGTAATCATCTTAAGATTTCAATCAATAGATATGATAAAATGATAAGTCCTTTTCTCCCTTCCTAGCTGATTTAT
This sequence comes from Thermobia domestica, assembly GCF_964235325.1. NCBI lineage: Eukaryota > Metazoa > Arthropoda > Insecta > Zygentoma > Lepismatidae > Thermobia > Thermobia domestica. The sequence goes on from NC_137468.1 coordinate 95,341,263, forward strand.
AACAGTTTTCTTGCGTAGCTGGTTGCTTGGTAAAACTTCCGGCAATGAATTTTGAGAAGTGATAATGAACCCATATCCTTATAAGGTATGTTATTCTGGTTGTTTGGCAGGTATACGTTTGGGTGGTTCACCCAACCAGCCGTTTCACTTTACATATATAATAAGACATGGCATGCAGTGACGTAAAGGTGCTGCTGCTTGTTTGGATTTATATGCTTTTGATTTTTATTACGGTTGTACCAGCTGTAATGTGAATTAAGTTTTCTTTGTTAATTCTTCTGAACGGTATGTTTATTACGGCCTAATCGTATAGTAATCATCTCCACTATGTAGTCCGTTTCGTTAGCGGATAGTCGTAAAACTGGCGTGTTTTCAGTGGCCAAAGAGTAGAAAGTGTAAGCAATATACACTTATGTGTAGTATATGAGCGTATAGGAAATCTTTAATATATATATATATATATATTTTTTTAAGTTTTCAGAATCCTTGTTATAATAGCACAATTTCTCAATTGTCAGTCACGTTCCTAATAGTTAAATCAGGCTAATATTTGTCGCTAGCTGTGCTGCTGCTTCCTACCTGACGTAAAGAGGTGTCACTACTTCGTTAGCGCGCAGCCAATTTGCAAACAAGCCGAAGGTTTGGAGAAACGGGAGAAAAACTAGTAAAAATAATGGAGAAGTGCAATCTAACTAATTATGAAGTAATGTTCAACTAGCCTCGTGCCATAGCATACTGGATTATTTACTATGTCTAGGAGACACTGTTGTTAAGTGTTAAAGCGTTCACCGATGGCGTACGAGATCCTATAAGGATGCACTATAGTGGAAATATTCTTCAATCTTGCCATTGCTGGTTGTGGTATCCTTCCCCCCGTTGAATCTTGAAAGGCTGTAATCTTTGGAAGTTCCATGTTATATATATTCCGGTAGTATATTCATGAACAGAATATATATCGTAGGATATCTAAGAAAAAAAGTGTCTTTTATGTGTCTGATGGATATTCGTGCAAACCAAGAACGCCATGTTTTTCAACATTTACAGGGCATCTAAAAGAAATTGTGGGCCAGTATAGTCGGAGAGAAATCATACGATCTCAACCAATACTTGATATGGTAGAACTGTTGCGTGGGAATAATTGACAAGTATTGAGACGGAGTCGGACGCCCTAACCATAACAGTTACTCAAGTTTTAACAGATACTTCTACTAATAGGGCAGGATACACTTACGTAAGGACTGATCAGATGTTATTTCGCTGCCGAAACTCCATCATTCTTTTGTGCATAAGCTCTCTCCCTATAGTTAGTGCTACAGCTCTCGAAGGACTGTGATTGACTTGCTTACCCCATATAATTTACATTAAATACAGCTCAAGGATATTAAATGAAAAATATTTAAAAGTTAATCAGTTTTTTTTTATTATTATTATTGTGTCATTAACCATAGAATATACCTTCCTCTTCTTAATAACATAAAAGCTTTCTTGAGGTATATTTGAGTATAACACTTTCACCTGAATTAGTGTTCCCCGCGAGATTCCAGACGAGAAATGTTTTTAAAATTAGAGTCGAAATAAATTTCACAAGTGTAGTGCACAACAATGGTTCATGAAGTCTTTGATCTCAAACATTGTTTTATTGGCAGCGCATAGCGTAGTCGCTAAACACACTCGCCGTTAGTGGAACAGTCCCAGGTTCGATTCCCGATAGGGACACTAGGGTTACAGGATTCATAGTATAAAAACTATAAAGTTATTGTATCTAACACAATAAAGGAGGACACAGCGCTTAGGGTCCGTAGTTTGATCCCCGGCCAAGTAAGTTTGTAGTGAACAAAGTGTCCATGGGTTTAATTGGGATACTCTCTTTTCCTCCCACAATTTCATTCCACCGATTAATCCATCATCATTCACATGCCTTAATCATCCGTCTCCCTTAGCCTAAAGAGCATAATCGTGGAACGTTAAAGTTCGAACACAATGAAGGGCACTTAACATTTAAAAATGCTGAAATCATTGCACAATATACTTTAATGATAAATATGATTTAAATTTTATATCACATCCTTCGAGAATTTCTCGTGACGCTGAAGGATTATAATCACTTCTAGATAAAATTAAGATTTTTTTTTTAAAGCAAGGCATAAATTTTGTACATAAATTTACAAAACGAAATGAGAAAATTTGGAAATGAGACTAGAGAAGCTTTTTCGAGGATAGAGACTAGAAAAAACTTATTTCGTCTCGTCTCGTCTCGTAGGCAGCGTTAACCTTAATAGGTGGTGTATTGTTGGTCATAAATGACACTTTTTTTTTTTTTTAGCGTCATAAAGTTTTTCAACGAACTTAAAAAGTTCGTTACTGAATTCTCTATGTATGTGTGTGTGTCTGTTATTTGAGATTTTTTCAATTTTGAACCCTGCTTCGATAAAACATCAAAAACTATCAGAGAAAGTGATTAAATTTTTCGCGTCACTCTTACCGTTCCCGAGATATTGGCCAAAAAATGGGTGATTTCCAGAGATTTAAGGAGCCATATCTCGGGAACCGCGAGTCAGAGAGATCATATTGGTGTTGATCAATATCTAAAAGGATAGTAAATATTTTGGTAGCAAATAATAACCGGTGGCCACTGTCTAACTGGCTACTGGTTTGGCTAATGGCCATTTGGCCAGTGGCCACCAATTATAATCGGTACCAAAATGTTTACCATCCTCTTAGGTATTAACACCAATATCATCTCTCTATGACCTACCGTTCCCGTCATATTGGTAAAAAAATGGCCAATTTCTAGATATTTAAGGAGCTATAAGTTGTAGAGCGATGATATTGATGTTGATCAATACCTAAGAAGATGGTAAATATTTTGGTGCCAAATAGTAACTGGTGGCCACTGGTTTCGCCACTGGCCGGTTGGATGGTGGCCATCAATTAATATCGGTACCAAAATGTTTAACATTCTGTTAGGAATTAACACCAATATCATCTCTCTATGACTTACCGTTCCCGTGATATTGGCCAAAAGATAGTTCCGATTTCCGGAGATTTAAGGAGCTAAATCTCGGAAATCGTAAGTCTCACAGAGATCATATTGGTGTTGATTAATATCTAAGAGGATGGTGAACATTTTGGTACCAAATATAGTAACCGGTGGCCACTGATTAACTGTCTACTGGCCGACTGGGCACCGTTCCCCAGATATTGGCCAGAAAGTCCGAATATCTAGATATTTAAGCAGCCATATCTCGAAAACTGTAAGTCATAGAGAGATGATATTTTGCAAATTTTTGCTAGAAAGAGAAGATTGCGAATAAAATGATTTACATCTAGGAGCAATGACAGTTATCCTTCCCGCTCCATCTCTCCATTTTTTAAAGTTCGTTCTAGCAATGCTCTTGGAGTATTCTCAACTGGTTTTTATCTATTTTCTCAAACTACACATGAGAATTTATCCTCCCGCATGTCATTTTGTTTCGTTCAATGAAGTCTATTGATACATGCCATCTCAGGACTTTTATTATTAGTTTACTATACATTAATACTGGGTGTATGCGCGTAAAAAAGGACTTTATAACGTTGAAAACTCATTGATTTATTCATTTATCTTAGAGTTACAGACATGGTTTTGATGTCATTTTGTAGCAAAATACATAAATTTTTGACTCACTAGTTCAGAAACAAGCCACTACAATTCCTAGCGGCAGTTGCAGCAAAGATGGCTGCCTTTACTGGTTCCGAGTGTGCTAGCCGTGTGTTTTGGTTTGAAGAATCCAAGTCTGCGATAACTGTGCAACGTAATTTTCGTACAAAGTATGATAAAAGATCCTCCCAGTAGGCCTACTATTTATTAGTGGCATAAGTGTTTTATTGAAACTGTATACTCGGTAAGACACAACAAATCTTCAGGTCGTCCCCGTACGTCTAAAGACGTTGTAGAGCAAGTGAGACAAAAAGCTGTGTCGCATCACCAATGGAACCTACATTGAACATCTTTACGTATAAAGTTAAAAAAAAAAAAAAAAAAAAAACTATCTATTTTGCTACAAAAGACACCAAAACCATGTCTCTAAGCTAAATAAATAAATCAGTTTTTTCAAAGTTGTTGAGTCCTTTTTGATACACCCTGTATTATTGTAGAATATATATATATATATATATATATATATATATATATATATATATATATATATATATATATATATAACACTATAGAATTAGTAATACTGATGGGGGTAAAACAAAAAAAAAATACTCTTTAGCTACAAAGTTAGCCCAGGGGACTCGTATGTTTACTTAAATATCATATTCACAAAATTTCAGAGCTGAGTAGTTAACTTATCTTGTTTTGAATCAGGGAGGCCGGGGTTCTGATTCACGTGTGAGCTCATATAGTTCGGGTCTCATATTATAGCTGAAGATCCATCCACTGAACTGGGAAACAACCAGCGAAAAGGAAAGAAAGGCTCAATCAGTGCGATTGTAATTTGCATAAATTAAGCCTTTGTTATTCCTTGATATACACATATTAAATACTAAATCTAATATGGTAATTCGGGTATTTCCTGTCTATTGATTTGTGTAGTTCATTATTATTATTATTATTATTATTGCTGTTATTCACTGATTGTTGTTCGTCCCAGTTCTTCCACACTGATCGTGAGCTCTTCTTTCCGCTCTTCCCTGCCCATCCTACTCCCACCACCCGCGTGGAAGTCAACTCAGATCACGGAAGTGTGCTCCACTTGCCATGTACACAGCACACGCCTGTCCATGTCGGGGATGTCGACAACGTCATTGAGTGAATGAATTGTCAGCAATTTTTTTTTTTAAGTTTAAATAATAATAAAAAAGAAAAGAGGCTCTCATCATTACGAGAAAGCACGGAAATAATGTATAATGGTGGTAGAAGAGCCTACTAAGCTGATTCCCATTCATATTTTTCTCTTTTTGGCACGTACTTGGAAATTTTTGCTTTTGTATCCAACAAGGAGGGAAACATGAGAGAAAAATTCCTGAATGAAACAATGTTACATGTTTCGCCCTTTGTTTATCTTATTGTGTAGGAGGTCCCTGTATATAACTATAATCCTTTTGCCTCAGAAACAATTGATATTTGTGAAAAGTACCGAAACTCGTTCTTCATCAATTCGTGAAGCGGACATTTTGAGGCGACAACAGCTGGAAATATTAAATAACACAGAAACTGACTAATATGTTGGACAAATATCTGTATGTGCCTACCCGCTATCCAAAAATGTCTCAAATGAATTACACATTTAGAGGCCATTCACACAGACCGTCGCCACCTACATTATAACGCCAGCAAAATTCGCTTCAATGTATCTTAAATAAGTTACATGCACACAGCCGCCGGAATTCTGTCGGGAGCGTGTTCGTAAGTGCTAAGAATGAAGGAAATCCGTGTTGCCGATCTGACAATTACCGTACACAATAAGATCAAGTTGGATTTTTAAACATAGATATCCGATTCGGCTGCAATGAAATTGCGCACACTTTTCCGGTTTTATCAGTTCTATCTGATAAGTCATTGACAAGCTGTCATTATGTACAGGATTACGCACAGAAAAATTAAACAATGTTGTCAGATGGAAAATATTTTCTCTTCTGTTATGTAAATCTGTAAGAAAAGAGCAGCGGAACACCCGAACCAAGGGTCGAATAAAATTACTAGGATTGAGCTAATTTAGAAAATACAGAGGAATTAACACACAAGGATAGAGAAGCTATATACTGTATTCGAAAAAAAAAAAAGATATCTCACACCAGTTCTTCCGAGAAACATTGCAGAGGCTGCTTCAGTAAGTAATTGAAAGAGAAGTTGAATTCAGTTATGATGGAGAAAAGTTTCTATTTATAAATGAAGAAACTAATATTATCGTCCTAACTTGTGCGAGTAACATTAGGTACGAACAATGATAGCATTTACTGTACGGAGTCATAGTGTATGTAATAAAATTATGTACTAAATGTCTGTATAAAATTTCAAGCATCTATCTTGAATTGTAGGAGCGGGAAAAATATCAATAATCCCCACAATGCCACAGATTAGCGTAAAAGATTCTGATCTCAGGTAGAAAATTTTGAGACATCCCTATTTATCCTAGGATCATAGTTCATTCACCATTCTCTTCGGAATAGAACTGCCTTTCAAACGGTACCATCCACATATCTCCATCATGTATCTGAGGTGGGAAAATCGCGAAAAAAGGGATTTTTTGGTAAAAATACCTTTTTTTACCTTTTTTCCCCTCTGGAACCCCCTTGTGATAACGCAGAGATATGAGAAAAAATCTGATAAATACTACTCGGTGGACTGAATGTTTGTGCAAACTTTTAATCTTCTAGACGCAAAAGTAAACTCGCCAAAAAATAATGAAATTAGGCCTAACAAAAAATATTTTCTTTAAAGTTATGACGTTATCACCCCCTATGTCTCGACGCAGGAAGGCGTGAAAACCATAGGTAACGTGTTCTACAATGCCTCTAGACTTGAAAAAAAAAACGAAGTAAAAAGATTTATTGGTTCTTTTTTAATCGAATAATGAAGATGCTACTTTAGTACCTAAAAAATAGGTGCTAGAACTCCAAAGGGTTAAAGGTAATACATGTTCAGGGTATGAGACAAGAAGATTTTAACATTTGGATTGTAAATTTGGAGGTATTGCGACTTCTTGTATCTATTGATCAAACTATATTTAGTTAATCCTCAATATAATATGAATTTTATTTCTAATTTCTGTTTCTATCCTAGTCAGAAAGAAAACCTTGTTTACGCACAGATTTTAAATCTACCATTGTGGCAACGTTGGACAAAAATCTATGTTCAGAAAGGCCAACAGAGATTTGTGCGCAATTCGGGATCTACAGTGTGTGCAATCCAGTTGCGCAATCCCATCCGACTCTGATAAGATTGATAATTGATTTTTTTTTTTTTTTACTGAAAAATATGATTTTCTTTAATTTAACTGAACTATCTTTTCATGAAGTAACATCTGTTCTGTAATTTAAATCAAACGATATATTGTATCTACAGGGGTAAAAGTGGATCTGATAAGGTGGGGGAACGCATGACGTCACGCCGTCCCCCGTGCCTATCTTTGTCCATTGTAATTTTTTAGCAAGTGGGGGAGGGCATCCTCTCGCGTTTCCCCACACTTTTACCCCTTATATATCTACATATGTAAGATAAATATTTCTATTAAACAGAATCTTATATAGTAAAATAAGAAATCGGAAGGGATTGTTTGATGTACTAAAAATTCAGTTTTCCAGGACACGTGGAAGTAGTATATAATTCTATTAGATTTTTTTTTAATGTCTGTTATTACTTATTCATTGAGTTTATATGCCTGAATAAATATTTATCATAGCTAGTGCTTTATCCAGGGATGTTAGGGAAAATCCCCCAAAAGTTCTAGAATTTCCCGCAAACTTTTTGAACATACAGGTATAGCACATAGGTGATTAATGTAGTCACCCCCTTGTCTGAAATCGAGGACACGATAAAGTGCTACCATACCTAATATACGCACCATTGAAGCACGCGGTTCTCAGTTCGGATGTTGATGGGAGGTGCATTTATGATTTCGATTCAATATTGTGAGACAGAGAGCTACTTGAATTAAAAGGCTTTTAACTTTAGCATTAAAAGCATGCATATATATATATATATATATATATATATATATATATATATATATATATATATATATATATATATATATATATATATATATATAAGTACACTGATTATACTTCAAACTCAAGAACGTGGAAATTGCCGCACTTGCAGCTTTTAAAATGGACGTCTCTGCCCTGGTACTACTCTTAAATGCAAGTAAGAAATTAATAATTTCTGTAATTACAAAATATGAATGTTAAACATCTGATTTTAGCAATACAATTGTTCTGCTTGGTTGAAAGCCATATATGTCATGAAACAAAACGTTCTTCTTGGTTTTGTCACTGTATGTAATGACATGGCGACACCAAAAACTGCACTGCATGTTTGTGTCCATACCGACGAAGAATGTTTGAACTTCCATGGTTGGTTTCATACGTAGGTGTCAATAAGGAATACGAATATGAGACGCCGGTAGTCGCATTCAGTCGTAACTTATAAAAATGAATGTAACTATGTTTATAACTTAACTCTTGAACCACCCGACCGATTTTCAACATAAATGAGGTTCGGGCCTGGGATTGTGTTTATCATTTCACTTTGAAGGTGCAACTTGGGGGAGGGAGATGAATATATACATACATACATGATAGAAAATTACCAATATTAGTGTCGAATCCATAGTTTTCGGGGTCACTGAGATGAATAGTGACACTTCCGATTCCGATGCCGTTTAAATCCAAATTCGGCCCTGTAACTTGGAGGAGGTTGAGCCATATGAAAACGGTCGAAAGTGACCGATATTAGTGTCGAATCCATAGTTTTCGGGATCACTGAGATGAACAGTGACACTTCAAATGCCGTTTAAATCCAAATTCAGCCCGCATTAGTGTTCCTAAGGAGGAATGGTGACGTGTAAAAGTAATAAAAATGACCGGTATATTAGTGTTCAATTCATAGATTTGGGGTCCGTGGGTTGATTGGTAACAGTTTTGGCACCCTTTATGTCCGAAATGAAACTCACACTCCCCGTGCGAAGAACGGGTATTCTGCTAGTAAGCTACCAAAAGATAAAATTTGGCAACAGATAAGACTAGAATTAGGACTGCGAGATAATTAACATTATCACATTAATATGATTTTCTAGAAAATACTTTTATATCCAAGTACAAAATATACACTCATGAACTGAACATAAGAATTAGTACATTAGATTAGATTTTTTCCCTTAGCTTGCAGGTGTCTTCACTCAAGAGCTTCTACTGTAAATCAATAAACCAAATCTTCATTTTGGCTTCTTTTGTTTGCTCCTTCAAGAAGAGACATAGGCAAAATAAAATCGTGGTCTTCAGCCGACATAATTGTGAAGTTTTCTTCGAGCACGACGACGTGACATGATCGAAACTCAGAGGACACGAGATGATGCAGGAATAATAGTAGTAAGAATACAGGAGGTTAATTCAGAGTAAATTCCAGACAATTTGCGGAGTTTGTTTTATGCTTTTACTATATTGTTCTTTGTAATCAAGATCAAAACAGGAAATGTCCTACGTATGGAGTTCATCTGAAGCGCTTGATTCATATATTTTGATGGCTGTGATTACACGTTAACGACGGGCCATTTGCCAATGAAAGAAGATTTCTTTTATAAAGTAGGTTAAGTTTGTTTATTTTGGTCGGAAAAGTTGTATCGGATGAATGGCTATGTAGATCCTCCTTCTCTCTTTTTTTCTTTTCTTTCCCTGAATCATTTAAAAAAAAAAAAAAAAAAACAAAAACATTCTTTTACTTTCAATTATTTTTTACGGTCCACTTGAATATTTACGGTTAAATTGGGAATGTCTTTACCGTAACCATTTCTTTATATCCATAACGTATCGAATAACATGGGTTGATAGCTTTGGTTTATATTTTGTTTACGGGCCTCCTACTGAATCACTTGTGTTTGGCCACCTTTTTAAATCGTTTCGTTGACCTGTATAAATTACCAAAAAAAAAAAAAAAAGGCCTAAAATTCTTAAAAAAATACGTAGTAAAAGCCTATTACATCATTGATAAAATGTATTTTGGGTTTTATTTGGGTGGCAAAATAGTTAAAATAGGATTCTTTATGATATTACTCCATGAAGGGACAGTGATCGGGCACATTGCTTTTAGTTGATATGTGGTCCGTTGTGATTACTGGTTCAAATCTCTAAATAAGACTTCCGTTTCCAATGGATAGCAGTTGCGCTATCTTTTGCTGAGTCAAGGACCACCAATGTTACAAGAGGAAAGACGAATGTGCGGTTATCTTGTGAAATATGCAATTCTGGAAAATATAGATTCGTAGCTGTTCATGAGAATATTTCCCTAATTTCCACACGACACTGGTGTAAAACCCCGAAATCCTATGCCTCCACTATGGGGACCAATAACTTAGTTAATATTTTTAAATAGAGCAATTTGCCCATGATATAGAAAATTGTCTGTTTAGGTCGATAGGTTTTGCAACACTAATAAAGATGTTTTTGGTGCCCCTGATTCTCGATTTATCTTTCAAAATGAAATTTAAAATTATCGGGATTCCATCATCGTGTATTTGATTTGGAACGATATTACTTGCAGTTTTGCATGGCCGAGATTGTGTAGATTCAGTTTCGATTCCTGCTTCGAAATTGTCCTTTTAGAAGTAGGATTCCTTCATTATGTCTCGTGCACCCCAATGGATAATTTTCTTTCAAGCATTATACATTCCAAAGATGATCGCGCTTCAGATATTTGATTAATGGATGTTGTAGACTTCTGGTGTTAGTTGAAACAACTGGCGAAGTTTATTAACTTTGAGTTGATAATGTAGTGAGCCTTAACAAAAAGATTTCATTTAACGTAGAAAAAAAATACAACTTAGATTTACTTTTTTCTCTTTGGCAGCTTTGAAAATCCTTTAACATGGCACTGAGAAGATTTTGGTGATAACACGTAGGCATATTAATTTGGTATGTTGAAACAATGACATAGATCCACGTTTTAAGTATTTTTCGTGTATACTTTAAGAGTCTTCATCCCGACGAAATTAAAATACCGCTAATTTTACAGTAATTATGTGATATCTTCAAATAGATAAAAGATAATTGAAATATGGAACAAGAGTGCCCTAGACAATATTATTTTGCATGAGGTACCGTTATCACAAGTCACCTAATGGCTTTCCGTTTTCAGCTGTTTAGAAACCTGAAAATAAATGCCGATATTCAAAATGGCTCGAAATCGAAAGCAGATAACTGAGTCGTGATAACGGTTTCTCATGTAAAATAATATTGTCTAGGGCGCTCTTGTTCCGCATTTCGATTATCTTTTATCTATTTGAAGATATCACATAATTACTGTAAAATTAGCGGTATTTTAATTTCGCCGGGATGAAGACTCTTAAGATATGTGTACGGATGAATCTTTTTATGTAATCGCTCGATATGCGTTCATACTTCCATCAATAGTTTATTTTTTTTGTTTGTTCTTTATTTTTTTGTGTTCATGTTTTGTGTCTTAATATCCATGACTGATATACCCCATCTTTTTATATATTATATAAAATTTATATAATATAATATAAAAAGGCGGGCTATGTCAGTCATTCGTCCTACTCTGAAATTAGATGCACGACGTGCATAGCCCGTCACTTTCAAAGAGTTAAGGGTTTCATGATAGGAGTGAAAACTTTAACTTAAATTCATATCTCGCATTGAACACACATTTGTAGACATTTTATGCATCAATAAAACTTCAATGTTTCATTTTATACTCTCAATCGTCCAATTTTAAAATCTGTTCTTTTATCGATAGCGGAGCCACCAGGCCGTATTCAAGAGAGATTCAGGAAGTTTAAAGTACTTTCAGAATGTTAAATTGTTATTATAAGGACACATTAAATATCGGTTTTGTATTTTGTCTAACCCTCCGAAATGAAGGGTACGCTTAGCAGTCTTGAGTGTTGGTATAGCTTACTCTATGAAGAAGAGCTTAAAATAAGTAAAGATAAATAAACCTTGTACACAATTAGAAATGTTATTATTAGTGTAAATTCCACAGCAAGTGCACTTCATAAAACATTGTTAACGCAATTATAACCTTTAGTTTCTCGTTACGTATTAATTGTATTTACGTTGACGAGTACGGAAGCATTTTAGCAGACTTCATTCGAAGTAAACAAGCTTTCGAAATACACATTAGTTTGTGCTGCTGTTTCCGGCAACCTTGAAAAACAAATTAAAGCAGAAATGAGAAGTTTTTGGTATTTTATTTTGTTTCCTCGAGGCTCTTTTTTTTCTTTCTTCGCTAGCTTCTTGGTTATATGATAGGATGATAGATTAATTATATATTAGTTTTCTTCATTGTCACCTACGGCTCTGACAGATATTACCGTAGCAATGAGCTGTAAGGAGAGCTTTCATTTACAGCTGTGTATGTATATATAAGTGGACGCCACACACATCTATAAAAAGCCTAACAGGAAGATGGTCAATATGTTGTACCTACATGTACTTACGGAAGAGAGCATTATATATATTTTTTTGCCTTGAAGCGGCGAAAATTACTTGGGTTATGGAAGAAAGAAACTTCACCTAACAGCCTGCAGGGTATGTACTGCAGAGTATAACTTACTGTTTGTGGTTTTAAAAATCAGTTAACTGCCTGGGAAAAGAATAGAATCTATTCTCAATCCATTTTGGAGAAGCTGTGATCATCCATTAACTTTCACGTACTTTCTATGTGCTTTGTGAAGATTAAAAAAAAAATCAAATAAAAATTCTAAATCTCTTCCTCAAGAGGTCTTTATGGTACGTGCTTCCCGGGTAAATTGTTAGATTGTTTTAAATAAAAGTAAATCTTGCAATACGGACATATTTTTAGAGAAATTTGGATTACCAATATATATATAATATACACTTTCTGTCCATCTGTCCGGAAGACACTCTCAAGAACTACTTGATGGATCACCAACAACACAGTGGTTCCCAACCTGAGAGCGTGCTGTCTCGGGAAGCGTAAAGAGCGAGCAAAGGGGGTACAAGCTACTGACAGAAATTAACTATGAAATTATGAATAAAGTATTGATCATAAGGACCATTTACAATATTTTGCTTTAGGAAATATCAAAGACGCTTTATGCTTGATATTTTGCCTTCTCATTCCCACTCAGGATTTCTAAGTTATTAAAATTAATTATGTACATTAAAGTTCTTTACACAATTATTTAAAAAAAAGTACAAAATTCTAATTCAATGACAAGGACTTCAGAAACTTTCCTATTATTATTATTATTATTATTATTATTATTATTATTATTATTATTATTATTATTATTATTATTATTATTATTATTATTATTATTATTATTGAAGATTTGAAAATTCAATGCTGCATCTGGTATGCAGAAGAGGTCAGACAAAAAGTACGTATGATCAACGAGCGAGGAGGAGGGAAAACATAAAGGGGGCGCCATGCAAAAAAGGTTTGGGTACCCTTGATGTAGAGGGCCAAAAGTTAAAAATCGTCGATAGATGTGATAATCCAGTTGATCCCAAGATATGGTTCCGTATATATTTCCATATAGATTGTTATAACTTGCTCCTTAATAATATGCAACCCAATTGCACCTAAGGTTGGATTTGTTATACAGTATATCATTCAGTATTCGAACCAAACTCCTTTTCGTGGTGTACACGTGACATTGCTACTTGTTTGTAATTCATTTTATTCCATTTTATGGGCAGAACGAGAGAAAGGCTGAATTTTGTTTTTCTCATTTTCAGGTTTCTGATCGAACGTGTTCTTTTCCTTATTACGAAGGATTTTATATGCAGCTTTTAGACTTAGTACATAGCCGGAATTTTTGAGGCTGACTGTTACCTGCCTAAATATCTTTATTTATATGTAATTGGGAGCTCAGCTTATTTCATGCAAATCGTTAAGAACACTCCTATAGATAAGTTTTCCCAAAGGTGAGACCGAGATCTTTTTTTTTTTTTTTTCATCCGGAAATTGTAAGATCCATTTCATTTCAATGATATCTTTTCTCTTCAAGATTAAACCAGTAATTTTTAGATGTGATGATTATACTTGATTTGTTTTGATGTATCTCATGTAATGACAGTTCAGTACCCCTTCCTCCAACTCACTCACATCTTCAAGAACAAATATTACAAAAAAGAAACATAGATACTCTAACGAATTTCTTTGCTTAATTTAGTCATGTTTACGCGTTTGAAATGAAATTAAAACTTCCATTTTTACGTTTCACACACATGCCCTATAATTACAGTGTAAGAGGAAACAGAACTACTACGAGGACACCCACGGGCACGTTGTAGTTTATGGTAAACTGTTATCGCCTAGAACTGAACCAATCACCTCTCACACCGAACCGCTCTTAGAACTTTTCTTTAAAGAAAAAAAAACTTTCTTGTATTTGCAGGTCAATAACACAAATCTAAATTATAAAGAACAAATACAGGTTATATTAGGTCTTAATAAACTGATTTTACAAATCCGCACCAAATTATTTATAATGGAAAAGGGGGAAGATAAAAACTTCATAGAATTACCGTGGTAAGTCGAATAATAAGGACCATTGTGACGTTACATGTTCACCATACGAAAACAATTTTGCATTGATATTCTGAATATACAAGAGTACTGAACTGCTGAGCCACGTTGGTAGAAATAAACAAATGAGTAAGTTACAATGGCGGCCAACTTGAAACATTTTACGCCACATAAATACTTACTTTGAACATATTTAGTAAGTTTCCAAAAGTAATTAGAATTGGTCGTGGGTTAAAAATATTACTTATTTATGATAACATACAGTGGATAAATAAAGTTTCTACATCAAAAATCCATTTCGGCGGCACGATGGCTCAGTGGTAAAGCGCTTACCTCTGGTGCATGGAGTCCCTGGTTCGATCCCCGTCAAAGTAAAATTTGTGATGGACAGCATATTGTCCGTGGGTTTTCACAGGGGATTCTAGTTTCCTCCCATTTTCTCATTCCACCAGTTCTTCCATCATTCACTTTTATTGTCTTCCTTAGCGTAAAGGACATAAACGTTGGATGTTAAACTCAATTTCATTTTCGGGGGACGCGGTGGCTCAGTGGTAGAGCGTTCACCTCTGGTACTTGGGGTCCCGGGTTCAAACCCTGCTCCCACCCTGCTGAACCTTGTGGTGGACAAACACCGTGTGCGTGGGTTTTCTCGGGGTTCTCCCGTTTCCTCCCACTTTCTTCATTCCACAATTTCATTCATTTCTCATAATCACAGTCTCCTTTAGCCTAACCGGCATAATCGTGGGACGTAAAACTCAGATTTCATTTCATTTAAAAAATTAGTTATAAAATGTGATATGGTCTTTATTTATAATATAATCCCTTGATCTTGGAAATATTCCAAGAAAAAAAATCCCGAAAAATATTTTTTCAAGTTTTTATTCATCATTTACATTTTCTGCAAAGAAAACTTAAAAAATCAGATCAAGTAAAATTTAAGCAACGTGAAAGCTGTGTAATTCATTTTGTTTGTATTTACATGTCTGTGTAGGTTTATGGCATGAGTAATGAATGCTTCGTGATCACGAAGAGAAACAGTATGAATTGAGTTTGGGTTGAAGCGGCGAGGAAAAGTTAGCCTAGGGGGGCCAAGCCAGCACCGAAATCTAGCCTTACAAGTGAGCAACATAATAATTCAGGTAACCTTGAAGCTAAGACACAGCATATTCTTAAATAAAAGTAGCACCTTTTTAAAATTTGTAGCGTAGGATTTCTGTTTAATAATTTGGGTATGTGAATTTAAAAGTCTTTTGGGCTGGGCAAGGTTATACAGTGCATACGGATGTTTACATAGTTCAAAGATCATGGTTAGAAATTCACAGCTAACTGGAAGATTTTGCATTGAAGACGAAGAAACTATGAATAACCAGTCTGTGACGTCGTTAACTGTCGCGGAGGTATTTTTTTTTTTTTTTTTCACTTTGACCTGTATGTAGGTGTTGAGACCGTAATCAGTGTGCTCTCGATAAATGAATCACAGTTTCATATTGGAATCAGACGAACTTATCTGAGTTAGGTGCTATTATAATAATAGAAAAGCGTAATTATATTTTTGTGTTGCGCATGAGGAAGAATGACCTTGCATTTTTTTAATGCGTATTCCAATGACGTACTATTACTTGACTACACTTTACCATTGCATACGGAATTTGAATATGCAAATTCTTTGAATATACATTCATATGTGACGTAACTGGTAAGAAAAATGCTGCATCAGAAGCACTTGTACTTACAGTACATATTTATCCAATTGTAACAAAATATGCATTGATATTGTAATTTATCACGATAGTAGAGATGCCCATGAGCGGGCAGGGGTTGCGGGGCAAAATGAGTAATTGAAATTTTAAATGGATTGAGACGGGAACTTCAAAACTAATTGGCAAGTGGAAATTAATCAAAACTGCTCGAGCAGGAGAGGACGGGAATTGGAGCCGAAGCAATTAAGTTCAAAAGTGGTAATGATTTTTCGGAGGGGACATGTATGTAGAATTTAGGGAATTTAGTGCATCGTGGGCAGTGAGGAGAGGAATAGGCATCCCTGAGATATGGCAAAACCCTGAGCAGAATTGAGCATTCTCGCTTCTATGAGACTCGAGGTTTAGTTGCTGGTGTTAGGACATAAAAGCATAGAATAGCTGAAAGGTAGCGAGACGTTAACTTCAAATGTGACAATAGTAGGTGGACATTAGAAACTGACTTTCTTCTAGAAAAGTTTGTCCTGAAAGGGTATAATGAAAGTATAAAATGGCTGTGCTGGGATTCTTGTTTCCCAAAGAACATACTCTGCATGTAACATGCAGAGTGACAAGTAATGACAACTTACCTTAGCTCCGAGATGGGGGATCCGTGTGAAAGTATGCTTAAAAGAAACGCTACTTGGACAAGTGTGAAAATACTCCACAAGTGCTTATCATAGAGGAAGAAGAGTAGATAAAACCTGATTGATTTTTGTTTTCTAGACCAGTGATGGACAAACTACAGCCTATGGGTCACATCCTCCACCTGAAAAGTTCTACCAGGACGCGACATGATTCCTAGTCTAAGAAATTTAACTCTACTTATGAGAATCAGTGCATTGTAGTTCGAAATATTGAGAAATTTAAAAATGCAATTACAATTTCATTCATCACATTCTCCTTCATAATCTTTTAATCACACTGAGAAAAAAATGTATGTGGTGTACGTAAAAAAATCGTATGTTACATTTGTAAATCCTGTAGATTTTGGACTTAACGTACAGCAAACGTATAACTGAAAACGCATGTTTTCTAACACTTTCTGTATAAGTGCTCCATCTATACGTACTTTCTGTATGAAACAATATAGGCGGTCAGGATCTCACATACAAATGGACGTATATAACATATAATTGACTGAGGTAACATACATATATGTATGTAATATACGGAAGACTGTTAGATGTCAGACATCCTGCAGCGGCATGATGTAATATCTAAGGGCAGTGCCTATGTAGCATCAGGCTCGTATCCACGGGGGGTTTAGGGGGCCGGACCCCCTAAATTTTTGCTGCCCCCCTAAAATTTTCACGGTAGGCTTGCAAATGAACTATAATACGGTGAGGAACATCATATGGTTGGATCGGGCCCCCCTAACTTCAGCCGCGGCCCACCTACATTTTTGGGCTGGCTACGGGCCTGTGTAGCATACGGATAACTTATGTTTCATACTGATTTCTGTAGTAAGCAAGATTATTCCGTATATTTGTACAATATACCGCTGTCCGGAGAACGGATTTTTCTCAGTGCAGTAATATCCAGTGGGGTATAGAAGGGGAAGGTTAATGAAGGTTGTAGCCCCTCCCATTGAGTCCATAGTCCATTTGCTATTGAAATTGAAAGGATTTACTATTGGAATTGGGACTGCAACAATATCAGTGTATATGGAAGAGAAGTAATTAGAACATATGACGATATCTCTTCCAAATGTTTAGAAAATGTTAATGGATAGAGTACATACTTATCCATAAAGAGCAATGACACGAGTGGATTAAAAAAAAAATAACGGTAGTCGTGTGTTACTTCTAGCAACTTGAGTATTCACCTAATCGTGCGAACTAACCGAAGCTGGAGCAAAATGTATAAACTATGTATTGTTTTAATTACCACAGCACAATTGGATTGGACAGGAGACCCGGTAAGATCTCAGATTGTAATGTATACTTTTCGTGGGTTTCCGAGAGGGATGTATTATATCGTATCGCAGGAGTTCAGTGAAGTCGGAGCCGATACGATAGCTCTTGTGTATTTCTATTAAAAAATTCAAGTTATTATCTGCAATACTTTGTTAGAAATTACCATATCAAAATTGATGTGTTATCAAATGGAGAGTTAGAAACCTAAGCGAAGGGGTATACGATCCCCTTAAGACGCTACGGTACCGAATCAGGAAAAAAATATTTTTATTTCAGTGAATATAAAGTAAAAATTACAGATATATTTTAGAAACATTAATTACTCAGTAGGCCTAGTTCCATGTATAGTTGAGTTGATTTTGAGTTTAACGTCCCGTTCAGCAGCAAGACTATACGAGATGGGGACCTATTGATTAACGTGGAATACGAACCACATGAGCTCCCGCCGGGAATCGAAGCCGGGTCGCCCATGCCAAAAGTGCGTACACTAACCGCTTAGCCACGAAAAAGCTCTAGTTCTATGTATAATAAGTGAAACATAAATAAATAAATAAATAAATAAAAATAAAATCTAAGAAAAAATATGCTATGGCTGTTATGTATTGTTTTACTATACAATGTTAAACATTCATAATTTCTTTTGTTTATGCTTAAATTGTCTTTTTGGTTCTCGTAACTCCCATCAAGCGCTCCGGCACCGATGAATTTGACACTTCAACTTTGATTACAGGTAACTTTTTTTTTTTTTTTTTTTTTTTTTTTTTAATTTGCCCTTACCACCCGGATTGCCTCAATGCTTATTACCTTCATGGGAGTAAACTGCAGTGGTGCTATTCAGCCGGTTCGCTAGAACCGGTTGTTAAAATATTTCGAGTTCACAGAATTATTTGTTGTACCCAGACATAACAGTAAATTTTATCCAGTTATACCCAGGGACAGTAAATTTTATTTTAACTTTCTTTGTATTAGAAATTCTTACAGCTACAGAGTAAAACATATGATCTTTCAGAACAAGGTATAAACGTTTAGTTTTTAATCTCAAATATTCAGATATCAAGAATGAGGGCTTTGCTCACATGAGTGTATTGGTGAGGGTTATTTATATATCAAACGCATACATACCATTATTAACAATTGTCGAACCATTGCTGGATTAAGGTATTTCCAATACTTTTTGACAACCATCTATCTTGGATAATTTGTTTCTAAGATATTAGCAGTGCTACCTAATTTCATCACACCATTGTATTAAGATGCTGTATAGGTGTCTACTTGTCACTTGTGGTATACAGTAAAAAAATTGTTTTTATCTACCTTGTATGGTTTGTTTGTTACCTATTTATCTACCTATCTGGTAGCAACTAAAGAATTATCTACTCATTTGATTAGAATGAATTAGTAATCAAGACACCCACATGATTTCTCCTTGTTAACAACATTGGCAAACATTTATACTAGATCAATAAAGTTTTCTCTTTTGAATACCGAGAAAGTCTTTTTACTTGGGCATACGACTGTCATCAACATATGATTTGGTATACCATCTTGACAGGACAGAAGAGAGAAAACCAAGGTTGACCTTCTAATATGTCCTTCTTTTACAAGTTATCAAACATAAAATTATACACATTAAGTATGCTGTCTGCAGATGATAATCTTCAACAAGAGAACAAATTATCGTGTTGCCGTGATGTTTGTCTTTGCCAAGACGAAGAACCATCATGTCAACATGGTTGGAACTTTTTCTCTTTTTTTCCTCCCTTATATACCTATAGTACGAAATTCGTGCAGGAAACGATATGTCATTTCGTCATGCATGCATATATGTATAAACATACGCACAATGACTCTGTTCTTGCTTGCTTGCATCTATTGTGGTGATCTACAAAACCGTTCTCTGTAACAAACGAAGAACGAAAGTGTATGTTTTCAACTTGGTGCAAGCATACATGTACTCCGGCAGTATAGATAGGTGTTATTGTATATGACTATTTTCCATTTTTTTAAACAAATATTATTTCCTTGCGTTTTCTACAAATAAGTTAGGCGAGAAGTAATTTCTTTTAAAAGTATAATCACATTCTTGTTTCCAAGACACGACATTATTATTTCATGACATTTGGTTGAACTATATTTGCTGTCACGCACAATGCCTTGTCTGGTATTAGTTGGATCTTGATGTCTCGTCGTGCTGTAATCCAAGGACCTCCTTCATTGCGTAACATTCAGCCAGGAAGCTCGTTACTGAGATAGGAACGTACGATATTGTGTTACGCACGTAACATAGGTGATTTCGAAAACTTATTTAAAAATATATACAGTATTCTGTAAGGAAAGCCGTAGGAAAGAAGAAAGGCATGCCACGTTGTAAGGGTCTGAGTTACGTACTGTAACAAGAGAATATTTCTGAAACAAAACTTGAAAGAGTAGAGTAACTCCTTAATTTTGCTGCCAATATAGTCTTTAAAACCTCAAGTTTTGAGTTTTAAAGTCCGATAAGACATCTCATACTCGGGTGATATATATATTTGCCAATTATTAGAGATATATTGTTACGACCTTGTGGCTATAATGAATGAATAAATAATTGTTAGATTTAACCCATTTGTTGTTCAAATAATCTCAATAAATGATTCTTTTTTTAATACGAAATATATTAGCTCCCGGATTAAATCAAATCTGGGAGACGGGAGAAAAGTTTAAAAATTGTGCTAAATACAGTCAAAATACGTGTACAAGAGCTACGATCCACATAAGTAGTGTGGGATTAACATGTCAAATCTCTGTTAGGATTATATTACACAAAGCCCTCGTACCTTATCTCTTCAGTATTGTCATGGATATTAACTCAAGATGTGTGGAATGAAGCCCTCTGGTGTATGATGTTAGACGATAATATTGTCCTAGAAATGTTGAAAGAGAATATAGAGTTAAAGGAAGTCTTTGGAAGATATAAACTTAAAAATTAGTTGAAAGAAAAACGAAATATCTCGAGATCAGCGAAGAAAATGGGAAAATACAGCTTAAAAAAAAAAAAAAGATTTAATGTGATAAGTTTTAAGTACTTACGGTCATGCGTTGCCAAGTATGTTTCGTTCTATAAATATTATTTTCTTGGTTCAAAGTCTACTTCAGGGTGGCATAATTCTGGTCCCGAGTTTTTGTGGAGTTACCATACTACTAAATGATTACCGTTCGCGCTAACTGGTTCGATTCCCAGTGAGTGCTCATATGCTTCGGTTGCCACGTTAAACTGTAGGTTCAAGTTTTATATAACTTTTGATGTTGCAAAGGGGCGTTTAACTCGAAACAACTTTCACTCCCGAAAACTAAGTGTTTGATCCGAAGGTAAGTAGTAAAAGTACCATATACGATGCTTTCGTAGTTTACTTGTTGAAGCAGAGAAGTTGTTTTAGGATTTGAAGCATGAATCACGTACAGTAGTTACATTTAATTAAACCTAGCTTGTACTTTGCACAAGCAGCAGTAAAAGTGATGAGAACAATCCTTGTCTGTACGTTTTTACACCCATCTCTGTTGTGCTAACGTTTGCAGAACAAGTTATAGTACGTAAGCTTTGTCTTAGTTTTCAGTGATCATGATTTTTTTTTCTCCTTTTTTCTTTTATTGGTGAAATTGACTCTTACAGTCAGTCTGTGCTTTTGACCATGATCGGAAAACACGCAAGATTGTACGAACGTGACGAAAGGAAATTCTTTCAAATTGCTGTAATTAAAGGGTGTTGGAAGATAAACGAACTAGTAATTTCATTGTAAAATTGACACTAATAATTGTGTATGTATACATACCTGTGTTTATCTACACGTTTGAAATATTGTGACTACTTACCTGGAAGGAACTATTGGTTATATATTTTTTTTAATAAACTAATATTCCTAATTACAATAATTTATCTTAAATTTTGAAGACGGCATAATTACAATCAAAAATATTGTGTCGTCACTAGAAAGTCTTAGCAAATTGAGAAAAATTCGTGGACTACGGTTCTGCTAGTTTATTCGACTTGGCGCTCCTTTCCCAGTTGTTCACATTTGGTTTCGTCATTCGAGAAAAAAGACATTATAGTAAACAGTGTTTTACAAGATATTTGTCGAATGCGAACGAAAAACAACTAGTGTCAAATTAAAATGTTTTTTAACCTTATTATGCACTCATCAGTTACAATTTTACTGGAAATACCTCCAGTCTTGATCCATTTTAAAAACACACAAAAAATTGTTTCTGACTAAAGTAGTTCTGAAGAAGGCTGTCCTAACATGAAGTACAAAAATATGTAGGTTGACAATTATCAGAATACAAAGTGTATTTCCGTAATTTTGTAAAAAAAAAAATTCCATTTAAGGATCAAGGCTAGAACAACTTAGCTTTTCAAATTACTCTTAAAGTTTGCAACACTGCTATGTATTAGAACCATACTTTTGTTCATTGTTATCCAATCATACTTTGTCTCAAGGAATCAACTGGAATTTTCAGACTCATCGTAACAAAATAATAGATTCGATTTCAGAATGGAAAGATCATTTGTATCATACAAGCATTTGGGAAACTAACCAAGGTATTGCTCGTTGTTTGAATTACTGAACGCATTCACCCCATTGCTGCATCAAGTGTCTCCTCTGGAACTTAAGCAATGGAATGAAGAAATTGCGAACTTAATCCACCAAATTATTTCAATAAACGAAAATCGAAACTCTAAGGGTTCCACTGTTACCTTATAGTCATTCGATGTGTGTTTTGATGCGTGTATCAATCGTATCTCGAAGTGCATTACCGACTACATTCCCATTAAGGAAATGGCATATAAAGTGTACAGCATAAACGAAATATGTTGTACCTTTTGGTTTACATCTAACTTTCTCTAGCTTTTCGAACACTTAAATCGGGTGAAGCCAGACATCATGCTGGTGAATTTCTTCACTATTTGATATCTAAGAATGTGCTATGTAACCTTTCTGAATATTTGTCATCTAAACACACTAGTTGTTCTTAACTGTAAAAATTTTTCTTTTCTTGGCATTATTTGTTTATTAGTATTTGATATCTTGCATGCGTATGACGTTTGCCATGGTTTTCAAGTAATGTTTGTCTCGAATGACAAAAAAGAAACGTATAAATTTAATATATATATTGGAGTGGGTAAAATTTGAACACTAAACTGTCGCATTAAATCACACTAACCACTTGATCATGGCGAATACTGGGTAAACGAAACTGATATTAGTAGCATTCACATCACTCTTCTTGACTTACATATAATATATATGGTGTCTCAAAAGTCCCCTGACAGGCCAACTCTGTCATTATCAGAGTTATAGCAAAATGTAAGAGGGGAAGACTGTCACCAAATATAATGTTTTCAATCTAGAGTGAAGGATTTTTTTTTTTTTTTTTTTAATCGGACGAGCCGTTTGGGCTGTATACTCTTTATGCGCCTAATGTTAAATAGAAATGCAACGTTGTCATTTACCTGGATCTACAACCTAAGTAAATGAAGTTACTGTCTTTTATGCTAACGTGTCAATGGCCAGCCCGCATTTCAAACAGTAACTTCATTCACTTATATTGTGGGTCCAGGTAAATGTCAACTTAGCATTTTTATTTAACTTTGGGCGCATAAAGAGTGTACAGTCCAAATTGCTCGTCCGATTTGAAAAATTCCTTCACTTTAGATTGAAAATATCATATTTGGAGACGGTTTTTCCTCTTACATTTTGTTGTAACTCTGATAACAACATATTTACACTATATCAGGGGACTTTTGAGATACCCTATACATATATATAATCGTGGAAAATACACCATAAGCTTGGTTACCTTTCATTATTGGCAGTATTAACCTCACGGTGTAGGGATAATCGGAATTTCCTTTAAGAAAAGTACAATAGTTTTGTCGAAATCGAGAAATTTTTGCGTAGAATGTCTTACAAAATTGTTTTGGTTGCATATGTCCAAAGTTGCAACATGAGATTGATTTTAGTCCCTTTGACTCATCTTATATTTCGTGGATTGTAACCCCAAAGAATAGTTATTTCTGCATGTTGCAGAATCGCATATAAAAAGTTCCGTGGAAGATCTGGTAAATTTTACGAGTGTTATCGTGGAACAGATGGACGGACGCACACACAGAATCACACCAAGTTGGCAACAATGCATTACTTACGTCATTGGTAACTCCTATAGATAGCCTCTATAGTATGTATAATATTATCAAAAGTTCTTATTGATGACTTAAATACATTTGAAGATAAATCTAGAATGCGCAGGAGAAACAGAATGTCAGAAATTGGCCAAAATGAGATAGGTCAAATTTGGAAATCAGTGTCATGTTCCACCTCCGGTTAATTTGGTATGAGTTAATTGAAGGGCCCTCTGCAATAACAAGGTAAGTAGTTACCTCGATTCCTGATACCCATAGATAAAGAAGGCGTGTGGATTTAACTTTCCTTTTCCATCACCTCTAGTTCATATTCGAAGTGTCTGTTGTGAGAAAAACACTATTCATCTCCACCGATTCGCCGTTTCCCCGATGCGGATAACAGAGGGCACCGCTATGTGCGGCTAGTGAAGCAAGCACTGGTAGATGCGAGGAGGCGACACGACGTGCGTGTAACTGTTCCAGTGATGCCAACCCGTGGGGAAAATCCCATATTGTGGGATTTTTCACAATGATTTCTCGAAATGGGAGAAAGGAGATTTTTTTTGTAAAAATTGGTAGAATTTATGGGATTTTTCATATAGCTATTCCATCAACGCCAACAAACTTGTCCATGAGCAAGGAGTGGTCAAATGAATCTTCAATAACCTAGTAGTTAATGCTAATCATCAGATTTTGTTGCTATAAAATTCCTGTTAGTGTTAAAAGAAACAAGTGCCAATGAACTTTAATTGTACTCTGGTATTAAAAAGAGAAAGAGATGAAAGAAAGGATAGAATTAACGGAAGAAAATAAAACGAGAAACGTTCAACTTCCAAATCGTTGCATACGAAATGATTGAAGATTGAAGTTTATCTAGTTAGTATTATTTCCAGTAGAATATTGTGGCACAAAAGCACGATGGAAATACTAAACTCACAAGAAAATGTACATATTTTCATCGACATTTTCAATTACCCCTTTCAACCAAGATAAATACTTGTTCATAAACAGTTTGATTAACGCTGACAATAAGATTTTTTTTTAAATAATTCAGTTATACGTTGAAGAAAATGACTGATATACACTGATTTCACTATTCATGTTTCCTAAGTTTAGAGAATTTTGTAATTAGTATAGTGTGGGAAATCCAAGTACAAAATGGGAATTTCTGCCTCTCGAGATGGGAATTTATAACGTTTTAGGTTGGCACCACTGCTTTGTTTTCAAGAGTTGGTTCAAGTGCAAGCAGGGATACGGAGACATACAAGACCATTTTGTTTCGAAATTGAGAAAATCGTAGCAGTCGAATCAGAATGACAGAAGCGGAAAGGATGAAAGAGAAAGATAAATCGTAAATTCTGGCAAAGAAATATACCAAAATCAGGGCGAAATGCAGTTTTTTTTCTTGCAGTTTCCAGATTTTGTTCCCTACAGCGTTCAGATTAATGCTATTTTGTATTATCATGTGTTGCGATATATAAACGTTACCACACACATCGTTATGTGTTACTGCTGTCCTCCTCCTTTTCACCATTAGTTTCGATTATGCAATAACAAGGTAAATGCTCACTTTTCCATCTTCGTTTTTTATTATTCCGCATTTTTGGTATTCGCCATTTTATGATCCAAAGCACAGACCACGTGCTACACCACTTTTCTCCATAGGCATACCTAGGTATATACACAGATTTACTCCTGTTAATTAGCACGTTGCACTTTATAAGTTTTGTAACTCAGAACCTCCATTTCTCACTTACCTTGTTATTGCAGAGGGCCCTTCAATTCTAAACGTGAGTTGAATAATCGCGTCTGTTGGTACTGTTAGTATAAGTGATTCATACTTATGCTTGCTGAAATAAACAATCGCCTCCTGAAAATCTGTGTTTTTTGACACTGTTTCTTCCGCGCAGTCTAGATATATGAAAATATCTTAAATCTTTTACCATTCTCTTGGTTCATGTTCTTCAAACCTTTATTATATCATAAATTTATTAATGTCCCTTAGAAACTAAAACTTTGGAATATGTTACACCTTTGAAGGGCTATCTAAATGTCTTTTCAGATTATGCAAAACCTATTTACAGTTAGGAAACATCCCTAGCCGACTGCAACAGCTACGTAAGATTCTGATCATAGCAACTGGTGTTTCCTGAGTTCTGGGCCTTGCTCCCCCCCCCCCCTTCTTTTTAAGTAATGCTCATTTTAAGAAAGTAAAATGTTTCGAATAATAATGGAATGGCTCTGAAAACAATATTCATGAAATGTTTGGTACTTATTTGACTGTCATACAGTTCCAGTCCAGCGTCTAGAGAAGTCTATGCTTCTGGGATTAAGATTGCAGTCTTGTCATAAAGTTGTAAAAATGTTTGAATGTATAAAACTGTGCCCAACCTTCTTAAAAATCGTCACGCCATCGTGTTCTGAAAAGCGGAAGTAATACTTGAACGAAGAGGAGGTTACTTCATGAATCCTTTCGCTTGAGGGTGTGGTGGTGGTCTCACAGAGGAAGCATAAGCAGTATTTCTTTTCTTTTATTTGTTTTCTTGTGTTTTTAGTGGTATTTTCTTACTTTTTTTTTTAACTTGATGTCTGCAAGGAAATGCTACGGGTACATGCCTTCCAGCGATGTATATAAACCTTTTTGGCTTCTTTTTCGTAAATTTTTTGGATTTATTTTGTGATCCCATGCGTGCGTTTGCGGTCAGGAAAAAACTAAGATAATTCACTATTTTCTTTCTTACGTAGAAACTAATTTCAACGAGGTGAAAGTATTTTTATGAACTTCCATGTGGGTATAGTTCAGCTTCACTGTCAGTTAACACTGCTGAGATTATGGAAGTATAATATACGCTGCCGGTATACTGATGGAGAATACATGCATAATGAAAGAAGGATATATATATATATATATATATATATATATATATATATATATATAACACAGATGAAATTTCCGTTCTTCACACGGGGATACGTTTATGGAAATATATATGAAGATTCTCCCCACCATCGTTACGTATTTAAATGAAAGTGTAATTATAAATACCCTATAAGATATGCACTTTTGGCATCTACACGCTGTTCCTTTAGGATATGCTTGTTAATCAGGATTTTTCGGGTTAATTTTGCACCCAATATCCCTCCCCCTTACGATACGCCCTTTAATCAAAGTGATGATTGAAACTTAACTCGAGATAGGTACGAAGTATGTTGGAAAATTTACTTAACCTGGCAAGTAATCCCTATGTTTCTTTGAGGAATCCCTCATACACATCTTGCGGAGGTTTAATCCATACATTTTTCAATTCAACTACAGGATTCACACAGAAAAACGTAACCTAGCCACGTAAGTTTTTTTTTTTTTTCTCAGTGTAGTAATGTGGCCTGAGCAATGTCAATATTCAACTGTCTGATCTGAATATTACGATATTACTATGTGAAATTCCTAAAAGATAGGAGATGGTATAATAATCGGACACGAGCCATTCAATTGTTTGGATCCGACGTTATGAAGGGTAATGCACAGAAAAGTTGTGACGCCTCACTTCTATATTAAAAACTCTTCACTCCATTCCATAGTCGGAAGTGTGTCAAACAACGTGAATCTTCCTCAGTGGTGCAGCACTCTTCCCTGGGGACTCTGGTTCGATTCTAGGACATGGGTTTGTGGCGAACATCATGCCATCTGTAATTTCTCGAGGTCCTCCTAACCTTCTTCCACTCACATTCCCATTTCGTTAATTCTTTTATAATCATTCACTTTATGATCATCCATCTCTGTTAACCTGAAGGACATAATGAGACATAAAATTAGAAACTTAATCTTATTCGGGCATTGACTTTGCTCATTTACTTAAGCATAAGCATGGACTCAACTAAACAGCGTGACAAACTTCTTGGTATTTGAAGGCGGCGCACCAAGTTCCCTTTAAATGCTCCTAGCAAATGAGAGGCAAGCGGTATTGCCACGTTTATTTTGTACACATCCACGTCTATCCCCTATCACCTGATCGCGCTATACTATATCTGCTTAGCCATAGCCATACCCCTTAGCACTTGGCAACATCGCGTCAGAGCTTGCGTTTTATTCGTTTAAGCTGAAATGCCAAGATGTTTGTCACAGGCTTTAGTTCACTTTGGTATTAACATAAGTTTAGTTGAATGTTCTTAAAAAAACAGTTTATCTGAAAATACTTGCTGATTGCAAAATTGAAGAACATTAACAATGTTATTTAGACAATAACTTCATTAAAGAAATTAATTCATTGCACTTCATTATGTTGTTTATCTCATGTTTCGTTTTAAAATGTTTTGAAACCAGTAATACAGTGTGTTGGAGGTTTATTGAAGTAATAAGAGTGCGGGGTTATGTAACCGTTGTTTCATTTGGCGTGTGATCATGTAGCAGTGGTTTTGAACGTATTTCCCAGAATTCGTTTTCCATGACTGTTTTGGATGAGAACATGACAGGCCTTGAACATTTAGCGTTAATGTAATAAGAAAACTGTCATAATAAAATAAGAGTATCTCGTTCAAACATAATTAAGTACAGCTTGTTACTAAGAAAAAAAAAGAAAAGAAAAAAGTAAGAAAGCGACAAAAAAGAAAATGTATAAGGCTTAATTATTCAAGAATTACAGTCGACGTTTGTTTTCTAATTTGGTCCTTCTTTTTTCTTTTTCTTTTTAACCTTTGCATGCATCATCCTAGAATTGCAAATATTTCTCCAGTTTAATAGTTTAATGGAGTTTGAAGCAGTTTCTATTGGTTTGTAAATACAAATCTTGATTTTACTAGTTTTCTAAAATTTCTTGTTTCAAATAAATGGTTTCTAAATAAATAAATAAAAGGTACAGGGAATGGGTACACTAAACTTTCTCGTTCCAATTTCTTAAACTAAAGCATGTTACGCTTCAGTTATTCTCGAAACATTTATTTGTGAAACAAATCTATAAGGCATTTTCAGATAACTTTGTCCGAAGATAATATTACTCTTAAAAATAAACTACCCGTTGTGGATTTTTTACCCTTTTGGGATCCAATATATTTCAATCAACAAAAATTTTCTTGCATGCCTTATATTTGGAGAACTACATATAGTGTGGCTAAACCGAAACTATCACTTAACTCAGTATGATGTGCTTATTCCGTAGAAAATATGAAAACTCGATTTAGAGGCCGTTCAATAATTTTATGGGCCCTGATCCAAAAACTAATTATTGGCCAAGATCGCAATCTTTTAATTCATTTTTTTTATCATTCCTAAAATTCTTGGCCAACATCGCAATCTTGTGATCTATTTTTTTTTTTTTATAATTCCTAAAATTCTTGTTAATGAGAAGGGATTTACGTAACGTAAGGTTATTAATGAAATATTGATATAAGAAATCTAAGTATTTAAAAAAAAAAAAAAACTTATTTTTAAACTTCAGTAAACTTTATTTTAGGGGGTGGGTGGGAAAAAATTTTGATCCCTCTCCCCTCAAGAATCTTATAGAAATCTTAAGATAGGTGTAAAGGCTTGACTTTCGTCAATAGATGACAGCACACTTCTCCTAGATTTCCAATGTATTTTGTAGGAAGGGAACAGTGATGGAATGAGTCACGACTTCTGAGTTATCTGGGTCTCGTTTGTCAGACTCGGTGAGCCAGAAGTAGCCAAAATATCACATCTGCAGCAGAATTTTATAGTGGATTAATGATTCCTATTATTTGAACTGAAGCATCCATTTGATTCTTGATGTGACATTTCTTAATCAAAATACCATCTCTTGAATACTTCAAATATAATTTCATGTTTATTCGTCTGCCCATACTGAAAAAAATAGTATATTTTGAACATAGGTTATACAAAAAGATTTTAACAAAGCATTGTTCGAGCTCAGGGGTATCTTTTATATTATAAACTATAATTGATCAAAACTTGTAAACTATGACGATCCCTAAGAAGAAAAACATGTAGCTGGTCTTTTCTGTGATTCTTAGTCGTTTTATACTCTGATAAACCTTGTAGTAGTCTCCAGTACAATTATTGATACTAGGGATGGCCAGAACCGGGTTATCGGCTCTGAACGAATTCTGTTCTAGAAGATCCGGTTCCGGAACCGGTTTTTCGGATCCAGATTCTGGAACCGGGTTTTTGAATCCAAGTCTGGAACAGGATCTCCAAGAACCGGAACTTTGTGGCCATCCCTAATTGATACGCGTACAAGCAGAGAAAAAAAAAATACATTTAGTGAAAGGGCAGAGAGGAGAGAATCTTATTTTTTGTGATACATAAGCAGCACCACACACCCTCCCCATCTATGTGATATTTCATCGTCTCTGGGTCACACCAGATCTGTCCGGATCACGGGTCACTCCTGATCGTAGGCCTGTTCCTGTCACCGGGCCTGGTGAATCATGGATCTGACTGCCTCCAGGCCATTGCTGCAGGTACCATTACTGGTAGGAAGCGACAATACTGCTAATATCGGTTGTTTTCGATATTTTTGCATGTCACCTCATTGCAATGTTAAATATATTATATATTTATTATATAGGGTAATCCGAAAATCCGTTACAATGTACAGGACGAGACATCCTGTACTATAACTGTAAAACTTATCGCACCACATTGTGGGACTGGTTTGTCTTAACTGTAAACCAAATGTCATCGATTGCGTTCGGTTTAAGCAAAATTAAATAAATACTAGTTCATTATTCGGTTTTCT
Organism: Thermobia domestica; assembly: GCF_964235325.1. Classification (NCBI taxonomy): domain Eukaryota; kingdom Metazoa; phylum Arthropoda; class Insecta; order Zygentoma; family Lepismatidae; genus Thermobia; species Thermobia domestica. The sequence goes on from NC_137468.1 coordinate 95,372,015, forward strand.
GTTCAAAAATATGTGAACCAAATGTTTCCTGACAGAATTGGACGTGGTTTTCCAGTTACCAACACCTGTAGACTGGACTTCTCGAAGTGTCGATCTTTCATCGTGTGATAATCCATTGTGGGGTTGCATCAAACACTAGATTACCAGTACGCGTTACCACGAACTTAAGGCATGCATTGCAGGGTTACTTGCACAATGCTGCATGGAATTTGAAAGCGTACTTGGAGGCGCATACATATTTATGAAAACTATGTTCACATAGACACTCGGAATTGAATTAGATTTCTTCTCTCATCAGATGTTTTTTTTTTTTTTTAATCCATAACTTTACCTCATCGCCAAATACGTAAATACGGAAGGGGTGTACCGGGATTTTTGGATCATGCTGTACATTATTTGTAAGGATTGATAGTGAAACTGCTTTAAATCTACATACTCTTATTCTTCCACATTGCCCAAGTACATTCCAAGTTACATTTGCCGTCTTTGAATTGTTCCATGGTCATTATCGTCGTAAGCAAAATGCCTTACATAATGCCGTATAATTTGTTTTTGATAACATCTCTGTTTTTCTTAAACATCTTTTGCAATAATGTGTTGCTGTCACTCCCACTTCATTTTCCTTTTTTTCTTTTTGTTTAAAAGATTTTCATTGAGGAAAAGAAGGGGAAAAACTGCTAACACATTCAAATATGACCTTTTAAAGAAGCCTGCTATAGACTATACCATAATTTGCTTTGGTTGTGTACGAGTTTCCATACATTTTTTATCATTATACAAAATTTCACTTACCTGATGTTTTAGCAATAATTTAAATAGTGGGAATACCGTAACATTCTTTGGCGATAGAGTCCACGATAGGCATATAGCCAGTTAGAAGACATGGCTCTCCTTTTCCTTTACCTTGATGAGATATACCTATTACTTCATTTTGTATATACATGGCTCCTTTATAGTAAATTATTATGTCTTCTTTATACTTTTTGTGTTCCTTTATTTGCACTATAATTTTGCTATCTTCTATTGTGCTTCATTGAATTTCTCTACATAAATAAAAGAACATTTTATATGTATAGGAGCTACAGAATTCATCTTGACCAACCTTGGCTTAGAGGCAGATTTTTACTTGCTTGCTATACATGTGATGTTTTTTTTTTTTTTTTTCGTACAGACCGTTGATTCTTTATTTATTTGTGGGTTATCCAAACTGGGTTTTAGACTTTTTGAATAATTGCTATTCAGAACCAAGAATAATTAGAGGAAAATGCAAGAAACAAGCTGGTTAAACTCTAAATAAATACATTGTGTATTTACTCGTACAGTGAGCGACAAAAATTCTTTGTTGATGAAAATAGTGTCGTAAATAACTTCAGAATGGAAGGACAATTTGAGTACATTTTTTCAGTAAATTAAAAAGAATTGTAATTTTCTGTAGGTTCCAGTCATACCACAGTTATTTCCAAAATATTTCAAATTTTACCAAACTGAAAGAACTTTTGTCGCTGACTGTACAATAAAGATTTACTAACATGGATGAAGGATTTTGTTTCCACTATCAGGGGAAACTCCTTACTGACCCATGTCTTATTGACTGATCCCTTTCGTAGTTTTAGACTAACTCATATTAATTTCTGAGCATCTAGAGTGTAATTGTCGTGAACTCCATACAAGCTGGAGCGTTAGAACAAATTTCGTAATATTTCGATTGAAATGCTATTTTAATAAGATATTTACTAATTACTCCTTTCATTTAGATTGATTGATTAATTGTAATAAGGTTGATTGTAGTTAAGCATAGTTTATAACAAATGAAGATAATCAAACATGATCACTTTTTCCAATTATTTTCTTTTATTTTTGCAGGTGAGTTGAACTAAGTTATAAAATGCTATTGAACTTCAAACATGCTCGGTAAGTTTATTGTATTATTTAAGTTTGTTTCATTTGTTACGCCCTACAAGTTAGAAATTATTAGAAATTGTGTGTGTGTGTGTGAGGGGGAGATTATTAGAAATTGTGTGTGTGTGGGGGGGGTACTGACACATTTTCGTTTTCAGACTGAATTCGAAGCCCAGTTGTGTGTCAGATTAGTAAATAGGAAATAAAATTACAGTACAATTTTCTTAGTGGTCCAAATAAGGAAAACTTGAAAGCAGTGGATGTGTGCTGTTAATTGGTGCCAGCGATCCCGGGTTCGATTCCCGGTGGGGACACTTGGTCGAAAAAATGTAAAAGTTTTTTCAGACCAGCCATCCTGAGTGAAGTTTTCCTGGGTTTTTCTCATTCTCACCAGGCAAATGCCGGGATGGTATCTTACAAACAGGTCCCAGGCCGCTTCTTTCCTCCCCCAATCTTTGTTCCTTCCCTTTCCTCGGAATGTGATAGCCCGTCATGTATAAGGGATGACGTTCCTCGGCGAACATGGCCATAGATGCCGAAAGTCCAGAAATCTAACTCCTGGTCCTGATCCTGTTTGCTTAAGAAAAAAAAAAATCAAGAAAACGCACATCATGATTGTAGACTACAAGGCAAGCATAGTATGTAGATGTAGTTCCTATGTAGATGTAGATTAAGTCTAAGCTCCCAATTTGATGGTCAATAGCTTGGGAACGAAAGATCTTTACTTAACCATGGTTGAAATATGATAGATCTTGATTGTTAGTTGGCATTTTAATCTTTTTAGTTTTTTTTACTTCCCACGATTATGCCGGTTAGGCTAAAGAAGACGGTGATGATGAGAAATGAATGAAATGGTGGAATGAAGTGGGAGGAAACGGGAGAATCCCGAGGAAACCCACGCACACGGTGTTTGTCCACCACAGAGTCCAATTATCATATGGTGTGCAAATTATTATTTCCCGCGTTATTGACGATCAAGGTATTTGAAATTTGCACTTAGTAAAATTATTATTATTAATAATAATAATAATAATAATAATAATAATAACTTTATTTTAAGTGCTATGAACAGCTCATAAGCAAAAATACAGCACTATGTTAAAATCATTATATAATCATTTTAAACAGACCAGAAATTATATAACATAAAATCACTATTAGAGCAGGATTAAGCCTTTGTCAGAAGAGTAATATATTAAAATTATAAGGTTCAAACTGATATATAAAACAAAAAATAAAAGAAAGCTGTCAGTCTCAAAATATACGATTAAAAGAACTATGCAAATTAAAGTCTCATTTAACTACCATTTAAAATAATGAAACAACCTTACTTAAAATTTGACCTTGACATGCAGAAATCTCTTTCACTTATTGTCATATTTTAACGTAAAAGACTGGTTCTTTGAGTAAAAGTTTATAACATAAAAATACACTGAATATACACAATAACAACAAAATAAAGATAAGCAGCTAGAACCCTTGTCATAAAGTTAAAACTGTTTAATTTTGTAAGAAATGCTCTGATATTTATCCTAACATTTGTTCATTTTAAATTGTAGGACATTGTCATCCTTCTTAGTATTTCACGTTTTAAGTTTAATGCAACCAATGTCGATTGATTCCTAACACTATAAGTCGGCACTCTTATTCCTATATTTTCTAAGCAATATTCGCTACTATATTTTCCAACACCATTTGAATAAAGTTCTTGAAGCCCCCAAAATGTTAACCAATATCCATATTCATGTGCATAGTAATCTTTTTTTCATTTTATAACACAGTAGCCTTACGAAACATTTCTATACAGCTTCGGTGTTGGATAGACTATTCCAGACAACTGAACCAAATTCCAATTTAGATCTAACAAGGTCTTATACAAGTATACATACGAACTACCATTTATAAAATCAGGCCATTGATAAAAATAAAACCTATTTTTTTCTTGCTGATTGCACAACGTCATTTATGTGATAATAATAATAATAATAATAATAATAATAATAATAATAATAATAAAGCAATAAATAAATAAAGACCAAATTTTATGGCTAATAATTCGTGAATGAAAGATCGGCATGCAATATAATATTTCATGTGGGTACTATGCTAAAGAGGCCAAATTTGGTTAAGATAGTAATTAGTGAAATCTTTTGCGAAAATTTGACTAAGTCCAAATTCCAACCTTAATAGCCAATAGCTTGGGAACCAAAGGTTTGCACACCATACGTCCATATGTTTCAAATGTGTACGAATTTTTGTCAAGGTCTGGTCTATATACGAATTTTGATCAAAATCGGGTGAATTTTGTCGATCGTGTATGATATACGTATACTGATCTTGTGATTTTTTTAAAAAAAAAGATAAATCAGATACCGCAAAATTTTAGAACTTATAAATAAATTTGTCATTAAGATGGCCTGTAAGTATTTTTACATGCAGTAATTGATCGTAAAAGAGGATGTTATGTTTTGCTTCAAAATTGAATCTTTCCACAAGCTGTTGAAAAAGGAGTATTGCTTGTTGTAAGCAGAGACTTACGCAAGGTGTGGGTCCTGGGGGTTCGGACCTCCGAAATTCCAATTTTTCTCTAAATATAATCTAATTTGGGAGGTAATTTTACAAATTTTAATATAATTGAATTTGGACCCCCATGAAATAAATTCCTGCGGTCGTCGCTGCCTGTAAGTAGTGTATCTGTTTCAAGCATTGAGGTATTTTATACCGTTCTATACAAATGTAGTATAGTCTACAGACTGCTTAATAAATCAAATTAAGTAGTGAAATGTTAAAACTGAAAATTTAATTTCCGTTGAGCAATCCTAACCTACGCAAGAGGTTTCAGATTAGTGTATATATATATATATATATATATATATATATATATATATATATATATATATATATATATATATATATATATATTTAAAAAAAAACATACCAATTTCATATACCAGGATTCTAAAGTTCCTTGATCGTACTGAGCATTTTCCCAGTCGCTTTCTCTACAGTACATATATAATTTGTTTTCAATTAGTTGTGTGTGAGCATGAGATTTCATTAAATCAAAGATGTAGGATATGCCTAAAGATGGGTTGTATTTTTAAAGAAAGTATAAGCAAAAAGAAAAGTGAATGTTTCTTTATAGGATGCTTATCAGCCCGCATTGCAGTAATAATATGTTAGTACCTAGGTATATTTGTTTATAAAGAAAATCAAAAAGTGTTCTTCACTGTTTTCTTATGTGTAAGTAGGTCTATGCAGCGTAAAAGAAAATGCTCAATTTGTTTCGTACTTTTGTTCTCCCATAGTCTTATTGCATGTCTGTCCACTGTAGGTCATGACCTACAGATTATATTCTTTGCTGTGTGTATGTGTCGCCTGAAAGTTTTCGGGGAAAGTCTTTAAGTGAGAGTTTGACCAAGGTGTAACCGCAGACATTGGGACTCTTAACTTGTCCAAAAGAAAATTGTGGGCGAAAATATTTACAGCAATAAACTTTTTTTTTTTCTTTATGTAGGCCCTTATGTGTAGTTTTCGCTTTCAGGCTACGAAGGGAAGTTAAATACGTATGTGGTGACAGCATTTGCAGTTACTTTCTATATGATTTTGTGGTTAAGCAAGTTATTTGTGGGCGAATCATTTTTTTATATGTTTTCCCCTTAAAGCAAAAATTAAGAAATAATATTTATGTCTGCTACATGTACTTTCATACTTTGGCTTAGTTTTTACTCACTGCGTTTCTGTTCGTTTCTACGAGCATTTTTTTCCTTTTGTAAGTCTTTGTGAAATTTTTCTCGGTGTTTCTATTAATATTTTGGAAGGGAGAGCTCACTTAGAAAATTATTTTATTGTGGAAACTAATCTTAACTTTTAAAAACTAAAACCAAACTTAAAAAAAAAATTATCATTGATAAGTCCCATGATAGCCATACTGGGGGCTATATAAGATGAGATCTTTTGTTTCAAGGGGAATAAGCCTACTTCTCTAGTCAAAACTACATACAAGTAGCATAGACGAGTTTAACTTCTTAATTCGGATAGATAAGTTCAATAGTATTGACTATTTTTGATTTTAACAGATAGGTTACCATTTTCGTCAATATTGAGCAAACCTGTTATGGTGCTAGTAATTAATCATATACTGGACACTCGGTTCAATTTCCTACGCTTTTACTTCCGAGTAGTATAAAAATTAAGTCCTTGCGAGAAAAATAGAACTTAAGTTCTCAATGGATCTGAAAGTTTGACTCTTTCATAATAATAATAATAATAATAATAATAATAATAATAATAATAATAATAATAATAATAGGTTTCTTCAAAAAATTACTTACGTTGATTTGCGTTTCGCGTCGTTATGAAACACTGCGTTATGAACAGACACTATAACACCAGTATCCCTTAGTTTCGATGCGGCCGACGACCAGGACTTAAATTTGGTACATTTGGCGAGTACACAGACCATCATGCAAAATTATTCCTTACAGTATAGGTTGTTTCCTACCACAACTCTCGACTGGATTGCAGGATCATGCCAGCGGTCCCGGCTTGCGTTGACTTACATGATACTTGAAACCACTGAGGCAAGCTTCTGTACCATTGTTTTATATCGTGTTAATTTGCCATCGAAAGTTAATTTATACAATTTTCAAGAAAACATGGGATGATAGTATGTATATTTAGGAATGGGTTATATATAGAGAGGTTTTAATGGATTAAGTGTTCAATAAATTCGAACTTCAGGAGAAATATCCCAATTCTTCATACAAGAACCATTTGATAAGAACAAATTACAATTTTTAGTTTCGAACAAATGTTTTCGAACTCAAGTTTAAATAACTTTGTTCTATTTCATAATCAGTGTATTAGTAAAATTTTGAACGTGAAGAAGCCACAATCAATTTTGAAAGTAATCAGATTTAGCATATTAAAAAAAAAATGTTGTTCTGATTTGCTTAATATTTCTCCTGTCGTTATCCACTTAATGAAGAGCTTTTCATAAATGTCATCTTATTCACTCAATGTGCTAACAAGCTTGAAAGATAGCTTTCCTTGAAAAAGCTGTATCACTCCATCGTTAACGAAGCATAAATGAATAAAAAAAAAAGTCTCTAGTTTTCTCTTATAATTTAACAATCAACTTTACCTTTGTACAATGTAAGTACATCTCTGGATATAGTTTAAGTATTCTTAAGAGTAAACACATAATCTTTTCTATCTTCAGATTTTTTTTTTTCAATGAAGAAACTGAATACTTTACCTTGCTGTTACCAAGGTAAATATATATGACACGCTTTAAGCACGCGCATAAATTATCATCTCTGAAGAGGCTATTTACATTGCTAACAGTGAGAATAAAAGTAATAATAGTTATGCATTTTCTCTTCTGTTGTATGGCCCAGAATTATTTTTCAAGGATACGAGAGGTAACTGTGCGAAGAAGTGGTATCTTTCATTTATATTATTGTTAATATATCTGTTTTAATATGTTTACTGATATTTGTTCCGGTTGAGGGAGTGTCCAGAGGAAGTACGTAGATGATACATACTGTACATACTGTACATACTGTACATACTGTACATACTGTACATACTGTACTGTACATACTGTAATGTGTATGATACATACTGTACATTGATTTAAAAAAAATTAAGTTCACATCCGGCAGTTATGCCTTTTAGGCTCTCCCACTAGTAATCGAACCCGGGACCGTGTACGTGCACCAAAGTTACAAAACACTAGCTACTAGAACAGTGGGTACGGTGATGCTGATATTGAATTTAAACTAAACTATATTGTATATATATATATATATATAATATAATATAGCTGCTGTTAAAATTTCGTAAATCCGTTCGTATTCGAACGCATATATCTGAGGATATAGAATGTAAGGCTAAACAAACTTGGCTTCAATTTTTCAACAGTGTGTATTAGAGAAGTACATTTTATTGAATTTGAGATATAGATTAATTGAATTGAGTAGTTTCCTGTAATTGAAAAGAAGTATGTAAGTGTACTATAATATTTCGCACAGTAGTTACTGTTCCAGTCATTCGTTTAAATCACATAAAAAAACTTGGAAATTGGACCCAGGACAATGGATAATGGTTTTTGAAAGTTGTTTTGTAAATATTTTAATCAACCATACAATAGGTCTACACGCCTAATTATACCAAATGAATTAAATAGTTGACATAATACTTATTTGTTACAATGTGCAAGTTTCTTCCATATCGTCAGTTAAAATTAAGATTTAAGGGATTTAAAATTTAAAAAAAAAACCTGAATTTCAAATATAATAATAATAATAATAATAATAATAATAATAATAATAATAATAATAATAATGACTAACTAGTGACTTAAACAAATAACTGCAACAGCAGCTACTTCCGAAATAGTAAAGTGACACACACACACACACACACACACACACACACACACACATATATATATATATATATATATATATATATATATATATATATTCAGGTGTTTGTTCCTATCACGTAATCTCGTTTACATTTAACAAAGTGAATCATAAGCCGTTTAGAAGCAAATGCATTGAATATAAAATTCTTAACATCCCTTCTGATTTCGTTTATTGAGAAAAGCACAGCTTTTCAATACAACTGGATGTACGTTCAAAGCAAACTTGGCTTCAATTTTTCGAGAAATGCACTATAGAAGTACCTACCTCATTTGTTCATAGAATTCGAGATATGGATTAACTGAGTTAAGCAGTTTCCTATAATTGAAAAAGAAGTTTATAATTATTTTATTTCAGACAATAGTTGCTGTTGCAGTCAAACGTTTAAGTCGCTAGTTAGTTTTTTTTAAATTTGGATTTTTAAATTTCCAATCCAAAATCCAAATTATATCCCATTTGGATTTTATATCCCATAAATCTTACATTAGTTGTAATTAAACAGTATAGAAGAAACCTGCAAATTGGACTGCATTAGTACCATAAGAGTTACGTTGTAAGAAAACGTTTGTTAAATAAAACGTTCAGGAATAACGTTTAGCAAAAGATTTTGTTATAAAAACTTGGGTAAAGCGGGAAATATTTCCATGTATGAAATATGGATAATCACCGTTAAGATACTAAAAGATTGACTCCATTAATGAACTCGGCCGAGGTAAACGCTCAAGCTCTCAGTTGTGAAAAAACAGAATTTAAAATTTTGCTTACATATATGAAGTATGTGCCATAGATAGCCTCCCCGTTATCCTTTAACGTGTTTACTCCTTTAACGAACGTTGGAGAGAATTTAAAAATCGCTTACAATAATGAAATATGGGCTACAGATAGCCACCATTAAAGTAGCCGTGTTGCCCTTATTCGTCAAACCGTTAACGAATTGATTCTATTAACGAACGGTCGGTAGAATTCAAAGATCTTATAAAATAGAGGATCTGCCCTTACAACAAAATCGTGAAGCCATACGTCACAGTTTCGCCACCCCTACTCTGCCCACTCCACCCAATAGGATCGCAATGTTTTGAGCCAACAAACATGGCGGTGACGAAAGTAGCCAATCAGACGATGGCGGAAACGAGAGTAGCCAATCAGACGTGCCGATGCTCGATTGTTTTCTGGCTTCATTATTTAATAGGATGAAGATATATATTGGCAGATCCTCTATTTTATAAGATCCTTGGTAGAATTACTCTAGCCATCTGTTGCAAAATAATAGAATGTGAGTTATGGATAGCCACCGTTAAAGTCGCCATTATCCGTTAACGAACGTTCGAGAGAATTTTAAAAAATCGCTTACAGTATTGGAATATGGGCCACATATATCCACCATTTCGTTATATAACGGATTAATTCCATTAACGAACGATTGAGAGAATTACTCTACCTATCTGTTGCAAATAACGGAATATTGGCTATGGATAGCCAACGTTAATGTCACAGTTATCCGATAACGAATTGATTCCATTAACGAACTGGTTCGAGAAAATAGCCTTAGCTATCTATTTCAAAAAGCCATAAATTAAAAATTCGCGTCCATTCAAGAGCTTTCGTGCGGAGTAACGGACTGTGCAACGTACTAATAAGACAATTTTTTCTCTCATTCGTGATCCTAGTAAACGTTTCGACATTTCAGCATTTAACAGAGAAATCTGCAGTAACGCATTGAATATATTGAATATCTTTCAAAAGACTTTTTTTCTAACATACATACATTAGTTGTTCCTCAAAAGCCTACGTCTCGCTGTACACTATAGGCTAAAACCATGGTTAATTAAAAGCTCTAATTGTCTATATTTAACAAATGTATCACATTTATTTGTTTGCCTGCTAACCACTCTAAGCAATAATTCCAGGACGACGTTACACACAACACTGTGTTCATTTAAATAATTGAATAGCAAGCACAAGTAGCGGCATCTATTAGCATGTCTATTTATTATTAGGAATAAGCGTGACGCATAAATAGATTGAGATTTTTGCAGGGCATAAATTAATAACTCTATTACTATTCTCGAAAGAATATTTCCACAAAAATTGTGCATCTACAGTATACTCTAATTAGGGATGCGCACAAGACAAGATTTTTGGCTGTATCATCTCGAAAATGTGCTGTAAAAGTGAAGTCTCGACTCGAAAAATGTATATTTTTCTATTGGAAGAGCCGTGTCTCGACTTGAATTTTATCAGGAAAATCTTGTCTCGACTCGTCTCGTGCGCATCCCTAACTTTGATCAAAACATGTGATTCTAAATTTAAAAGAAAGTTAATAAAGGTATCTAAAATAAACAGAGTAACAAACGAAGATGTTTCTAAAACGGATAGGAAAGAAGAGGATGCTTTTAGCCAGCATTCTTCGTAGGAAGTCCAATTGTATTGGACTGACACATCTTGCGAAGAAATTGTCTTCTTCATACCTCCGTAGAAGGAAAGATGGAAAGATAGCATGGAGTAGGAAGCAGAATAACACAGTTGATCGATGGTTTGAAAAATAGAAAATATTGGAAATTAAAAAGAGGAAGCTAAAGATCGAGAAACGGGGAAGTAAAATTTCCAAACCCAACCTTTAATTTTTTTTTTAAAGTAAGTTCTAGGACTTGCCAAAATACATAATAATAATAAATATGTCGAAATCAAACAGCACCTTCCTGTTAAAAGCCTAACAATTTCTCACATTTGAATGATGTAATTTTTAAATGTAAGATTACACCTTAAAGCTCAGTCTAAGAAAGCACAATCACACGATATTCAATGGTAATATAGTGCAAGCGGTGAACATAGGGAGTAAATATAAGGGGAAGGGGATGGTGTGTGTCGACGGATCTTTCCAAATTTCCTTTTGTTAAATTTTTACTCTGATAGATGAAGTAACTAATTTGTTTGAAGTAAATATATTATTAAATAAATTTTAATCATCCAATTCCAAGGAACTCTTTGTCTGAATATTGAAGGGGGGGGGGTATGAGATACATTCCTAAATGCACATATACGGTGGCTCAGTGGTAGAGCGCCTTATCTCTGGTGCGTAGGGTCCCTGGTTCGATTCCAACTCGCGCCAAGTGGGCTTTGTGTTGTACAAACACCGTGTTCGTGGGTTTTCTCGGGGTTTTTCCGTTTCCTCCTACTTTCGTCATTCCACCATTTCATTCATTTCTCATAGTTACCGTCTCCTTTAGACTAACCGGCATAATCGTGGGACGTAAACTCAAAGATTTCATTTCATTTTCATCTTTACGATTACGGTATTAGTTTATTGATACTTAATGATTTAAGTATAACTTGTTATTTTAAAGTGTAATATTTAATTCAAGATACAGAATGTTGTATATCTCAACACGTCTGAATATGTTTTTAAAAATGCCATTATGAAAATTCTCTTGACAAAATCATACGTACATTTTTATTCGTTTTGGCAACCAAATGTGCAGATAAAAAATCAAATGAAATCTAAGTTTTACGTCCCACGGTTTTGCAGACTAGGCCAAAGGAGACGGTGATGATGAGAAATGAATGAAACAGTGGAATGAAGAAAGTGGAAGGAAACAGGAGTACCCCGAGAAAACCCACGCACATGGTGTTTGTCCACCACGAAGTGCACTTGGCGCGAGCTGGGATCGAGCCAACGACCCTATGCACTGGAGGTGAACGCTTTACCACTGAGCCTCTATGTGCACATAAATTGAATTACACTCGTATGCATACCTTTGTAACTTTGGTAACATAAATTGTATAGCATGAAGTCACTTATATTTGTATATGGAAACAGTAATATTTATTAATTTATTCATTAGCATATGGGAAAAGAATGTAGCACATGGGAAGTATTAATTTGTATCTTTAATAATAATAATAATAATAATAATAATAATAATACAAAAGTGGGGCCGCGGTGGCCATCTCTCATCATCACAGTCTCCTTTAGCCTAACCGGCATAATCGTGGGACGTAAAACTCAAAATTTCATTTCATTTCATAATGCAAAAGTCCTAAATATTTCACCAAATAATCCAGCTTTACACAACTAAGTATTTGATTTGTATCAGATCTATGTATGATCTTTGCTTGAAATGAGATAAATCCTCGTAATAAAAATTACTTGCTTTGTTTGTGTATCTTGGTAAGGCATTCCACCGCCGCTATGGTCGTTAACTTCTCTAACTGGAACAGAAGTAACACACTGTGTCAGTCGCTATACTGTGGGTTACTCTGAGTTGCATTTTGTTTCTTTTCTAATATATTTTTCCTTTTTTTTTCTTCTTCTTTTACCCACCTGGTGTATATGTGTGTAGTTAAAGCCTGTTTTCGACTGACCTTCTTACGGCCATGACCAAGACATTCATTTCTTCGTCTTCGCGTAAGGGGGCCAGTGACCTTGATGTTGGGATAAGCTAGTAATATTTGTTTGTCATAGCGGCTACTACTGCATTGGAAGAGAATAAATGTCCACGAAGAAGGACGAATGTGTAACAAACTAATTATTGAAGGACGGAAAAAGGAATTTTCAAATTAAAAATAAAGGATTCTAGTCGTGAGAGAGAGAGAGACTCCAATGCTTCATTGTTTAAAATATAATAATTAAGTTAGTTATTTTTGTATAAGATTATGTGAATGTCCTATTTGTAAACAATGTTTTTTAGTTCCTGATTCTTTGTATAATAGAATGAAAGCTGAAACTGTGTTTCTTTTCTTGTATGATGAAAAAAAAAAAAAAAAAAAAAAACTGGAAAGGTTACTTTTTTCTCCTTGTTTATTTATGAGAAATTATTCATAATCATTTGGATAATTTCAGTTAAACAATTTGGGAGTATTTGAGATCGGGATCTTCTGAGAATTACTTTCAAACTACTTTCAATGTGTAGAAAAAATATCTTTTGTTTAATGTTAGCAAGAGAACTACATTGTTGAATGAGGGTTGTCTCTAAGGATTCCACTCCCTATTATTATCTATCATTCTTAATATTTTAATAATAATAATAATATGAATGATTTATCTTTTGCTAAGGTTGAGAGACCTCATTTATCTAAACACATGAAACTATTTTGCCTAGATATTAAAAAAAAAAAAAAAAAATCACAAATCTCATCCTAACCATTTGTGTACAGTGGTGGGAAAATTTATGTAAGAGTTTGAACCCTCTTCCTTTTTCCAAAATTTAAAAATAAGATTTGCTGCTTCGTTGCGTAAAGATCGTATGAAATTTAACAATGTACCATCTTATGATAGCATTTAGGTCCTTCGTCAGCTACGAGGACCCGAACTACACTTTCAAGTGAGATCAAAATGATTGCAATGCGCTCGATGTTATCCGATTGACAATCGAATCGGGACCCCATACATGAGAGGTATGCGTCTAGCCACTAGGCCAGAGAAGAGGACTAGTAGTATCTTACGACTATTCAAATTCCACATAATATTCACGTTCATTCATTCATTCATTCATTCATTCATTCATTCATAATATTCATACTATATAATATTCAAGTTCCACAATTTTTCGAGTGAGGTGGTCAGGGTTCGTGGATTCCACTTCATGTTTCATCCACAATTTCTGTAATAACTCCTGGCTCTTGCGTTTTCTACCTATGACATATTTTACTACCACAGTTTTGATTTTATTATTAAAAAGTTTTGTCTATTTTAGTTTGTATGGCGGTCAAATTGTCTTCAAAATAGGGATGTGTACGAGACACGATTTGAGACGGTCTCGTCTCGAAAATGTGCTGAAGTGATGTCTCCTCTCTCGACCCGAAAAATGTATATTTTCTTTATTGAAAGAGCTGTGTCTCGACTCGAATTTTGTCACGAAAATTTTGTCTCGTCTCGTCTCGTGCACATCCGCTGCATTTTCGAACCATATTTAGTTCTTGGAGTACTTGTCAAGACATATTAATTTCCTTACATAGTACAGTATTGTAGTACTGTAATTAAATACTGTGATACTGTAGTTTATTCTTAATGTAGTCAATAAAGACATATGCCTTAAGTAACGGTTGTTTTATATGATGTATGTTATTCACGCGTGCATGCATATTGGTGATCCCGCTTATGTGTCGATCTTTTGCCCCTTTGGAATCAGCCTTTTTACTCTACCCCCCCACTTGAAAAAATGCGGGTGTCCCTGCTTGATAAAGTTCTTTAAATGTTTATTAGTTTGTGTAAATCAAATATTAAGCATACCGTCGATATAATATGTGTGTATGTCTAAAAGTTTTAAAAGCTTTAGATCTTTTTTTTTAATTTGCGAATAGTCGATCCAGTATAGTCTTCTGTAATGTGCTAACTAATAATGCTGGTTACCCAATTGTTACCAATCCATTAAACAAAATGTAAGCATGTTTTTAAGGTCCCACAATCAAGTCCCTTCATCACACTCCATACTACTTTTTCTGAAATATTTGTAAAGAACTCAGCAACTTCTGAAGAAGATTACACTTTTGAAAATTAGACAGTTTAACCCTGTTAAAGCACAATAAAATGGCCTGGTAGTTGCTTTCAGTATCTTCTATATAGTATAGAAACTTGGGTAGCGGACGGTTCAAGATGTCATAAACTCTATTGTCAGGTTGCTGGACTGAAAAGAAATATCTGGAGCTGTGATTTACAATCTCCATTGTCTTTGCTTTCCATTAAAAGAAACATAAAGATGGATTAGAGTGAAGAAAATATTGTAGATAAACCATCTCGAACTGGATGCTCTGTGACGTCGTCTTTGCAAAACCACACAAGACAGAAAGGAAATAGGTAAGAAAGCAGACACTGATAAAGACACTTGTGACAAGCAAACAAGAATATCGATGGTTTTTCAGATAAATTATTCGTGGGATCCATGATTACTCGTACAGTGCCAACACTGGTTTTACTCCATTCCCCACGTCAACTTCTTCCCACCTTTTGTTTTTTTTTTTCTATTTCTCATAGCCCTTCTTCCTATCCCAAACCGTGCTACTGCACCACACAATCTGCACGTTGGAAATTAGTGTTGTAAATTAAGATGTATTGAATGTAAGCAGCGGCGTACGTAGAATTTCATCAAGATCTTGAAACTTCCAAGTTCATATCATTTCAAGATTTTGTATACATATCTTTATATTCACGAAGAAATTAAATGTCGATTAAAAAGCATGGAATTCGTGTTATTATTCAATCCAAAATCTTTTGTCATCGCGAATTCTATCGAGGAATTGTAAGTTTAAAACGATAATCATGCCTGGTGTACTGTACGGTTGCAAAACGTGGTCACTTACTCTGAGAGAAGAACGTAGACTGAAAGCATTTGAGAACAAGATCCTTGAGAGAAGAACGTAGACTGAAAGCATTTGAGAACAAGATCTTGAGAGAAGAACGTAGACTGAAATCATTTGAGAACAAGATCCTTGAGAGAAGAACGTAGACTGATAGCATTTGAGAAAAAGATCCTTGAGATAAGAACGTAGACTGAAAGCATTTGAGAACAAGATCCTGAGACAAATATTTGGACCGAAGAGGAACGGGAATGGGGAATGGCGGAAACTTGAATAAGGAACTGCATAATTTATATCGTTTACCAAACATTGTAAGGATAATAATGTCTAGGAGGCTCAGGTTGGCAGGTCATATAGCCAGAATGGTAGTAGGAACGCTTTCAAAGTTTTAACTGGAAGTCCAATCGGAAAACGGTCATTAGGAAGACCTAGGCGTAAATGGGAGGACAATACTAATCTCACAGAATAGGAATACAAAGTAGAAACTGGATCCAGTTGGCTAGGGACAGAAATCGATGGAGAGCTTTTGTTAATGCGGCATTGAATCTCCGTGTTCCATAGGCCATAGTTAGTTAATATGGTAAATGTTTTTTCTTCATAAAATCTTGTTCAAGGGGTGGGGTGGGGGTTAAAACCCGGAAAAGTCTCACTGAAAGCAAGTAAATGCTTTTGAGAGGATTGACATAGGGGGAAAATAAGAAACATATGATCCTGGAAAGAACTTGTATGCACAACAAATGTCCTCCACAAACTCGCATGCTCTGGAATCAAACGCATTACCATTGCTTATGTTTAGTTCAAGACATGAAATAGTGCCAGAGGCACATGAGCTTCGAAGTTGATGTGATCTTTTGATAACCAGACGTTGATTCTGTTAGCTTAATTCTCATTTGAATTCCTTGCTTCTTTGAACTCAAAGCAGACTGCTTCATAAACTAAGCAGTGTGAGATACGTTGTTTAGGGATTTACATATGTAGTGTGTGCGAGTTCTTGTAAATATAGGAAACGACACGTAACATAATAACTCAGTCGGTTTCGCTGCTTTTATTTCTTTGAAGAAACCACCGAAGCATGCAACTTACAAAGCGTAAATGTCGAAAACAAACTCGTTCTTTTAAATTTGTCAGGCAGAGTAATTCATGAATTCAGACATTTTTCATGCTCTGTGAAAGTCAATATAATCAAGCTTCGTAGTTTAAATGAAAGTTGCTGTCTTCTTTCACAAAAGCAGACGTTTGTAGACTTTAAAAAAATAATATTTCGCACTTTTTTTTGTAATTATTTTGAATCGTAGACTTTCAGTTAATGTCTTTTTAGGGTAATGTTGATAATGACTTTGAAAGGCACGAGCCTCGAAGACACGTCTACCATTTTTTAAAATTCGGTTTTCTTTGACGTGGAGAGAACGGTAATTATCTTTTAATCCTGAGAACTGTATTCCAAGTGATAAATTTGTTTCGAGTTACTTATGGCAAAAGTACCTATGCCATACTCATTATTGATGACTGAAACACAACTACGCCAGTTTGAATAGTGTTTAAACGTAGAGCGCAAATTTTTCGACAGTATTAGATTTCCATAACTATGCAAATACTAAGACACAAATTTACCTTTGAATAGCATAAATGCATTTATCATTTCAGATCAAAATTGTGGAATTACAAGTCAAACCATGTACTATTTCTGTCGCCTTGCGCCCTTTTGTATCTCCTAAATTGATCTGGGTCTGATAATGAGACTATGAGAGGATTTGCAACATGACTATATGATCAGCAGCTGCAATTGACTATTTCTTAGAAATTTTACTTTTTATCTTCTACCGACAAAGAAGTGAAGACATATAGTTATGACAAAGAATCCCCAACTAAATAGTCGCATTGTTAGACCGACTGCACATTGATCAGAGGAAGGCAGTAGAAGATGCAGAGAGAGAGAGAGACCTGAGTGCATTTATCCTGTGCCTCAATCATAATGTTAGAGCCCCCCTCGTGGCTAACCTGCTAGCGTACGCGCCTTCAGCGTGGGAGACCCGGGTTCGAATCCCGACAGGAGATCATGTGGTTCGGATTCCACGTTAATTAGATCGCCTCGCTGCTGAAAGGGACGTTAAACTCATTTAATTCAATCACAACGTTGGAGAGGCCTTTATGATGTGCTCAAGTGAATATACAGTGAGAGACTTTGTTGCATTTCTCACAGTACTGTATCTCTGCTTGGCTGTCCTATTCTCTGGCCAGTGTCATGCAAATCTTAGCCGTGCTTCCTGTTCACATTGTTCCAGATTTGACCCTCAAACAATGAGTATGTGCTTGGAATTTCATGTTCAGGTGCAGGTCCACGTACTATATAGCTTCAATGTTGAAGAAGATTCTTAAGAACAATAATTGTAATTTATATATATATATATATATATATATATATATATATATATATATATATATATATATAATATAATATAAATTTGGAATTTACCACAAATTTAAACATTTGATAATTCCAACAGAGAGATAACAAGTTTTAAATTTCATTTGGCTTTAGTATTAGAATATTTGTAATACACCAACCTCAATGGATTGGACCAAGTTTTAAACCATCGGATATTTCAAAAGATTGTCAGTTGACCTAAACAAGAACAGGCTATTAATAAAATCAATAATTGAGGTTTTTCGGAAGCATCTGAAACCTTTTTTAATGCCCCATAAATCAATACACGATTACCAGTGGTTCTAAATTATTTCAAATGTTTAATTTAGGCTCTACGTACTCCCTCTTAAGAAAAGGTACTGACCCTACCCTTTAAATTTTGGTATCAGCGTAGTAGTAGCGGTTGACAAGTAGGTAGCAATAACAACAACAAATAAATCACAAGATTGTATTTATGATATAAGCTAACAAAATACAGGGGGTGCATGGCATTATTTATATCGTTTATAAATTATAAGGTGTAAGTAATGCCACGGACCCCTAGAGTCCGCGGACCACCAGTTGGGGAAAATGTACTATACCATTAGTTACTTTAATGAGTCTACAATATGTATTTGTTTGTTTCCAATCTTCTTTTCTAAAGACCAGTTTACTAACAGTTTTAAATTTTATTTTTCAAAACGAAAATTAGGAAAAACCAAAAATGGACCAAAATATTTCGAACTTGACCAATAATTAGTTTTTGGATCAGGGGCCACAAAATTTGTGAATTGTCCCTAAATCGAGTTCTCGCATTTTCTACGAAATAAGCATATCATACGGACTTAAGTGATAGTTTGACTACACTGTATGTAGTTCTTCAGACATTAGGCATACAAGAAAATTTTTGATTGAAATATATTGGATCTTTTGATTAAAAAAAGAAATACTGTTAAAATAGTGATCCTAAAATATACATTTATTCACTAGTCTCACAAAAACCCAGATTAAGTACCTAATGTAACATAATATCTAGATAGGAAATATCTCTCTGAAGAAAGAATGAAAAATAATCTTTGGTCTGAAGAGTTCAACTTGCGTGAATAAATTCCATTTCCCATTTAATTTTAAAGAAACACACTTAGGTACAGTCTTCTATTAAAACACTATAAAATGTTACATGTGGAAGGTTCTCTCTCGCTTAGCAAAGTTTTATTTATTTATTGATTTTTAAAGGACCAAGAATTAATTTTTATTTCATTGTAGGGATTCAGAGGTAGGAATGCTTTAACGCACTAAAAGAAATGGTGAAGCCAAGTCTACACAAAGTATACTAAACTCGTGCGAAAATTACAAGGTAGCTCAAAAGTAGACCATACTGATCAGCTAATTGAATTTTATATCATTTCTTATTGTTATCCATCAGGTAGACTTAGTTTATTATTTGTTCTTAATGTGTTTTTACTTATATTTTAAGCTTGGAACAGCCGAAGCAAATAAACCCATAAACTAGAATGTTATACTTGACCAATGTAGGGGTATGGGCCACCCTGTAGGAATATTTTGCAATACATCTCAACCTCTAAAGAGGAAGCATTTGATAAGGAAGCAAGAACAAGAAGTATCTCAGTCTGTAAGTCACTCTAATCTCAGTATTAAACACTCACGCTAATAGATATCGCCACCTGTGCTTGCCTGAGTAAGTGAGTCCTTGAATAATTGTATATAAATATGGTATGGAGTTTGGGGTGTTTGGTGGGCCAACTCAAAGATTAAATAAATTTGTTACATGAAAACAATGAAAGCTTTTAATTAAACCCTATTTTAACCTATAGTGTATACTGGGTCAAGGGCTTGCGCGGAACAACTACCAATAATAATAAAAAGTTACAAAAATTAATAATAGTTATGAATGGTAATATTTTTGTTATTTCAGATCAGAGCTGGTATGTATTATGGATTCTCGGGTAAATGCGTGATCTTACTCAGGTAAATTATACCGCTCATCCAATTGCAAAGAAATAAGCCATCAATGTTTCTGTAAACTTCAGCAGGACATGTAGTTTACCTATGTAACGCATAATTTTGTGTTAATTATGTATGAGTTTGCTTTGATACATCGTTAATATGTATGTCTTTGAAATTGAAAAAGGTATAATGTGCCTAGGCAGGGTATATCCCCTAGTTCAGTGGTTCTCAACCTTTTTGACTGACGACACAGTTTACTGAACGTTCAGGACACACTTGTTTGATATTTTTAATAATAACAACAAAAATAATAATAATAATAATAATATCTATTATAATAGTTTTCATAATAACTATATAGCCCTGATCACTTACACTAAAATACAAACACTGAGCAAGGCAACGTTTTATTATAAAAATAATAGTGACACTTTCGGATATCTAACATATCCTCCTTCAGTTTTTCTCGATAGTGTCTGAAGAAGGCTATGTTACATATCCGAAACTGTCACAATTATTATTTTATTATTTTATAATAACGCGTTGCTTTGCTCAGCATTTGTATTTTAGTGTAAGTTATTGAATATAGCAAAGCTAGTATGAATCAGTTAGCCCTAATCATTATTGCTACTGCTTGAGGTGTTGACTGGCACAGTAGGTCTCGATGTTAACTAATTATTATTATTAAATTCTTCATGATTTTTTTTTCAAATTTTAAAATTTCGCGACACCCCTTAGGGGACCGCGTGAAACACCAGTGTGTCGCGACACATCGGTTGAGAACCACTGCCCTAGTTCAAAGCAGGTGCATTCTATAGCAAAAATATTTTTTGTATAGGCATTTAATACTGGTGGTTACTGTGTTGTCAGTTATACTGGATACTAGTAGATTCTGAGTGTGCAAATTTAAAAAAAGGTAATCGTGCTACTACTTTTCTCTGTCGCTTCTCAAAATTAAAATTAATGATTTCCTTGCTGTTCTTTTTATACGTCTGTTGCTTCCGCTTCTTGTCCAATGATAAATGAAAGACTTCATAAAGTAAAAAGAAAGAAAAATAAATAAATGAGACTTCAGAGTGAGGTGCTATTTTTCGCGAAACTCGGGAAGCGATATTGTAATATCTCGCAGATGTCGCGTCATTCACTTTGAGAAGGTCTGCCCGAGAGTGCATACACGTGTACCCATCCTTAATCTACTTTACTCGAAATAATTTACTTACAGCTCTATAGTTTCTAAAAAGCTTTGAAGTATTTCAAGGTGTGTCGACCTTTTCACTTTTATAAAATAAAGGGCGCTAAATGAATTCTTCAGGCAATTTTTTGCTGCTTCTTTCTCTTTAGTTGTAGTAATAGGAGCCCGGTCTCATGATTAATATGGCAAGCTACATGAAAGTCTGCTGCATTTTCTTTTCTTTTTACTTCATTGCGTACCAACTAACAATTACACTTTCATATCTCGAGAGTAAAAGGTGCTCTTTACTATCTGTGACTGGGCTGTGGTGGTCAGTTTTGTGTTCTAAAGGGCTTGCTTGGATATTTCTTTTTCTTTTTTGCTCATTCATCGGGAGAAAAAGCCGTAGAGATGACCCGATTTCTTCTCTTAGAACCTTTCTCTTCGCTTCCTTGGGTCAAGAGGTCAACTTATCCATCCATGCCGAAGGAATTGACTACATACCACTGTTGCCAACTACTGGATATTCTTTCTTCACGGAATGTGACGAATTTGAAAGTTTAAAATATAATCGAGAAGTCTTTCACGCCATTGTTAATCGTATTTATAGCTCGACAATCGAATAGCTAAATTACCTGAAGTGTTCCTGGCAACGAGTTGAGTTCCAGTGATGCTTGTATAATTTTAGTGTGACCTTAGCATCATGAAGCCTTCCTAAGCATATATGGTTTTTCGAGTTCGGGGTAGGAAGTTAAGTTGTTTACTTTATTATCGTTACTTACTCTTTGCACACTCATCGATAAAAAAAAAAAAAAGTTTCTCATGAGTCGAGATTTGGGATTGTCTCGTCTCGAAAACATGTAGTAAAAGTGTTTTCTTGTCTCGAAAAACATATTTGTTTTCATTGGAAGAGTTCTGTTTCCTCATGTCTCTTGGCAACATATTCGTCAGCTAGTCAGAAAGTAGAATATCCTCGAAAAGTGGTTTATATTTACAGAATAAATCCCATAAGAAAAATAAAAAATTGGTAGCTTGTAGGATATTTATCTGAGAAAACTGAAGATCAGAGTATTATTGTCAGCTAGAAGATCCTATTTTAATGTTTTCTCAACAAACCTAATTTTTCTTGTTCATGAGCATCGTTGTGTACCTTATTGGCATATGATGATTCTAATTTTCATTTTTCTTGTTAAGTGTTGATGCTTTAGCAATAACGGAAAATAATTAATATACCTTGTTATAAATTTTATGATCAAATTTTTCATTCGCTGCATCCACTTAGTGATATTGTTATTATAGACTCTGAATTGTTTTGTATTATATAATAGTAAAGGGAACCCTCTTGTTCGGAACTTCTCAACTTGATAGTAACGGTAGTGCTCGAGAGAGAAATACATGAGGATCCAAAAGAAGGTGAAAAACATAAATATAATTAAGACCTAGTGGCGGAAAAATGCTTTTAAAGGTTATTTTGTTATTTTGAACGTCATATTTTAAGACAGATTCTTATTTCCATATTTGCCGCATATACTTGTCCTGAACTTCCATACTTGTCAACAACAATTCAAAAAAGGGGAATGCAACTAGTCAAAAACTGCGTATTTGAAATACACGAAGAATACAAATATAATAAAAACTGCATACTGAAATACAATTCATCTGTAAGCTATAAGCAGCAATAATAATAATAATAATAATAATAATAATAATAATAATAATAATATTGCAAACCAAAAGTTACCGATGACGGGGTTGTTGGCAAGAGGGTGTGATAAAGGGAGTTCGGATATGAAATGAGTTGGGAAAGCCTGCTCTAGTTGGACGTAAGCTTGTTGCATAGTGGTAAAAAGTCACTTGGAATGAGCATTACTTTATGTGGGAGTATTTGTTTTCATGTCCTTATAAAGATTGTCGAGTCATATCATAGGTCGTAGTCAATTGGCCGAGGGAGAGAGCTGATCCATCCTTAAATTTTGTTATCCTATTAAACTTTCGAGGTTAGGTAATATGAAATGTATACGCTAAAATATCACTTCCCCTCCCCCCCAAATAGCTTTCTGGTACTTTCAAATTGGTTACACACTCAAGTGTATCGTTTAAAAAGACTGAATTTTACTGGTAAAATAATTCTAACTTATTCAAATAAGTATTATGGTGTAATTCTAATGTAGACCTATTCGAACGATTGTTCCGATAACTATTTTGTTCGAATTTGAGAATGCAGAAATAACATAAAACGCGGTTAATTGATTCCAAGAAACGTCCACGGTATGCAAAAACCACGTTTTTCTGAGGTCTCTTTAGAGTAGGTTCAAATTGAATTTGTTTATCAGAAACGTTTACGTATAATGAACTCTGTTGAAGAGAGTAGACAGGATCACGCGAAATATTTCCACGTATGTGATATTGATATCAACCGTTAAAATTACTATTACCCGTTAAACAGATCGACTCCATTAACGAGCTCGGATGAGATAATTACCCCAGCTATTTATTGCAAGAAAATAGAATTTCAACAGATCGCTTCAAATCAAGAGTTAACGTGGAGACTAATGGACAGACGGAGATACGAACAACTAACAAACTCACTCATTCACTTCAAGGCGTATGGAGCCCGGAGGTTCAATGCCTCGTTCACAAAAGCTTTCCATTAACTTCTGTCCTTAGCCAACTGGAGTCACTTGCTACTTTGTATTCCTATCTGAGAGATCCGTCTTAATATTATCCTTCCATCTGCGCCTGGGTCTTATTAATGGACGTTTTCCGATTGGATTTCCAGTCAAAACTTCCACAGCGTTTCTACTTTCTTCCGTTCTGGCTACGTGATCTGCCCACTTGAGCCTCCTAGATTTAATGATCCTAACAATGTTAGGTAAACCGTATAAATTATGCAGTTCTTAGTTATGAAATTTCTCCGACATTCCCCATTCCTGTTCCTCGTGGCTCCGAATATTCGTCTCAAGATTTTATTCTCAAATACTTTGTCTGCGTTCTTTTCTCAGAGTAAGCGACCATGTTTCGCAGTCATACAACACAACAACATGCATGATTATCGTATTATATATTTTAAGATCAAATTCCAGGACAGAATTCGCGATGACAAAAGATTTTGAGCTGAATAACAACGCGAATTTAATTTCCTGGTTTCAGTCGACATTTAGTTTCCTCGTGGATAGATTTTGGTCTGTTTAACATACTAACAACACAATCTTTTAAGTCTTAATGTGTTATCCGAATAAGTTTAAAAATGAAAAAAAGATCTAAATAATTCACAAAATCATTCAAAACATATAAAAGTTATTTTAAAAAGTATTTCTTTAGTTGTAAATTAAAAACTTTCTGTCCCATGTTCATGCCCTGTAAGCTAAAAAAGATGGATAATTTATAAAAGTTAATGATTGTGATGGAATGATGATGTAGAAGGAAATGGACGAAAACTGGGGGAAACCATAGAAATGCGATGTTGTCTACTATAAGCTCATATGTTGTGAAGTCGAATCGGAGACTTCTTGCACTTAGAAGTGAGTAGTTTACCACCGTGCTCATATTGTTTAATTGTACTGCATATAGTCATATCATAAGCCAATACTCAACTCGACTTCTACACTATTACCATCCATTACGTGCATATACGTGCTATTTACTGTTTCTCTCATTATTACTATTTTTTAAAAATGAATTGACAAACCTATTCCTAATTCGTACATCAGTGTAACAAATAAATTCACGTTGTTCAAAGTTGCGTTATGCAAGGTATTCCTTAGACCAGGGTTCCCCAACCTATTTAATATTAGGAACACCTTTTATGACAGTTTCTTATCAGTAACCGACATAAGTTATTTTTCGGTTTGTAACAAGCTTTTTTGATTATTGTTGCTTCTTCAGTTCAGTATTTTGCTTTTCACCATTTTCAATCCTCTTCTATTCCAACAGCTTTGTTTTTTAACGTTTATATCTTGCTTAATATGTTTTGTTGTACTTGATAATGAGCATGGTCAACCGTGTGGCTCAGTGGTGGAGAGCTCACCTTCAGCGCATGGGGACCCGGGTTCGATCCCAGCTCTGCCAAGTAGGTTTTGTACTGGACTAACATTATGTGTATAACCTTTCTGTTTTCCCCCGTTTCCTCCCACTTTTGTCATGCCACTATTACAATCCATCTCATCACCGTGGGCCGCAGTGGCTCAGTGGTAGAGCGTTTATCTCTGGTGCATGGTGTCCCTTGCTTGACCTCAGTTCGCTCGAAGTGAATTTTGTGGTGGACAAACACCGTGTGCGTGCGTTTTCTCAGGGTTCTACCGTTTCCTCCCACTTTCTTAATTCCATTCATTTCTAAGCATCACGGTTTCCTTTAGCCTATTCGTGGGACGTAAAACTTAATTTCATTTCATCATCATAGTCTCCCTTAGCTTCGGCGCATAAACAAATAAATAAATAAATAAATAAAATGTATCAAAATGAGAAATAAAAATAATTTTCAAAAATACTTTTTCCAGTACTAGATCATAACTACATTTATTTTTCTCATCTCCATTCGCGACCCTTAGGTTGAAAAAACCCTGCCTTAGCCTCAGCACTTAATCTCTATTCAAGAGTCAGTCAATCAAACAAGCCTTGATATTCTTTGGTAAAAATAGTGTTTTTAAAAAATCATGTCAACGTCCATGATCGTAATGCAGATTTCATGATTTAGTGCTATTCTTCAATGCTATTATATGCATTATTTGCTGAGAGTTCAGAAATTCATTACAGCGGTTGGCAGTTGTGATAGTCAACCTATTTTAGTGATAGAATGCAAAGTTACAAGCAGGTAATTGGTTCTGAAATATCACAAGAAATCCTTCGTGATAACTAGTTAGTCGATACAAAAAGACAAGATAAGACAAGACTGTTAACCCTTGATTTCTCTTGATCTTTTTTATCTCGTCCTAACATTTTCCCTTTCTTTCGGACAGTAAGCAATCATTAAATCAGACTGAAAATTTTTTTCTTTTCCTTCCTTAATCGTCTTTTTCTGTTGTAATTTATCGAGCGTTAATTTGGCATCACGAGTTCCCAAATGCTTCTGGAAATGGAAAGTTGAATATATTTTTTCTTCTCGTAAATTTGGTTCGATTGAGATAAAAACTTTTTTTTTTGTTTGATCAAGGCAATCAATGGGTAATTTAATTTTTTTTTTTCGTTCTTCTGTAGTATGAAAGTGAGGTAATAATGCTAAATAAGGACGATAATTTTCATCCTAACTTTGGAAAAGAAAAGCTCGTAAATTTCACTGAGAAGAAGAATGCTGTGTATTTCTTAGCAGAAAGTTTACAGTTTACTATTGCCCTATACAATTTACTTTATTAGCAACTTCAAAATGATTTAGAAAATGAGTACAGTATTTACATTTGTAACTTACAGAGTACTTAATTTGCCTTTAAGTTGTATCAAACTGTGCTTAAATTCTCTGTTCATACCGGAGGTTTTGAAGGAGGAAATGCTAGAAATATGTGCGATTTTTTTTACGGTTTTATCAAAAGAAGAAACTTTTTTTTTTTTACCCACTTTCGATTTTAGTTTAGCAATAACTTCCAAATAAACTGATATATTCATCTAAATGAAGAAAAAAGTGATTTTGATAAATAAAATTAAATCACCTTTCTTCGTCACGTATTTTGCTATTACATAGTAGTGAATACTCGTACTCTTATAGCATGTGAGGTTCTAAATTTGAACAAGTGAGAGTTGCCAGTGATTGTAGAATAATAATAATAATAATAATAATAATAATAATAATAATAATAATAATAATAATAATAATAATAATAATAATAATAATAATAATAATAATAATAATAATAATGATCTTCAGTATGTTTACCTTTATTTTTCCAATTTTTGCAATGGTATTGGGTGTTCGGGCTCCATGCTGTTGAGATCCTTTATGTCCAATCAAAATGCAATGATCCTCGGATCTGTTTACCAGGCTGTTGCCTTCGGCCCTCACCATGCTAACAATAGAGCATTATTGGGAAATGTTTTCGAAGTGTACTCGAGTCCCTCACATAACAATGTGCACTTTGCCGTGTCATTTTTGTGTGGCCTTACGTTCCGTTGGAAAATCCTGATAAACTGAGAACGTTACATTTAGCAAAGGTCGCCTTACCAGTGTGGAGTCCAAACGGCTAATATGATTGAAAAAAAATCCACTATTTTAGATTAAAAACCATCCATTTCCAACAGCTTTTCTCTTTTGATAAATTTGGCCTTTGGCCCCAAACTTTTGATACACCCGGTACTTATATTGTCCTTGTAATTGATTTGAAAAAAAGAAAAAGAAACAGCAAATGAGAGAAGAAAAATGCATAGAAAGTAGGTCAAACAATATTTACAAATAAATTAAGAATTTCTCCCAAATATCTTATTGGTCGGAAATTTGGAGCCCAGTATACGGTCATAATTGTTGGATACTCAAATTTATATATTAAACGAAATGTCTTAAATTACACACTATTATTAACGTATAATAATAATAATAATAATAATAATAATAATAATAATAATAATAATAATAATAATAATAATAATAATAGAAACGTACTAAAATAAGATTTATACAGTACCAATCCATAGATTTTGAGCTCAACAAAATGGCGTGGGTAACTAAAATCTTCATGAGTAGTTTCCGAAAAAAATCTAGAAAAACTTATTTTTTTTTCCTAAACTTAAAAGTAGATGCTGTACAGTAGCTACATATTCCCTATTAAAACAAAATGCTGCTGAAATATGCCCTCAAGCTTTCCATTATGCAGCGCCGTAACTTAGATTTTTTTTCCCTGGAGGGGCAAGCATTAATACGTGTATTCGGGCCTCCTAGAAAAGTTGTTTTCCTTATTTTTAGGCCCCTCTTCACATCTTTCTCTTACTCTTTACGGGCCTTCTGGAGCCTTGGGCTCTTCTGCACGGCAAGGTCTGCGGGACCGGGAAAGGACCCTGGGCCCTTTCCATAATGAAAATTAAAAGGATAATATTAACAAATCTCAAAGCCATACGAATAAATATTATTTCTCGGGCCCCTAATAGTAGAATTTTTTTTACTGAAATAGGCCCACCCCCTCATTTTTGTTTCATTTACTTTTTATGTGCTGTTTTGTTTATGTAATCTAGTGAACCTGTTTGATGCTTCATTTATAATTTCATGTTTGTATCGTACATCGAGTAAGAAAATTTTATCTTAAAATAGATCCTCCTCGAACATCGGCGAGCTTCTCTGGGGGAGGGGCAGTTCTCCCTGCCCCCCACAAGTTACGGCCCTGTCATTATGTCACTGGTAATATGACGTTGCACATTATAGTTAATGAGAGATAGACCAAACTTATCATTAACCCTTAAACTAAACTTACGAACTTTTGAACTATGAGTAACTTGAAGTCAAAAGTTTGTTTAAATACTTCGCAAAAATAAGATACATGTATATCAATCCATAGTTTACATCGAGCTGCACAAAATAAGATACGTGAGGGGGAATTCCGATGAGTGATTTTCGAGAAAATTAGAAAAACCCGAATATGGCATTTAGAAGTATGCTGTTCGTTGCCAATAATACTTCTACTCAGGTGCACACCCTGAAATTTTTGTTGGGGGTCCAAGCCTTGGAGGCTTGTCCAATACTTATCTGTACAAGCCACAACGTCTATGTAGTATCAAACGGGTATTATTCTGCACCTGAAAAGACAAGTAATTGTAAAATACTTTCACGTATATTTTCAACAAAAAAATGTTAGAATGTTTTTATAAGAGTACAAATGAAGTATAAGATCAAATTTTCATGCTACATCAGTCATTTTTCTGTTAAACAATTATAGTTTTATTAAGAAAGTGTAAAATATATGTTAGGAAGTTTTGGAGAGGAGGTGTCTGGACCCGGTGGACCCCACGTAGGTACGCACCTATTAGATCATTCGTAGGTAATAACTAGTCTAATTTTCAAAATTGTCGCATTTTACTATTGAGTAATAATAATAATAATAATAATAATAATAATAATAATAATAATAATAATAATAATAATAATAATGTGATAATGGAGAACGTAGTACAGACTGATAAATTTATTCCGGTAATCTTTTTTTTTATTTCCTCAAATCTGGAAATCTAAAGAATATTTGTAGTAAAACTCAGAACTCATAATGTCCACTTTTATTGTCTTATTTACATCCACAAACATTCTATGCTTATGTAAATTTCCTTGGAAGATTCAATTATAAGCAACTAGCAGCGTTCACCCCGCTTCGCTGCGGTCACCCCGGAACGCAATAAACTTTGTTACTTAGATAATTTTTACTTTTTCGCTTTCAAGTGATATGATAAAAACCATAGAAGATTGCAGTAAATGTTAACATTGTATCGCCTGTCATTTATGTTAACCCGCCCCGCTTCGCTGCGGTCACCCCGGAACGCAATAAACTTTGTTACTTAGATAATTTTTACTTTTTCGCTTTCAAGTGATATGATAAAAACCATAGTAGATTGCAGTAAATGTTAACATTATATCGCCTGTCATTTATGTTAACCCGCCGAGTGACACGGTCATGCGGGTTGCATATAAATACGTTTATTTTTACCTATGATGAACTAACAAAGGATTTGTACGTTATGGACACTTGAATGGTCAATTATCTCAAGACACTGGTAATTAAAAATTAAAGTGATATGATAAAAACCATCTAGGGTCCAAATCCTAATAACCCCCCAAAAATAAAAGAAATTGGTTCAGCCGTATTAGCGTGATGAGGTAACAAAGGATTTGTGCGTTCTCTTTTATATATAAGATTTTATTTTGTAATGAAATGAATGTAATTGGATATTAGAAGACTTTTTTTTTTTTTTTTTAATTCAATACTCGTAACTGCTTTCAGCTTTGCTTTTTGAGATTCAGTGTTAGATCTCTTGTAGGTTGGTGCTAAGATAGATGGCTTTGGAAGATGACTTCATGATACTTTTACTTGTTGGTAAGCAACTCTTTCTAATTTTCTACAAAACTGCTAAGTGTCTTCTTAATGGTCTCCAACAGCAGAAAGCGTATGCATCTACATATGCAGATGGGCACTGCGATGGGTTATGTTCATGCTCACTCGAGAGAAGTGAAAGTTTAAATAAGATTTTTTAGATCTCTCTCTCTCTCTCTCTCTCTCCACCTTCAGCAAACAGCTTTCTTTTTTCTCGTTTTCGACATTTTTTTATTTCTCTTGTGCTACCACCGAGGCCATTTTTTAAGTTCTTTGACGCGTGCGCAGTCTGCACGATAGTTGTGGGCGGTTGTGCGTGAGCATTGGGCAATAAATGAACGCATTTCACATGTTAGTCCCTGGTACTAACAGAGACCTCGCCTTTTCCGGGAAGTTAAAAGATACAGATAACTCTTTTAACAGAAAGTTTTTTTTTTTTTTTTTAATCTGTTTAATATTTGTTAATGCTGTGATGAGTCCAGGATGTGAAATCGAAGTTTAATTTTGTTAATTTTCTTTCAATAATGAGAATAATATGTACACCTTCGTAATCAACCTTTCTGATTTGTGGTTTTCTTTTATTTATTTACCTAGCGAGAAATGTACAGAAAAGACAAAATTCCATGAACTTGCTGAGATATTTGGTAGCCATCAGGCCTTCTTAGAAAAGTCAGTTTTATCTGTCCACTAAAACATCCAAGAAAAGTTCATTTTTCTAGAACAGGTTCTATATGGCCTTCTATATTGATCTGATAATGTCACTGGATATATATATATATATATATATATATATATATATATATATATATATATATATATATATATATATATATATATATATATATATATATATATATATATATATATATATATATATAATTTTTTTTTTAATGAAATCTTTCAGTTTTACGTCTCGCGATTATGCCGGCTTAAGCTAAAGTAGACGGTGATGATGAGAAATGAATGCAGTGGTGGAATGAATAACTCCGAGAAAACCACAAACACTGTGTTAGTCCACCACAAATTTCACTATATGTATAATATTAATGTATTATTAATTTCAATGTATAATATTAATGTACGTATATATAATGATACTGGCTTATTCTGAAGCCATAATTACTTTTCCTCTTTTATGTCCAAACTTCCTCTCTATGGCAAGTTGAAGGGTGGTTAAAAATTTCAGTTTCAACCATCTAATACCTTCATTTTGTTTCAGAATTTTCCACAGTTTTGGACACTTCCTAACAAATTTTGATTAAACTCTTGAGACTATCGGCTATTAAAAAAAAAAATCCTTCGCCATTCTTCTACACGGTTAAATTGATATTCATTTGTCGGAGCAAAAAGTATACATTTGGAGGAGGGAGGGTGTATTCGAAAATATATGCAAGTATCTGAAAAGGTTGTTTGGTGCTACAACTTGCGAAGAGTTTATGGCCTTCCAGATATTGCATACTAAACTAGTTGTGGATGACCAAGATATTATTTCTGGCTTTATATTAATTTAACATTAAACCTGATCAGGCCCATAGCCAGCCCAAAAATTTAGAGGGGGGGAGCGACCCAATCATATTATACTTCATCACCATATTATAGTTCATTTGCAAGCCTACCGTGAAACTTTTAGGGGGCCAGCCAAAGTTTAGGGGGGCTCGGCCCCCTAGCTCCCCCTGGGATACGGGCCTGAACCTGATCAACCGTTTAGTTCAAATTGCTCTCCAATTCATGATGGTGGATCTATACTGTGAATCTGCACGTCCAACGTAAATAGTACCCGGAAACACGCGAGCAGACTATTCGACATCTGAGGACTCTTTAAGTGTCTTGAACAGTTTATGGTGACATTAAAATTAAAATACAAAATACCGCTACTTGAACAAATACTTTTGATATCTAAAAGTGTGGTTGCGTGAAGTGCAACTGATTTTACGTGTACATAGGGATTTACATGCAACATATATATATATTTATATAATAAGGAAACCTCCATCTGAGTGAGGAAACACGCTTGTCGTTTAGCGGTACCAATAACCTAAGGACTTTTGGTGGTTTCTAGTAGGAATGTCTAACCAAATCCTTGCAAGTATTAAACGTTCGTATTTTATTTATAGTGATATAAATAATCTCCCTATATAAAAGAAGTCATTGTGACTGATCAACGACCAGGCCAAATTGCTTAAGGTAGAAACTTGAAATTTCGACAGTTCATGAGATTTCTAACATAAGGTATCGCTATATATATAAAAATGATTTCTGGAAATTCGATGGGAAAGGAGGAAAATAGGGATGGCAATTATTATGGTGAAATGTCCATATCTCCGGATCTCTACGTGAAATTTGGTATATGAACTTCTTATTAAAAATAATTCTTCACATGCTTCAATTCTTTGATAAGGGGTTTTAATTGTTATAACAGGATGACCATATCTGGAAATCATTCAAGGTTAGAGACATGAAATTTGGTAATTAGACTTTTCATTGAAAATATTTCAAGACGTGTTTTAGCGTTTCTTTATTTTAATATTGTCTTAGAAGGGGTTAAAAAAAAAGCGGATAGAAAAAAGAACGGAGGTTGCAGTTGTTTAAATAAGACGCAATATCTCGTAATCTTTTAAGATCTTCTTGAAGTTTGGTATTTAGGTTTTTAATTTAAAATAATAATTAAAAACATGTTCCAGCGTTTTTTTTAAATATTTCTCTTAGACGTGAAGAAAAAAACGATGGGTGTTGCAATTGTTATAAGATGGCCGTATCTCGAAATCCCATAAGATTAGACATATGCTAAGGGTATGAGAGATGCGAGGTCGTAAGCTTAGCAAATGCAGTGATCTGGGGAGGAAGGTCCCAGATATAAAATCTTTGCCTATATATATATATATATATATATATATATACAACTTCGGATTCAGGATATGGTCGAAGGAGGGGCTAAAGCATAGTTTGCCACTTTATCCAGTGCAAAGCAGGATTGAAGCCCATTTTATCCAGTCTATGCCTGAGCGTCAAGGGGGGCTATAGATAGATAGATAGATAGATATTATCGCCTAAATCATTTCGTCTTCTCATAATATTCAACTGAGTTGCTCAATTTGAATGCAAAAATGTATTTGGTTTAACGTTCCGGCTCGTGCACTCATTTCCTTTAACCATGAGAATGATTATCGAAGAATTTGTGGAATGAGAATAAGAGAGGAGAAACAGCCTTTAAAAAAATCATGAGCACAATGTTGTACATAATGCCCGTCATGAATACAGTCATGAACACGGAGAATATTATGTTCGTTTTAAGTTGCCAAAAGTTACTTCATTTCCATGTATAGAAGTAGTTCAGAACTTAAACTTCTTTTGGCGTCCGCCTTACATAAATACGGATTGGCCTGTTGTTGGAAATAAAACGAAAGAGGATTTATAGGACTGTATTACTCTTTTCCAATCATCGGAGGTATAATTTGTATGTTCTTGGCACCATTTTCGTCGCGCCAAAGCGTTATTGCTGGTGATCTCTGTTTAGGAATTGCAACCCTAGCGCGGATGTTAAGGTTATGAAATTCGCCTCGTATTGTGATTGTCACAACACTGTTTCAGTTGCTGATTGGTTTCCGTAGTCACTTTTTCCGCATTCGCTCTATGGACTTCGGTGTCAATCTTCTTCAATGCTTGGGTTCGGTATCACAGAAAGGGGAAGAGGAAAAAATGGCGAGGCCTCATCCCGGCTAAATTAAAATACCGCTAATTTTACAGTAATTATGTAATATCTTCAAATAG
The DNA here is from genome assembly GCF_964235325.1 of Thermobia domestica. NCBI lineage: Eukaryota > Metazoa > Arthropoda > Insecta > Zygentoma > Lepismatidae > Thermobia > Thermobia domestica. The sequence continues at coordinate 95,405,942 of NC_137468.1, forward strand.
ACAAAAGATAATCGAAATGTGGAACAAGAGCGCCCTAGACAATATCATTTTACATGAGATACCGTTATCACGACTCTTATCTGCTTTCGATTTCGAGCCAGTTTTAAAATCGGCATTTATTTTCGCGTTTCTAAACGGCTGAAAACGGAAAGCCATTAGGTGACTTGTGATAACAGTACCTCACGCAAAATAAAATTGTCTAGGGCGCTCTTGTTTCACATTTCGATATCTTTTGTCTGTTTGAAGAATGTCTGTTTGGATGAGGCCTTTTAATGGTAAAGCGTGTACCTCTGATGTAAGGGGTCTGTGCTTGAATCCCAGGCGATTTGAGTTTGTAGTGGACAGCTTCGTTCTTGTGGGTTTTGTAGGGGTTCTTCAGTTTTTTCTCAGATTCTCATTCCATCAGTCATTCACTTATATTCATCATCCGTCTCCTTTAGCCTACCTGGTAAAAGTGTATGACGTAAAACTTAAATATTTTTCCATTTTTCTAACACTGAGGCTATTCTTCCTTGTCCTCTGATGTTGGTTTGCCATGATGTGTGTAAGTCATCATTACCTTGAACACTATTCCTCGTAATATACCTAACACATTGGTCATCTCATATATATTTGCTGCAACTAGCTGTGCACTCATAATTTTGCATCTTTGAAACTCAAAGAAATCTCATTTTGCATCAATACCCAGCCCCTGGTTAAACGCACACCCTCCGTTCTACCCCGCTTGACGTACTACATACACTAGAATACTAACAATGGTACGGTGCTGCACACGCATCCTGAGTGTTACGAACTCTCACATCTTATGTGTTACAGTGGTGCCAACCCGTGGGGAAAATTCAATTTTGTGGGATTATTGTATTGTCATTAAGTTCTCAAATTGGGATAAAGGGAAATTTTCGTAGAAATTGGTAGGATATATGGGATTTTTCATGCATTTACTTCATCGGTGCCAACAACATTCTCTGAGGGCGGGAAGTAGACTAATGACTCTTCAGTAACCATGAAATTAGTGCTAATTGTCAAATTTTGTTACTGTAAAATGCATGTTAGTATGGAAATGATTTGTACAGTGACTTGAGACTCGAAAAAAATAAGCGGCTTGGAATTAACAACTCTGGTATTGAGAAAAAAAAAGAGTGAGAGAGAGAAACAACCATCTTTCAAAACGTTTCACACGAAATTATTGGAGACTGAAGCTTGTCGTATCTAGTTTCTTTACGTTCCATCGAAGTTCACGATACACATGCGTGATACAAAAGTACTGCTTCTAACAACAAAAATGTACTTATTTTCGTCAGCATTTGCAAATCCCTCTTCAAATTACTTATAAACTATTTGATTTACATTGAAGGTCTGAATTCACTCATATGTTGAAGAAATTGAGTGGCATACAATAGCTTCACTTTTCATATTTTATAAATTTTGTAGAGCATGGGAAATTCAAGAGCAAAATGGGGAAATTCTGCTTCTCGATTCGGATTTTGTAACGTTTCAGGTTGACATCACTGGTTACAAACCCAAAAGCACATATGACAAAACCCTTTCAGCCACTAACAAGGTGATTAGGCAACCAAAACTACGCCAGGGTTTGTTACTGCATAACTTACTTTTGCAGGTAGACAATGAGGAACTAATTTGAAAATCAATCACGAAATACATCCCTGGATTGAACATAGTACTCTCCAAGTATTCTATATTGTAAAGACGCCACTACAAGAAAACTATGTAAGATAATCATTTTTTTAAAAAAAGGCACAAATTTATGGCTTCCCCCGCAACAAAAACACAAATTTCCTGGCTCCCCGAAATAACTGGCTTTTTCGATGAACTCCCACCCCAAGAAATGTAGCTGTTTTGCAACTACGTAAAATGCTTTCATCTTTATAGACTACATAGCTACCTTGCATCATCCCAATTAAATAAAACACGAAATAAACTAGAAACTTCTTACAAATATCTCCCATCTTATTTCTTAACCTTGGATATTTTAGTTACTGCTAAGATTTCGTTGGATATTTTAGTTACTGCTAAGATTTCGTTGGATATTTTAGTTACTGCTAAGATTTCGTGTTCAACTGATTTTCGTAACAGCTTTCATTTATCTAAGTTACAAAAAGTTAAGAAATAAGTGTAAGGAAAAAAGTGCAATTGATAGATAATACTTCTTAATTAATACATTTGTATGTATTTGGCTAAGGAATTTGGTTTTCTGTAAATAGTTTGATAAAGTCAAGAATATCATTAATGAATTTTTATAAGAACATACTTTTGAACAATTTCCTGAATAAACAATACAATTAAAGACCGGAAAATGTCGAAAGAAATCAAACATTATAGTTTCATTTTTCTTTTTTAATTCATAGAGGCTAACAGTGAAAGTGAAAAGAAAAAAAAAGTGTTGAAACAAAAATAATTGATGTTCTGAAATGTATGTCTGTAATGCATGGTAGAACTCATTAACAGCCTGGCACAGAATGGTCATTTTTATATTTTTCATTTTTATCGAATTAACAAGAATTTCCTTCCGTTAGGAAATACTACAAACGAAACTCCATATACATTCCTTTTCTATTCATTATAAAAATATCAGTATCTATGTTTCCTTTGTTACTTCCAATTCTTCTTCAGGAAGTGAAGATAGCTATGAAAAATATGTAATATGTTTGTTTTAATTATTAGAATGTGTGAAGAGTTACGAGCTTGGTTGAACTACCTCCAACCGTGACTAAAATTGAGTTAGCTTTCTTTGTGTGTTCCGAGGCCTGTTGCTACTAATATCGGATGCATATTTGAAAAATAATGACCTGTAAGACTTACACACGCTACGTAACAGCCCTGTCTAACGCGGCGCTCGCGGGTACTAGGGCATCTGTGGGGTGCTTCCTGGCGCTTTTCAAAATAAATTTAAGTTTGCTGACATTCAGATATCAAGATACTACTCTCAGGTACTCTATATTATAATGGTTCGTGTTTTACTAATATCTAAAATCTATTTATAAAGGTAACCAAGAAAGTTCTGTCATTTTTTCACTCACCACCTTCGAACATCGAAATGTCATCTAATATGTACCTGGAAGATCAAGAATAGTCCTCATCAGCATCGAAGATTTTCTACCAACGTTCTGAAATGTCATGGATTCAGTCGCAGTACAACTTGGTGGACCGTGAAGCGAAGAAGGTATCAAGTGGATTTTGCGCCTCTACTATGGATTTGAACTGGCGTCCTCTAAGGTGATTGTCCAAGGAATGGAACAGGTGATAATCGGGCGGTGCAATGTTCTGGGAGTATGTCGGATGCAATAGTGCTTCCCATCCAGGGCATAGAATAGTGTCCTGGGTCATCCTATCCACGTGGGGCTTAGCGTTGTCATGTAACAGGAGGGCCTCTTTGTGAGTTCTGGCTCCAGAGGTTTGAGGTTCTCCTGAACACGGATCAACTGTTGCTGACAGTACACAGCTGCATTGATGCTCTGACCAGCTGGTAGCAATTCACGATGCCGCAAGCAGTCCACCAAACACACAGGAGGACCTTCTTCTGGTCCAGTGCTGGTTTTGGCTGTTTTGGAAGCGGTTCATGGGATGCTAACGAATGATGACGGCGCCGTGGAGCTTCGTACAGGACCCACTTCTTATCACATGTTAACATCATGTCCAGAAATGGCTCCTTCCTCAGACGAGGCAGCTAAGAAACTCAGGTTCCTGCTCGCGTTGTCGTCTGGTCCAGAGTCAAATCATGTGGGACCCATCGACCCAACTTGTAGTGAATTAAGAAAAAAATATATGTGGCGTACGTAAAATCGTATGTTACATTTGTAAATCCTGTAGTTTTTGGACAACGTACAGCAAACGTATAGCTGGAAACTCATGTTTTATAATACAGTATTTTCTATGTAAGTGTTCCATCTATACGTACTTTCGTATGAAACAATAAAAGCGGTCAGGATCTCGCATACAAATGGAAGTATATAACATATAGCTGACGAAGGTACATACATATGTGTATGTAATATAAGGAAGACTGGTAGACATCCTGCAATGGCACGATGTAGCATCTAAGGCAGTGCCTATGTAGCATACGGATGACATATCCTCCTTACTGATTTCTGTAGTAAGCAAGATTATTCCGTATATGTGTACAATATACCGTGGTCCGGAGAACGGATTTTTCTCAATGTGCTTCCCAAATTGTTGAAGGTTTCCCCACTCTCACTGAATTGTAGTCCCAGTTCCTCAAATGTCTGTCCACTGTTCGCCTCAATTGCTGCCTGAAGATCTTTATTTTGTACATGTGTTGGTCTTCCGGTACGTGGTGCATCTTCGAATGTTTCGTCAGCGTCCTTAAACTTATTAACCCACCGCTACACTGTCCACGTAGTCACGATAACCTCACCAAAGGTCTGGCATATCATCCGCCCCGCTGCTGCGGCGTTTGACCTCAGTTTGAACTCGCACAGCATACACGCTCTTATGACATTCTCTGGAGGTCCTATGTTCACTCTGCCCTTACGCAATTTTACGGTGTAACTGAACTGCCACAACCAGATAGTATATTGGATATACCCACACAAACAGCTGACCTTCGTCTTATCTTCATTCGCATTCAACTGACGGTGTGAGGGCCAATTGAACACAGACCTCCATAAAATGCGACAGAACTTTCTTGGTTACCTTTATATAAAGACGCTTTCTTAGAATCCACTACAAGAAAACAATATGTAAGAAAATCATTAAAAGCAACCTCTCCCCTCCTTAAAAAAAAAAAAAAAAAACTGCCCAAAAGAACTTGCCACCCCACTGTTTTGCAACTCGAGTTCTTTCATTGGTGTAGACCGTAACTACCTTTTATATATATTAGCGTCAATTACCTGCTTCACAGGGTTATAAAATAAGAAAAATTAGTAATATTTTCGTTAGTCACTTTTTACTATTACTGAAGCGCTCTCAAGTCGATAGAAACAAATAAAATATAATGAAAAATCAGAGTAATAAGTAATCTATAATGAATAAAAATTAAATATTGCTATTGTGGGCTGAATTTAGATTTAAACGGCATTGGAAGTGTCACTGTTCATCTCAGCTACCCCGAATATATATATCCTCTCTCCCTTCGCTAATTTGCACCGTCAAAGTGAAATGAAAATTTGATAGAGATTAGTCGGGTGGTTCAAGAGGTATGAAGTCACAAACAGTTATATCGGGTGTCAAAAGCTGCAGAACAACTCGGTCATGAGTAGATAGAGAAAAATCGAAAGATGGAAATATGCGGTTTTCAATCTAAAATGGTGGAATCTTTCCAATTACACCAGTAATTTGGGCTCCACACTGGTAAGGCACTATGTGCTAAATGAGAAAGCAATATTTTTACTTCCGCAGGGTGTTCGAAACGGCACGCAAAAATGGCACTTGGAACGTACATTCTTGTGTGAATTCATGTCGCAGCAATACTGTATTGTTAGTTTGGTGAGAACCAAGAGAACAGCCTGCTGAAATAGCAACTATACTTTATCATACGGTACCTTACCAATGTGGAGCTAAAATGGCTGGTGTGATTGGAAAGAATCCACCATTTTAGCTTGATAAGCATCAATCAACTAGTGCTCGCAAGATTGATCCGATTCTGGACTTCTCTTTCGTTGCATCGATATTGCGTTTTTACCCTATGAAACGGGTTGACCGATAGGACAGTATGGTCCGTTATACTCGTTAAAATAGTTTGACTTGTTTGCACCATTTGACCTGTTTGCACAGTTTGGATCGTTTACCCGTTTGGACCGTTTGCTCCGATAGACTTCACATAAACAATAATCGAAACAAAAAAGTGGAGGATAATTGTTTTTGATTCAGGGCAGTTGGTTATGATCCTACTTGTTACACAACAATCTGTGTGTTTTCTTCATAACTGTTGGTTTGTTTAGCATCTAGTTGTAACAATATGTACAGTGTTGATTCAAGATGCTTGCCGTTTCCTGTGCATCTAGCCAGGAACGTACGCAGGGGGTTGAGTTCTGAGTATCCTCCCCCCGAAATTACAACCTTTATGAAATTTATTCTAAGTTTAGGGGTGATTTGAAAATTTTTAATATAACTTATCCTCATAATGAATCTGGTCATAGTGAATTACCATTCGTAGTAGTTGTTGTTGTGGTGGTGAAATCGTCAATGGCGCCCGCATTCCATGGGCATCAGATATGCTCGATCATGGAAGAACGTTGAACAATACTGCTATACACTAAACGCTCTATATGGAAGACACGTAATTAGAGGTAGTGGGTGACTTTGGTAAGCGTAATCCTGGATTCAATTACCGATAGAGCTACTGGTGTTGATCAACATCTTTGGTGGCAGTGGAGATGTTTTACTTAGGATGGAGGAAACTCCAATGAAGAAAGCGCGATGGATATCAGTAATTGCGATGGATGCCTATATTCTAATTAGTTTTCGTTCTCCTAATAGTTTTTTTCTACTAATATTGGAATAATTATTCCGTGTTCGAATAATGAACATTCGATTGTTCCAGCATCTGGTAAAACTGCAGATCCCAGTTGAAGACCAACTAACGAGGGCAGAAACTCAAATGTTCTATTGCAGGTGATAATTCAGGCAGGATCGAAGTTGGATCTACAAGACAGCAGTTCTGTGTCCCGAACACTGGATCAGATTAGTCACTTAAATAACCGAAATTGATACTACTTGGGAGAAAACCAACATCCTTGTATTGGGTGTGTTGTCTCATTAAATCTTTTGATATCTGCGTTGCACTTACTTATATATAATATTGTAGGTGTTGTTGGAAAGAAAAACTTTTCCAAAGACAAGACAGTTGATAGTGTTTGTTTAGTCTCCATGAATCCTATTGACAGAGGTGCATACATTAAGTAAACAAAGTAAAAACTCTCTTATTATTCATTGTGAAGAGAGAATGAGGAGTCGCTAGTCCTTTGTGATCTCTCATTTCTTTTGTTTTATCCCGGAACCAAAGTTCAGGGCTACAAAAAGGTCAATATAAAAATGAAATAAAAATTCAGTGCAGCATCCTTGGTACTTATAAAACAAACTAAAGGTCACATCTTTTTCTTTAAAACGAAGAGAATGCATCATTTTTTTTTTTTTTTTTTTAACTATGCATAATGGCCGCTTTCGTGCAAGGAAAACAGGTTATTTCTGCTATTTTGATCGTTGAAACAAATTCCGATTACTTTTTCATGTCTTTTCTTCAGCGGCATGGGATAGGACAAGAACTTAACCATGGTTTGTGTCATGTTATGTGTGAATAACAGTGCACTTTTCGCTTTTACAGTCGCATATTTTGTTTTTATAACTTGAAGAGTTTGACAACATTGATTTTTTTTTTTCGCACAACATTTTTCTTAATACATTTAGCTCGAGTTGAGTTGTAGCTGGATGGCTCTTTTAAGTTGAATAGAGTTTTCATATGTAAATTGGCCGCTATGACCTTTAACCTTCGCTTGTTTTCCAGTTTCAGAGTTTGACAGTACTTTGACTTGCGGGAACAAACAGATATACACAAAGTACTGTCTGCACAATCTTAGTTTTTATCTAGTTCAGTTTGTCTTCATAGCTTGTAATGATGTTCTGCCATAGTAATTATTTCTTTTAAAACCGGTTTATTTTAGAATGAGGAACAACAGAATGATTTGAACAAATATTCTTACGCCGAAGTCAACCTTATGTTCTGATTTCTGTTGGTTGTCTTCCTCAGCAGTGTAGCTAGTAAGTTCTCCCCCCCTTTTTTTTCTTTTTACATATTAATATAAAACCAAGATTATTTTTTCTGCATATGAAACCATCAATAACTAACTCATCATACATATATAACATGCCTATTATTATACGAGGTATTGGAGTATTCTATCTTATTTAATCATGGGTTTTGACAATGTGTGTAAAGTTAGTATCACAGGGAAATGTACTAATAAATTACTCATAAAAAAAACACACCATTACACCTGAAAGTGATGTAAGGTCACTAGAGTACTCGAAGTTAATGATTCAGTCTAGGCATACGAAATATGCAGAAAGTGAAGAAATATTAGGATTTTCACTGAATATAAAAATTTTATCAAAATATTATGAAATATGAAACTTTTAATACGCTATTTTTGATTTGACATACCATGAAACATTATTATAACTGTTCCCGTTGACTTGCATGGCATGGCATGGTTTAAAATGTGAAATTTAATATTTTGACTCTCTCTAGTGATAACTATTCCAAAATTAGTTTCAAACTGTTCAGCCATTTTCCATGATTAAATGATCATGTGTCGAATTACAGTTTTATATGTATATGGAAACGTATTGTAGCATATTATTAACTTTTTTCAATGCCTTTATGCAGTTCTTTTCCGTTTGTTTGTTTGTTAGTCAAATCCTACATCTTAAATTTTGCGCAGTTTTATTCTAAGTAGAGGTGTGAATATTTGAATAAATGCTTAAACCCGATGACAGTACAGTATTATTGTTAGGGTCAGACAGAGATATTTATAATATTGTATTAGTATGTCCGTTACTACACATGATAACTCTTGAATGGTTGCGAATGTTTTAATTGTTTTGCAGTAGATAGCTAGTGTTATCTCGGCCAAGTTCTTTAGTGGACTGAATCCATTAATATATTAACGAATAACGGTTGTTGTTTATAGCCCACATCCCATACATGTAAAATAATTATTTGAATTCTGTTTTTTTGCAACATATAGCTAGAGCGACTATTTCGGCCGTATTCGTTAATGGAATCAATCAGTTAACCTCTTAACGGGTAACTGTAACTAACGGTGTCTATCCATATCTCATACATGGAAAAGTTCGCATGATCATCTGTAGTGCCTTTATCAGTGCTTCTCTTTTTTTATTTCGATGATTTTCAGTAATTGACAATTAAAATCAATAAATGATTCGTTGTCTGAACGATGGATCCTACCCTACTGTGATAGCTACCCAAATATCCTACAAGTAATTTTGGTTGCATATATAAAAGGGGTTACATAATCCTATCACATTCCACAGAAACTTTTTTTTTTTTACTACTATTTTGATTCCCTTCTAAGGAAGACAGTGAAGATAATGAAATGTTAAAGTGAGAGGGAACGGGATAATTGCGACACACTGTTTGTCCACCACAGAGCGCGAGCTGGGATCGAACCAGGCACTCCACACACTAGAAATCACATTTAACAGAAATTATACGGCGCTGGTTGGATAACATTAGTGCAGAGTATATATACAATATGTAATGATTGATCTCAATTCCAGGGATTTTCATATACAAGAAATTTTAACCTCTGTACTGTGAAAGGTTTAGATCTTGATTATGTGCGGAATTTTTACAATTGGAGATAATTCAAAGAAACGTAGTGGAATGTCGGAAGCAGTGTTGAGAATAATATGATACATGTAAGTTCATCGATTCTTCCATTGGTTTCAGATTTCATACTCAATTAAATGTTTTTTGTTAATTATTCATTCTATTTTTTTTTTTTATTTATTTATCAAGTCTTGGAATATACAATTCAAAAACGAGAAAGTGTGATGACGAGTGCACGTGTTAATACGTTGTAGAATGACTCATGCAGAAAACAATTGCGGAAGAGATTGTAATATGCGATTAGTGTGAATTGTAGAATTGTATGGAAACACATTTTACAATTTATTGCCTTTGATTACTGGTGTATTATAATAATTGTAAACAGATGTTTCAACAAGTTTTTTTTTTTAACGTCTTTAGATACAGTTACGGTAAAGAAACTGTGCATGCTAACAAAGCAGCAAACAGGAGTGTCAGCAATTATTATATTAACTGTCCCAATTAATATGTCCATTACATATCTGGAAATCTCAATTACATTTTCATTTCATGCATTTTATAATATCTATATGCTGTTCGTTAGCGTGGCAGCTTTCGTTATTCATGGTGTATATGATATTATCAAGGGTATCAGTTTCACTTGTGAAAGTGAAGATGGATATGATATAGAAGGTAGGAAACGACCTTGAAACTAACTGTCCCACTGTTATAAAACAACATAATCTGGTTGTTTTTCACTTACACGAGTCGATATTAAATTTTAAGGGTTATGATAATAGTGAGTAGCGCTGTAATTCTTTTTTCTGGTGGAATAAACATCGCTTTTGGGCCTCCTAGATAAATATAAAGATGTCTCCCTAGAAAAATGACATGAAATTTGAGTTCTCCAGGAATCTAAATGATAGTAAAAGTTTTTATTACTTATAGGAACCCCACCCCTTTTGTGTTTTACTGAAATAAGGCCCTTTTTTAAAAGAAAAAATCAGATGATGGGGCAGCTACACCACCTCAAATTATTTTGAACTCTTTTGAAAATGATGTGGTGGTTCCATTCCATGCGTTACTAGTGAGGAGAGACTATTCAGCATTCTCATGTATCCGTTTTCAAATAAAAGACAGCCAGCGAACTAAGCGCAGTGGCGCTTATCTATTAGGAATCAGCCTTACTCACAGATTGAGACATTTCCCTTTTAAAATAATCCTTAATAATAATAATAATAATAATAATAATAATAATAATAATAATAATATAATAAAATGACAGAACATATAGGACGTGCTTATTGACTTTTCAACATTTACAACATGGTAGATGTGAATCTGGAACCTTTGTACCTGGAAGAATTCAAAAGATGTAAAAAAGAAGTCAGGTGTATAAACTATCACGTACAAGGAATAAATGAGAATTCTTTTGCATATATCATTTGAAGCAATAACCTTGTTTGGTAATAGAGAAATCAAGCAATATTACTTGTGACTGCGTGAGAAAAAAAATTGAACCATAATAGTTTACAAGAAATACGATTACTCTATAGGAGAGGTGGAACGAAAGAAAATAACTCAGAAATCCATATCGACACAACTCGTGAGTTTTGGAGCTGTCCGCCCCTTTCTTTCTTTCAACTCCTCTTTCTCTCCTTCTGGGTTGAAATCGTGACTGTTGTGTGTCGTCTTCTGACACATTCCGTGATGTATGGCGGTAATTGGGCTTTTGAAGCCATGAAGCAAAAGAGCGAAAAAGGAGAGAGAAAGGTTGTTCTCCAAGTTAACTGTGGATAATTTTCTTCCAAATCGTGGTGAGACTTACGGGGATTTACCAGTTGAACTAATTCAATTTTAGTGCTTATGGCTTGTTTTTTGTTTAGTATATTGACCTTTAACAAATAATGTGACTTACAGAGCTTCTGAATAAGCAAACGCCAGCGTACGTACACTCGTGTCCAAAATTATTATCGCATGCCTATAAATATGTTGTTCTAGGAATAGAATTTGATAACGAATTCGCCCGGTATTTCTTATAATGTTAGTATGTGTATAATCGGGAAAGACAAGTATGTGGCAAATTTCATGTCAAAAGAGCAATAAATAAGAACAATAAAACGAAAATAAAACTTTCTTGTCCATTTAACATTTTGTTTTACTCATTCTAATTTCCGTATTTATAATTCTTTTCCTATGAAATTTACCACAAATAAACATTTCCCGATCATACACATAGTAACAGTATTAAAAGAACCCTGCAAAATCATTATCAAATTATATTCTTATAAAAAGACAGTTATAGATATGCAACAATCATTTTGGACATGTGTATACATTTTTTTACCCATGTTTTTGGATCGAAAGATCCAGTATATTTCAGGCAAACATTTTATTGTAGGCCTGTAGCCAAACCGAAACTGTTACTTAACTCAGTATGAAGTGCTTATTCTGTTGAAAGTAGGAAAACTCGATTTAGGGGCCGTTCAAAAATTTTGTGGCACCTGATTCAAAAACTAATTATTGCCCAAGATCGGAATCTTTTGATACATTTTTTTGAATCATTCCTAAAATTCTTGTTGTAGTATATACCGTCGCGTGAATAATCAATAAGCATGTCTCAAATTTCGCTACTTTACTCAACTTACGCCTGTTCACGACGGCCAAATCTGTTTTCGCCTTGAAATTCACATTCTTGTGAACTCGAAACGTCAGAAATGATGCTTCCATCGCCTATAATTCTTACAACAATCGCTAGATCTCGTAAAATCACAAGATTCCGCTGTTAACTGATCTTTTTATAGATATTCCTATTGGTTATTCCAACGAAGATATGCCAATTTATCATCAAATAGAAAACGACCGTCTACCTTATCTAGGGTGTTTTGTCCAAAATAATTTAATATTGTCTTCATAAGAGTGTAGAACTTGGACGTATTATTCTATATGTGAGTGTATTAGCGTTACGTTTGGAGTAGGGATCTAGGAACTCTAGGAGATTTGAACCTAAGCATAAACAATAGTAAAAATTAACAACCCTTATCAAATTTTCCAATTTTTAAACTAGTTCTGGTTGTAAATATTGACTATATTGTTGATATCTCCTTTGGTTGTAAATATTCTCATTGTTGATATCCTCTTAGGGTTTAAAGCCGTAGCCATAACATCTGTCGTTTTCACTTATTTAGTATCTGAATGTAAATAAGAGATCTATAAGTTAGTAAGTTTACACGTCGGCCTATCACACTTTTTTTTAAAAAAATATTTTATTTTCTAGTTTCTTAATCATGTGTGCATTTTGAATGACTTCTTTAGTTTGTTGTGTAATCCTAAACGTTTTCTTCTTTGCCTGACATGGTGGTCCTGATGAAACCCTTATAGTGACAATGATATCATTTTAGGCTGGCAATTCTACTATAGGTGGATATTTTCTTGAAGAGATAGAGTTAATTTAATTTGTACGTTATCATACTCATTGTCTTCTGAACCTCTCAGCAGTTCTGGATCTCCGACCACTCATTTATTAAGGCGGGGTCAAGCGATCTATATAAGTTTGAGATGCAAGGATGTCTATAAGATGGGAAAGAGTTACCTCACCCTTGGGGTCCAAAACATTACTTGGAAGAAGATTAAAACCCCCTAATATTAGGATGCGAAATCATAATTCAAACTGATTGATTTTACATCCAGACATTTATGTAGGGAAAGGAAGATGAGAAGAGTATTAAAAAAAAAAAAAAAAAAAAAGAACTCTTCGCACTGGAAGTTGCAACGTAGTTTTCTTATTTGCATAATTATTAAACTATGCAAGATTTGAGATACCGCTAACCGGTAGTTCACCAATTAATTACGTATAAAATTGAAGGTACATGCTAATTATATATGAATTACTGTTATTAATTTCCAGACTTCTGACAAGTGCCACTTTATTCATCCCAGTAAGCTGTTAGTCAGGGATATTTATTTTGGTAAAACTATTAAGTGGTGGAAATTCCCCTAACTCCCAGAATTTCGCACCCTACTTAACATCCACGAGCAAAATAAGTACTGTTACTGATATTCACCAGTAAAAGCTCTATTTGTATTTTGTCCTTGTATGGATATTACGCAAAAAAGATTAAAAATGACTGGAAGGTTTAGAAATGTAGGTGTAGAGAAGAATAGACACAATTAGGTGGGTCGATAGGGAAAACTAAGGAGAGGGTCTTGGAAATGATGGGCGAGAAAGAACACTTTCAGATATTATTGAAGAAAGGAAGAGAAACTGGTTAGGACATTAGTAAAGAAGCAACCAAGGATCTTATAAATAGAGGATCTACCCTTACAATAAAATCTTGAAGCCATACGTCACAGTTTTGCCACCCCTACTCTGCCCACTCCGCCCAATAGGATCGCAATGTTTTGAGCCAATCAGACGATGTCGGAAACGAGAGTAGCCAATCAGACGTGCCGATGCTCGGTTGTTTTTTGGCTTCATTATTTAATAGGATGAAGATCCTTTATTTTATAAGATCCTTGGAAGGAACTGTATCATGAGAAATACGCTAGGGAGTATGATGGCAGGAAAGAGGGAGGGGTGAAGGATACTACAATTAATGGGCGATATCAAAACAGAAAAATCCTATGTGAATTCGAAGAGGTTAGCGGAAGACTGTGAAGCGTGGAAGCTTCTCAGTTGCGGCAAGTGACCTACCAATAATGGCAGAATGCTGCTGCTGCTGATGATGATATTTATTTATACATTATAATAAGGGACTTGATTGTAATTATTTTATATTACCTAGATATTTCGCAGTTGTTTGCGTGCGATAATTCCATATATAAATTTTTATGCATTGAGTTAAAAACTGAAAGAGAGCAGCTTATATTCATTAATGAAGTATTAAACAAAATAGAAAAGAGTGGGTTCTGTAAATAGGATACCGTACAAAGTCTCACTCTACTTGAATGGCTTACGCTGAAATGTTTCTCATCAAAGTCTTTCAAGTAGTAAAATTATTTGGCTGACAACCTAATACAAAATGTAATTTGAATATTCGTTGCAACATATCTCGCACTGAGATAAAAAAAAAAAAAAAAAAAAAAAACTATTTTCAGACAGTAGAAAACACTACACATTTCCAACACTCTTTCAGCACTCTTTGAATGTGCAAAATGTATCTTATCACTTTCATTTTCGAACTGTTTGACGAGAAGAAGGGTTTTAAATAGTCATACTAGATACTGCTTTCGGAGAATGAACACTTTTGCATACTTTATAAACACACATTTGATAGATTTCCCCTTCAACACCTGTACTAAGTGTTTAAATGCTGTTTTATTTTTTACAGTGCGGAAAGTAGGCAATTATTTACGATTGCTGTTAATTTTCTTGAATTTTAAGAAGTTAGTTGCTTACTTATTACTATAGGAGTATTTATATTCATGGTATAAAAGGTAACGCATTATTTAACTAATATTTACTGAAAAGGGATTGAATCAAGGGAGAAAGGGAACAATTGGAGAAAGTTGTTGTGTTTTTTTAATTCCACACACGCGGACACCGGAAAATTACATTGAGAGAAAACCTGCTGCATCGCACGCAATATTCTCTTCCAGAGAAGTCGTCCGTCGAATGCTTCACGCTAATTTAATTAAAACTGAGATGAAATCATTTTACAAGATATACAGAGTAAAATTAGGAGAGTAAGACGGTGATGCTTTAGATGTTAACCATCTTCAGTGATACAATGTAGTCTCACGGTGTTGTGTGTATACGGTGGGTTGTTCGGTTGTTGATGTGGATTTCAGTTAATACTGGTGAGTTGCTCATATTTATGAAGACAAGGGTTAACCAATGCAGAAAAATTTGTTTCCTCCTTGGTACAATTGAATTTGGACTTTTTAAAATATAAAATTAATTCATAATTAATATTCCGGATGTTTTAATTCATAATAAAAAATATTTCAAGTTTTACTTCCGACGCTCATACACTTTAGGCTGAGACGGATAATTGAAGTGAATGACTAGAAAATAATTGGTAGAATGACAGTGTGGAAGGAAACGAGAGAACCTGACAACTCACTGCGATTGAACCAGGGATCCTGGTACCAGAGATCCTCACTCTACCAGTGAGCTTCCATCACTGTTCGTATTTGCTGCTGTTATTGTAAAGGTTGAAATGTCATTGTGGAGGGTGGTAGTTGCTCACAATGTGGAGGGCGCTGTAGATCTCAAACATGGACTTTGAGAGATCTGTTATCTCCAGTTGCCTTATATTTCATCGTAATTTTTAAAAGCATTCCATTATGTTTAAAAGTTCATCCCGGCAGTTGGTGATATCAGATTTTCATCCTAAATTCAGAGCATTTTACGGAGAGAAATATGTGTATATACGTATATCTCCTAAAAGGATGGTAAATCATAAGTATATTTGTAGACAAAAGCAAATTTCAGCCTTGTGAATTAAATTTTAAAAAAATTAGATCATTGGTGAAAACGAAATGTGTAGGCTGTACTGCTAAACAGGGAATTTTAAACAACTTAAGGTATTATCAACTTTTTCTAGCATATACATCTCAGTGTGACCAGTTACCGGAACGAAAAACGAAAAATTGGTAAAAAGAAGTGGCATCCTCGTATTGCTTTAATTCAAATTTTTGATATTTGCTTGCGTGTGCAAACGTATACATGTTTTGCTATCCCCGTATATAGTTTGTTTGTTCGGTAAAGTACCGAAATGTCTTGAAGTGATTATTTATAAATTCCTGCTAACAAGAAATATTATGATACCTATAAACATGCAGGTTCGATTACACTTCCACAAAATTTTGCTACGGAATATAATTATAAACCTGCAGTAGGGAAAGAATTCTGGCTATGTTCTCGTAAAATTCATCTGTTTTTAGAGTGCACCCTTGTATAGCACTCCTAAAAATACTAAGCGAGAATAAAAGCAACTGTTCCCATAAGACCAGTGTTGTAATGTATAAGTAGTAGTTGGGTTATTTATGTTTTAGTTTGGATGTTTGTGCTCAGTTTTTTTTTTTTTTTTTTTTAACTAATAACCCCATTAAAATTTTGCTTTGTAAGCTTATTAATCTGACAAATCATCGCTTTGCATACTGATTCGGAAACAAATATGTGACGTAGGCGAACATAATGTTGTCTGTATGCTTATTAGATTCCTCCGGTCTGACTAACACACCTTATTTATTCAGTATAAAAACCATGGAAGCATATTTTGTATGCCATACCTGTTAGACAAGTTCAACGGTTTTCTGGGTGCTCTTGACGCCAGGCCATGAACCAGAGAGTTGATCTTCAGAAGTTATTGTCTCTTGAGTCAAGATACAGATAAATATTAAAGGATTACTGTATTGTCTCCATCACTATAATATATTGTCAACTTTACATAAATTAGCTACAGGAAAATCGTGTGGACTTACAGAAGGTGTTTAACTTATTGAGCAGCTTCTCTGTGTGAGAAGAAATATGCTTGTCTTGTAGTTGGTAGGTTTGTATAATGCTATGGACCCATTGTATTTAATGCGCAAAACGCTTGAGCTCCAGTACACACGATCGTGAATGGATTAAAATTATACTGTAAATTGTACAATATTTATTGAACAAATTCCCAGATACAGCATGATTTTGCCATTTTACACAGGGAAATGTTAACAAACAGGAAAAAAATACTATCAACAACAATAACAGCAATAAAGGGCGCCCATGTTGTGGTTTCCAAGGGGAGGGGGCAAATATAAGCGACATTTCAAATGTAGTCTGAAATTTTGCAGAAACTATTCTAAAATATCTATTGAGTTTTCGATCTTTCGAAGCCAATTTCCTCTAAAGGGGGCAAGCGCCCCACCTTGCCCCCCCCCCTGATGGGCGCTCTTGACAGCAATCTCTACAAAGAGTGCTAAAGTAATATGATTTGGCCAACACGCGTTTAATTACTCTGTAAAACATCGAGTAGCTCGAAAAAAAATGTTCCCACCTTAGTTGCTAGATTATAATAATTCCGTATTCTGTGAAAAAGAAACATCTGCATAATTGACAACCTGGGACGGGCAAGATAGAGTAGATAGGTATTTCGGATTTTGCGGGAAGGAACACGTAAGGATAGTTGTTAAGGTAGGGTTTCCAATCTTAAGTTCACATTAATTATCTTATGAAGAAACTTCAAGTTAGAGATATTTCTACGTACTCCCGGGGGTCTGGATATTAATATCTCGCAAGAGTTCCTCCTTGGGTAATATTACTAGCGTTTAACTATTAAAGAAAGTCCAAATATGAGACACACCAATCAGCAGCTCTCTTTGCCCTGAATAAAATGATATCGGTGCGTGTAAATTCTCATGTAGAAATATAGTTTTTTTAACAGCATGTCTTAGAGTCCTAAGTTATTTCTTTATGATCATTGTGGAACAACGGAGGAGCTATGGGCAGTAATGTCATAAGACCAGGTGTAAAAGTGCGGGGGGACGGTCCCCCAACCTCGAAAATATATGTACGGCGTCCCCCCAGTTCCTAAAAAAAAATACAATGGGCAAAGATAGGCCGGGGCAGGGGCGCAAATAAGGCCCCCGCAGACCCCACATTGCGGGGGAGCCTCAAACCATAAAGGGCCCCAAATCGTGAAGTAGGACGTAGAGAAGGGGCCCCACTCCATGCTGTCTGCTGGGAGGCCCCCAAGCCTTTAGTTACGCCTCTGGGCCGGGGGGACGGCGTGGCGTGATGCTGCTACCTACCGTCCCCCCACCTTTTCAGATCCACTTTTATCCCTGCATAAGACAAGCAGTTTTACCAGAAATAAAGAGTATATTCAGCTGGATTCTCGCTCTTAATAGCCTAATATTTAAAATAACAATTTAATTTTGTTTGGAGACGATCGGATCCTAACGATGGTTGGGTTTTAAGGTTGTTCGACTAATATTCCTTCAGTTACTTTATATATGAGTTTCCTTTTACATTCGATCTGTGTATCTGTTACTGAAGTCCTTCGAAAAAAGGAGTAGAATCGTTATTATAAAAATTACTAATATATTCAGGGCACGACACTATAATATTGTCAGAAATGTCTTGGGGGTTGCTATTTTAAATGAGCTGTAGATAGCCACTTTCCCCATTATTTCACTTTCTATCAGATACTCGTCACGTTCATTTGTAACAAATCATTAGATGTAGGCGTGACTTAAACAATTTTGATGCTGTATTCTTACAAGTTGAATCTGCAATATTGAATATTAAGTTTTAACGGTGTTTGAATGCTTACGGCATCTTTTTTTTTTTTTTTTTAAATATATGTATTGCTTTATATGTGGAATTATTTTCCTAATTTCTTCGAAATGAACTGGAATTTTAGTGATTTGATGTTACCGTTTTATTCTAAAAAAAAATCTAATTAAATGCCTTCTCATTTCGTTAAAATTAAATTCTGTAGTCCATAAATTTAATATTTTGTAATAATCAACTTTAGTTTGAGTAATATTAAACATAAGTGTAACTTTTTGGGAAATCAAGGGACATTTAACTAAATTTGAAAAAGGAAATAACTTAAGCAAAATCAAAATCCTCATTCGTTTCAAAGAAAAATAAAAAAGCTTCCCCATACAAGTCAATGAGTTTATGGCATCGTTAAGAGTCTTCATCCCGGCGAAATTAAAATATCGCTAATTTTACAGTACTTATGTGATATCTTCAAGTAAATAAAAGATAATCGAAATGTGGAACAAGAGCGCCCTAGAAAATAATATTTTACATGAGAAACCGTTATCACGACTCATTTATCTGCTTTCGATTTCGAGCCATTTTGAAAATCGGCATTTATTTTCGCGTTTCTAAACGGCTGAAAACGGAAAGTCACTAGGTGACTTGTGATAACGATACCTCACGCAAAAAATATTGTCTAGGGCGCTCTTGTTCCATATTTCAATTATCTATTTGAAGATATCACATAATTACTGTAAAATTAGCGGTATTTTAATTTCGCCGGGATGAAAACTCTTAAGCATAAATTCTAAGATACATATGACTGTTTTCTGGCCTATAATTAAAGAGTATGCATTAGACGTAATTCTAGTATTCACAACCTTTATCTCTTTTTAGGTTTGGTTTCAGTTTAAATCTACATTAGAGAACAAAACTTCTTTTGAAACTAGATAATCAGATATGACTTCTAAGACCGTTAGACAAGTTCCCTATGATATTGTACTTATATTGGTAGATGACCTCTCGACTTCTCTCCTTTGGTTCCGGATTCAATTCCTGGTGGCGACACCTGTTGGAAAAGTGTAAAAGCTTTTTGAGGCTAGCCTTCCTGAGTGAGGTTTTTCTTGGGTTTTCCTCATTCACATCAGGCAAATACCGGGTTGGTGTCTAATATATACAAATCCCAGGGTGCTTTCTTCCTTCCCACTTTCCCGGTCAGTGTGATCGTCGACGGACGTCATATGTGACGGACATAAAATGCCAGAAATGTATTTCAGTTGCTGAAATCCCAGAAATGTATTTCCTAATGTACTTGTAGAATACGTACTTTAATTTTTTCCCCAATCATCAGTGGCGAAGACAAGGGAAGGCAGTCCTCGAAGCCAGATAAGTTCTATCACAACACAATAGCATTCAGAAGAAAGTTATCACTGTAGACTTCCTTCCAATAACAATAATTCTAGCTATGCAACCGAACTATATATTTGATCATCCTTTTCGGGTGTAATATTCTCTCATAATTACTGAGAATAAACTGTTAAAATTTTTGGTCTTCTAAATACGAAAGTGTAACATTAACGGTTGTATCGTGTAATACATCTGCTAAACTTAATTATTTAGGAAACGAATTATAATAATAATTGTTTTGTTCTCGTTGCAGGTGCGATGATATGAACAATGGAAATGAGATGAGCCGTGATGCAGCCGGTGGTGTCGAGCTGGATCGGTTCGGCGGCCGCTGCGCCGCTGGTCTTGGTGCTTCTGTGCTGGGCGCTGGTCATTCTTCATTATCATCGTAGTCAGTGGCGGTCTGTGGATCTCTTCATAGTGGCTCTCTTAGCGGAAGGAGTAGTGAAACAAATTCTTACTTTCAGCATTTCCATTCTCACTCTGTTACGACCTGAAGTGGAGTTACTTTGTTTGGGATCAATATGGGGACTCACTGCGACACACACTCTTGAAGCTGCAACTTTGTCTTCACTGGTGCTTGACCGTGCGTTGACGTTACGGTGGCCATATCGGTATCGCTTTAGTGTACGCCGTAACCAAATACGATATCATGTAAGTGTTCTTGCCGTCATTAGTTGTTTTGTTGGCGTCGCTGCCGTCTTTGCACGCCCTGCTGACTCTGATTCAGTATCATTTGACAAATGCTCACTCTTACCTCATCAATTGGACCCCAAATTCGCAATATTTGCGATTGGTTTACACGGTGTGTTTGTGATTGCAACTGTAGTCTCTATATGTATTGTTCAGTGCCAACTTTGTTCTCGTTCTACATTGCTCAGAACTGCATCAGACTTAAACACTTTGGCACCTCCAAGTGCATCCGATACATCTACAGCGTCTACGAACACATCCGGACGTGGTAGTGTGTTGAGTCCCTTGCATCGTACACCTGGTCTTGGTGCCAAAGCCGTTCTTAGTGGTAGTAACGGGAGTTTGGGAGGAAGTTACGGATGGTCTGATTCTCGAAAAATTCCAACACCAGATGGAGTACTTGCAGAACTTCGATGGTCAACCGTAACGTCCGTCTTGATTTTGTGCTACGTTCTGAATCATTTACCGCTCTTGGTAAGTACAGATTTTGTATTATTTTGACACTTTCGCTCCTGATCTTATATAGCAAATTGCAGCTTTCTGTACTTGAGTGATTTTTAAAAGATGTTAAAGAGTCAAAGAGAAAAAGGTAAGCTGGAGAAATGAACCTTGAAGCAGTGAATACATTTATTGATATTGATGGGTAGAATTGCTAGAACATTACCGAGCGTGTAGTGTAGCGGAGCGATGCTCCAGCGCAACTTTTGAGGGATGAGCGACACTCCGTACACAATCAGGAAAAATACTTGCTTTTTTTGCTTGCTTGGGAAGATGAAGTAAATAATGAAATACAATATTAAAATATAATTTGATTACAGTGTTTATGCTTAAATTACATTTTTGGTTCTCTTATCTCCCTCCAAGCGCTCTGGCACAGATAATTTTGATGTTGCAATTCCGAATATTATGGAGCTAGGCTCGGGCTTCGGGTATAGTAAGTTACCGCGAGTCCTACGTAGGCTTAGGAGTGAAAGTATTAATATTGTATGACGGATACAAACAAATCGATCAACACAATAACGAGTGGTTTGGTTATGTTCCAGAAAGGTGAAATCGTCCTCTTGGCCATTGGATGGGGATGCGGGTGTCGTAACGTTCTTAGGTCACCGTAGCTTATAACTATAGAAGTTGTTTACTTGGTAATTTCTCCTATCTGTATAGACAGTGTTCGTTTGCATTATGTCATGTACAATACAACATCCTCAGCAAAGTGTGCTGAAACTGCAATCATAGTTGTTGTTGTTTGGACGCAGTTATAATTCCTTTCTTCTTAGTCCTCTTCTTAAAAATAAGACAAAAAGGTTAATTTATTCCATCGAAATGAAAGATATATATCTACTGTGGTATGAAATGGTACTTCATCTGGCGAGAGAGAAAATGTTTTGGTGCTTTGTTTAGAAAAAGCAGTGAGATTGCAAATCTATACTTCCTGAGCAAGGAGAAAGGAAGGCCTGTCCTCAGCCATAAGATTTGCCAAGCTTCACACTTTTTGTGTGTGTGTGTGTGTGTGTGTGTGTGTGCTTTTGAGGAAAGCTATTTCACAGGTAGCTGCACGTGATGTAAACAAAACGAAACAGAGGATAGTTGGCCAATCAATGCCGTATTCTATCGTCCTTTTATTAGTACGTTTATAGAATTATGGCTTTTAGACGTTCTAAATATGTCACCAGAGTTGATATCACTGTTGGTGCAGAGCCTTTGGGAATAGTGCCTTCAACGCACATGTTGTCCAACTGTCAGACGCAAACTTTACTTAACCACACAATAGTAAGTTTTCACTTTCAAGAATTTAATGATCTTGATTTTTGTACAGAATTCTATAACTGAATCAGTTTCCCTGGAAGTGTGTATTAATGAAATCAGAGGAAAGATCGAATTCCGAACTCTTGAAAAATAAGTTATTTCTGATTTCTAATCTCTGTTAAGGAATTATGAATATGACAAAAACAACCACGGAAAATTCCAAGTTTGAATCGTATGACTACTGTATGCGAGATAAGACATTTTTATTCCAGTGTGAGAAAACTTTACAAAGCATGCTGTGACTACATCCTCAGGAAAATGCCCGTGAACAGTGAATTTCTGAAGTATGCAAATATAAAAGATATTTATTTGTGAAGGAAGGTTTCATTTTCATCTTTCCAGCACTGGTTTCATTATTCAGAAATCTTCTGTTCATGTTGATCAATTGGAAACTTTTTTTTTTTTTCAGCTTAACATTTCACTGATTTTGACGAAGTTTTTGCTGCTTCTGTTACTGATAGCCCTTCGCAAGGGTTGACATATCTCCCTGTAATGCGTCTTGTGTCTTAACGGTCTGAATGAGTTCCGTATTTAATTTGACAAGCGTCAATTTTGATGTTCTCCGTACATCAATTACTGATAAATCTTTTAATAAATGAAGAATCACGAGTTTCATATTGAATGTATACATTGTCGTTTTCACTGTGTTTAGCTCTTTTCTACTTACAAAGTAACATAGCTGGACACTAAGTAGAGCGAGAATCGGCTGGCTAACGTCTTTCCACTATAGTTCAGGTTTTTTTTTTTTTTTTTTTTTTTTTTTTTTTTTTAGGAACTCTGGTTAGAAGAGTTACGTAATTATGACTTCATTACACAGTATGTACTTGCACACGTCACATTTTTCCCTGATATACTTTATTCCTTCTCTGTCAAAAACGGCGTGACAGGTCAGGTCCACCCCCTAGAATACTTTTGGACTATAGGTGGTAAGGTTCTTTTAATTCTCAGAAACAGCGGTCATGCTCATGTAACAAAATATCCTAGTTACGCTAATGGTGACAGATTTTAGGCATACGTATACATATTACCTTTAAGAAATCCAAATTATCTGATGAGCTTTTTTGTTTGTAAGAATATTTTGATTGTTAACCAGCCATCTCAACAGACCACTAAAAAATAAAACCACGTTATCTTATATCTGACATTGTGTTCCAAATGTAGTATCTGGCACGTTGATTGCATCAAAACTAAGAAAGGAAAACAGTAAGGAATGTGTTGTAGAGTATGCTTGGAAATTGTGTCACGGTAACAAAAGTCGAGTTTTCTTTTGTGAAAATAAATGGACCTAATACATTCATGGGAACAAATCATAAATATACCCACCGATAATGATATAGCAAAAAACAAGAAGGCGGTGTTTCGTCAGTACTGTTTGTATGTCTTTCATTTTTACGTGAAGTGTTCAAAATAGCTTAAAGAAAGAAAAAAATGTGTGGAGGTCAGAAGAAAAGAAACTTATTTATTTTCGTGAGAAGTTAGTAATAAATCAAATCTAATAACAGATATTAAATTGTAAGCTATTTGAAATAAACGCATTGCTAAACGTTAACATGATAACATAACCGAAAACTGGCGTGCAGTACTCGAAGTGAGCCGATAAAATGACATTTTAACATCTCAGCTTTTCAGTGTCGAATGTGAATTTGAAAAAAAAAATACGCGTATAAAAATTGCATTACGCTATTGTTACCATCTGAGTGTGTTTCAATCACGGAAACTCCTTGTGTGCTAAAGATTTCAATTATATGAACACTGATAAGACAATGACGACAATTTTTCAATTGTCTTTTATTTTAATCTTCTCACCGAGTTTCATATTGGTTGTAATAAATGAAATTTATCGTTTTATATTACTTAAATGCCATTAAATGGTTAAACCTAATTTGGAAAGTAATCGCGAACGTATGAAACGATTCCGAGGTAAGCATATAAACGCAAGTGCCCTTTTATCGTAACGTTAATTAAATTGATTCGCTTAAAAAATCTTTATTGTTTTCCGAATATCGTGCTGTTTCTGTTTTCTTTCTTTTCTTTCGGAAAGTACTAATATATATTGACTTTTACAATGTCGTTTTATTACACACTTTTTAATTCTGTGCCTATTGTAACAATGGGAATAGGGTATGTATTGTCAAAGATTAGGGGCTGAATATGCTGTACAGTATGTTATTACAGTCGAAAGCAATAGGAAAGTTAAATAGTAACACAATTATCGTAATGTTTTCGTTAATTTTATTTCTTGTTTGTTACTACTACTACTAAAAGCTTTAGTGCCTACAGTATTTGAAATATTTTTCCTGTGCAGATCTTTGGTTCTCGAGTTATTAGTCACTAAACTTGGAGTTTTGAACTTTTTGTGTATCATCTGGGATTTAGAGAACTTGCCTAATCTGATCTTGGAATCAGTCGTCAAATCTCGGGTTTGGACTGAGCCAAAGTTTCCCGGGAGGGATTACTAATTACTATTCCGAGAATTAAGGGAAAATACGTACATGCAACACACCTGTTAACATTAACTTAAATTTAGTGTGCATTTATAATAAAGATTAGCTAGAATTAATGAAAAACTATTGTTTCACCCGTAAACAGGAAACTTATTACTACATTCAATATCCATCTGGATATTAAAATGCTGCTGACTTCCAAGTTAAAATTTAATCAATCTGTATATTAAAATGCTAGGTTTATATGTTTGTGATCAAGAGAAGTTCATATATTTGTGGCCAATTCTGTTGTAAATAATATCTTTCAAACCACAAGCTCTAGAATGATGTCGTTTTCACTGATCGATTGCAAATTTTGTGTATTCTATTTGAATATTTAAAAAAGTGGTCGTTATTTCTTTATTACATTTTTTAGGGGTACATTGGAAGTGTTGAAATTCTAAAAAGTAAAAAAAAAAAGCATCCTATAAGTTATACATTCCAACAACACACATTTCTATCGGGGTTAGTATATCTCCGGCATTTGTTTCATGGCCAAATGATAATGAAAAACGGAGGGTAACCATTTCTCCAGTTTAAGATGAATCTTCATTGTTTGAAATGTTTTGCCCAATGAACACCATATATCTCTGTCATTATAATTTTGTGTGTGTAATATATTTGCTTATTACGTACTGCATGCAAGAAGAAAGAAAACACTGATCATACAGGAGTTAGAAACTCCAGCCAGAAGTAAGCTCAAATCTTGCAAACGGTGCGAGATATTAAAAAAAATATCGAAAAATCTTCTCTTTATGACACCCCCTTGCCGATTTTTATCAAGACGTCTTTCATTTGTGTCCATAAAGATTATGTACAGATGTGAAGAATTACAAGGAGATGTGAATGATGCACTGTGTAGAGAGCGCAGGTTCAGCTAGTCAATACATTAAAATGCTAAGTTCATGTTCATGGCCAGTTTTTTTCTGGCGAATGAGATCTTGGAAACCATAAACTCTAGAAAGGTGCCGTTTTCACTTGTCGATTCATTGTAGTTTTATTTTATGTAGCTTTGGCAGTTCTTATTCAATTTTTTTGAAAGAGCCTTTATTTTCGTATTCAACGTTTTAGGGATCAGTTTGAGCGATAAACGTTGTCGCTAGGACGTTCCTCAGGTTGATATCCATTATGTTAAGCAACCAGTAGAAGAGCTGCGTATAGCGGGTTAATGGACATTATAGGCGCTTTACTTTAGTCTGAATGACAAAACCTATTGTATGCTGCCAACTGCAAAGGCCTTTAAGAGAAGTAAGTAGGTACTCGGATATGAATTTATAAGAAAAGTTATCACACCATCTATTACTTCTACAAGTTTGCCATGTTTGTCTATAGCAATTCACTTCGTTTATGTCCCGTCCTTCACTTTTGTCTGTAAAGATACAGATGTAGTGAGGAAGTGTAAAGGAGATTCATTTTCACATTAGAATTGTATGCTGTGTAGACAGCAGAAGTTAAGCTAATAATTTCAACTCCTCCTCTTTGAATTCTCTTCAACATGTAAGGATCCAGGAATTTTGTTGTTTTGAAGACGTATGAAATTGTTACGAAAGAAAATTTTCATGAGGCAATCTGTGGGGTTCATGTTACTTCAGTAGTATTATATTTCATTTGAAATATCTGATATAAATGTATGATCAGTTCTCAATATATTCAGAGATAAAAGTAAAACTAACACACATAAAAGGTATGGGGAAAATGCGATCAACATAAATTGTACGTACTTTTCAATGTTCGTAATCCTAGTACTCCAATTATCGATGCTGAGTTTTGGTCTGTACCTATCGTCGTGATGTAATAAGTACGTGTGTACTTGAATCTAAGAAATAGCGAATTCCTGTCTGCAAACAAAAGCAAGAAGTGTGCTATAGACACTCGTAGCCTCAAATGGAGACAGGACTGATATGTTAGATTCATTTACATGGTTTCAACTGGCACTTTTTTGATACGTACTCAAGTTCGTCAATGAAAAAAGGGATAATATCTTTTTAAAAAATGTTTGTTTATTTATGGTCCTGATTTCACTTCTACATTTTATCGAAAAATAACACACCTCAAACCTGACACAGGATCGTTCCGTCGATTTGCGTTGCAAATTATATAGAAAAATAAGCGAAAAATTAATATCCAGCAAAAATTATTTTCCACAAATTTTGACTTTGTCATATCAATACTATATAGTCATAGAAATATCTTGCAAAATGATAGTACCTCATTTGCAGTCTCATGAATGAATTAGAAATAGTAAATTCGTTACTTGTACTGAAGAGCTTCCGAATTTCTTTCTTCCTACGGTGCACCTTTGGCGTGGGGAAACCCGGGTTCGATTCCCGGTGGGAGCTTATGTGGTTCAGATTCCACGTTAATCAGTAGATCCCGTCTCATATAGCCTCGCTGCTGAAAGGGATGTTAACTCAACATTCTTCCTACGACCCGGGGTGTGGGACAGCCACATCATCCACGGGATGACTCTGCTGACATGAACAGAACGATTTGTGGTACCTTGTTACTAATGTAAATTTTGGAAATAGACTACAAAAAATAGAATATATAGGTGACTGGGGTTACAATATGACATTTTAAAAATAGAGAACTTTTTTTTTTTTTCATTTATCAACAAAATTTGTTACTCGGTCAATCTCAATGCCATATAACAAGAAAATATAATTCAAACGAACAAAACTTCAATACCAATTATGGTTTCTTTTAGTGGCGCTTACAGCTGGATGTTTTATTGAATTTCCTTGGAAATTGAAATTTAATATATATCGTACCTTGAAGTAGTTGTCTGTACATCTCAAAGAAGACGACATTTCCTAATTTCTCCCAAATCCCACCAGGATCTTTTTACAGACCAAAGGAGGATATTGTAAGGTTAATCATCTTAAATATCATAAATAAATATCATAAATATCGGTTTGTATACACACTATTTAGCTATAAGAATTTTTGATATAGCATTTAATTAATACCTGGTTCCTTTTAAGTATACAGATGAACACAAATTATTATTGTGGTACTAGTTTTTAATAATTAAACACACGTAGCCGTATATCTTGACTTTTTCTTCATTACATATTACCTCGTAACCATAGCAACTATATACAAAAAAAATTGACAATCGAAAATAATTTACATATATCTCTTTTCATTATATAACATTGCCCATATAATTCGCCTCTGATTCTCTTTCTTGTAAATTGGCACAGGTAAATTTTATAATATACAACGTTATCATTGTAATATGTCCGGTTAAAAGAGAACGTCTGGTAACCCAGCAAAGAACAGGATACCTCATTCCTTAGTGATACTCAAATAACGTACTAGTGTTGGAGAGGCCTGTATTTCTTCGCTCCCCTACGCCCTAATTAGCACGGTTTTTCTGGTGGGGCCGCGATGGCCGGTTTTTCTAGTGAATCATTCACCTCTGGTGCATAGGGTCCTTGGTTCGATCAAAGCTCGTGCCAAGTGAATCTTGTGGTGGACAAACACCGTGTGCGTGGGTTTTCTCTGTGTTCTCCCGTTTCCTTTCACTTTCTTCATTCCACACTTTCCTTCATTTCTCATAATCACAGTCTCTTTTAGCCTAGTCGGAGAACATGCGTAATGATTTTCGTTTTTTCGATATTTGTGGAAACGAAAAAAAAAAATTGAAAATGAAGCCTGTTATAACTATAATATTTATCATAGTTTCTTGCCATATAAATAATGAACTGCTGTAGTGCCCTTTCTTACACCGTTCTGGTACGGCGCAGGCAATCCCACAATAACAGTTGATATAAACATTAGAGCATCGGACTTCCGAGTGCTGATTCGTTGCCAACGTAGGACAGGCTTACAAGGAAATAAACAGGACAAACACATCAGGAATAAATACACAATGCGTTCCATAAGATGAGAATAGGAATTAAACACAACTGTAGAATGTTGACTAGTTTTAATTGTTACTGTATATAACAAACAAACAGTTGTCGTCTCATCATATCGGTTACAATCAAGACGGTTATGCCAGTGTGATTATGATAGTGTACACATCCATATATCCAAATTCATTAACATGTGAGTTATACGTAATAGCATTCCTGTTTCATCCACCAATACACATAATTAACATTTATTTACTAATATCTTCGTATTCCAATGCATATTTAGTCCTTTTAAATCGTCGTGTTTCATCACATATATGTATATCAATAACATTTATATTACTTTTAGTGACTCAGTTTTGTAATAGCAGAAGTATGATCATTTAATCACAGGAAGCAAACCTAATCATTTGACATGGCATACACAATAATAATAAAACGACTACACTATCATATCTGTACAGGCATCCGAATTGTTATTTGTAATTAACTTCTAAGATGTTCTATTAATCCTGGCGTGAAAGATATTATTTATAAACAGGAGAGAAAACATTCCAGTTACGGAATCCTCACGAATTCCAGACTATTTAAACTACTACAACAAATTCATGTTTTCTTCTCTTGATCAACACTACTATTTCTATTTCAATCACTAAGAATATAAACAAACAGAAAATCTCAATTCAACAGAGGAAAAAGAATACAACTGGCTATAATTTCGCGGCCATTAACGCCAGTACACCGATGGCGCAGGTTAATTATAAACCAACATTAACTTATACAACGTAATAAACAAAAATAATAGCATAAATCCAATACTAATAATAACTAATAAATTTTTGGTAATGGTAAAGATAAACAATAAGGGTGTATTAAAAGAAAAATAATCTTATCCTGTAATGGAGACCAAACGGGTCCATTACACTGCAAATTGCCACATGCTATATTTAATTAATAATGAAAGTCTTATACGGAGTCTTTCTTCTTTCCTTTCTTTCCTTTCCTGTTTTTTTCTTAAATATGTATGTAGCACAAGTTGCTAAATATTAGAGAAATTTCATGCATATGCATAAAAAGAAAGCATCTTTGACAGTTTTGCAAATTGGCGAATATGGGCTAAATATTTTACCACGCAAGAATTCTGAAATACTATACATCAGCTTTTTTTTTTTTTTTTTTTTTTTTAAATGGAAACGACAAATATTTTACTCTCATCTTCGGCGACCTATATTTTCGTAAAAAATCATATAATTTTCTATAAGCTTGTCATGAAAACTGCATTATTTTGACTCCAATTTATTAGTGCGATTATTATTATTATTATTATTATTATTATTATTATTATTATTATTATTATTATTATTATTATTATTATTATTATTATTAATATTAATAATTCTGTTATACCGTTGTACTGAAATCTAGTGTGTACTTTTTAAGCAGTTTACTTATTTACTGTTTGTTTGTCCGTCCGGGAGGTAACTGACTACCCATTCGGGAGGCAAGAAAATATGTGTTCGTGAGACAAAATGTCTAAAGAACTATTTGAAGCATTACCATCAATTTGGCCAGGATGTAGAGAGGTAGACGTTGGGAATAGTTCATTTATGAAGATGGTATTGAAACCAGAAGTGCTAAAATCAATCATTTCCGGTTTTAACGTTGACCACTATAGATGAACAATCATAATAAGTAGCGAGAAACTGTTCTCTACACTCGATTAATATTATTACGCGATTGTCTCAGGAATACAATGAATCTCCATCCTTAGCTCTCTACTAATATCGGAAATAATGGGAGTCTACTACAACTTCCGATTTCAATATTTATCTATATAGATCAAACACAACGAAACAGAAAGAGGGTATCTTTTTTCGGGGGGGGGGGGAGATCTACGATTGTTCTAACAATAGATACCATGTTCTCTACAAATCTTCTATTTAAACCAGAAGTGAGGGGGCAGTGGTAGAGTGCTTACCTCTGGTGCGTAGGGTCCCTCGTTCGATCCTCGGCCAAGTAAATTTGTGGTGGATACCATAGTCTCCGTAGTTTTCTCGGGGTACTCCTGTTTCCTCCCACATTCTCATTGCACTAACTCTTCCATCATAATCATTATCATAATCATGACCCACTTGCCATAAACATCCGTTTCCCTTAGCCTAAAGGACATACTCATGGGACGTTAAACTGCAAGATTTAAACCAGAAGTGGCACAAATAAACCACTTCGTGTTAACGTTGATCATCGTATAGTAAAAACGGTAATAGATAGCGAGAAACTGTTTCCTGCAATCAATTAAGCGTCCCAAGAATATATTCAATCTCCATCCTTAACTCAATACTAGAACTGAAAGTGGTAGAAATCTACGTGACACTGCAACTTGTTTTTGAACAGCTGTATTATGTATCTAAAATCATGTTGCATATTAGGATCGATGGCGCATTAGGTTTGAGTACAACTTGATCCGCAGTTTATCGGTAATTTCATTCAAATTTATAGTTTTTTTTTTTTCGTCATAATGCACATTGTTGTAATTCTCGACTTAGTTTTTATCTTACTACTGTTGGTCTATTGTTGCATATAGCGTATTACAATAATATTCATTTGCTTATCTCTCTTAGGATGTCCGTTTTTCGGAATCCCTTAATATAACATGACATTTTGTATTTAGACTTTCCTTTTAAAGTAATTAAACTATGTTTCAGCATTTTTAAATATTTGAACTAGAGGATAGGTAAAAATTCTATGTGGAAGGTATGAAATAGGCGAGGTTGTGATTATTTCAATGAGATATCCGTATCTTGCGGTTCCTTAAAGTTAGAGACATGAAATTTGATATTTGGACTGTTCATTTAAAATAAATAGCATACAAGGTATTCAAAGAACCCCGCACAATCCTTATGGAAATTGAATTTCGGTTAAATTTCTTGAAACCACGATATGTTGTAGATCCTGAAGAAATGTGTTTTAATGGCACAACCGTCAGTCACATAGCGTTGGCTACTACAGGGCCGCTTTTTTCTTTTATTTTATTTTATTTTATTTTATTTTATTTTATTTTAATTTTATTTTATTTTAATTTAATTTAATTTTATTTTATTTTATTTTATTTTATTTTATTTTATTTTATGTTATTTTATTTTATTTATTTTATTTATTTTATTTTTTTTTTATTTTATTTTATTTTCTTTTATTTTCTTTTATTTTCTTTTATTTTCTTTTCTTTTCTTTTCTTTTATTTTATTTTCTTTTATTTTCTTTTATTTTCTTTTATTTTCTTTTATTTTCTTTTATTTTCTTTTCTTTTCTTTTCTTTTATTTTATTTTCTTTTATTTTCTTTTATTTTCTTTTCTTTTCTTTTCTTTTATTTTCTTTTCTTTTCTTTTATTTTCTTTTCTTTTTTTTAAGACGGTAGGAGGTAACGATATTCTGGATTTTGGTGGAATTCTATGAAACTCTACAAAGGTTTAGATCTTCTCATCCTATCCCATCACCCGGGAAGGGGATGGGGAGAATAGCGGCCAACACCCTTTAAGCATAGATAATATCCCGATGTTCATCTTGCGGGGCAAAGGAAAGCCCTAGACAGGATGACCGGTCCAGATAAAATCTCCCGAATGGAAACTAATTCTCTACCGACGGACCTACCGTTGCTCGGTAGCCACAAATTAACAATTTTTCTCAGGATCACGTCATCTACAACATCGCAGTTTCATTCATTTTCACCGAAATCCAAAATACCGTTTCGTATCCCATCACCCAGCTTTTTTCAAAAATCTTTACTTGTAGTGGCTAAACGGTCAATGATTGATGGTTGTGCCCATTAAGACATTTTCTCACAATGAGGAGATCTACAACATATCACAATTTCATCATTCATTTTCACCGAAATCCAGAACATCGTTATACTCGTCTGTTTTTAGAAAAATGTCCCTGTAGTAGCCAATGGTCAGTGATGGTTGTGCCCATTGAGACTTTTTCTCAGGATCACAACGCAATTCCACCGAAATCCAATTTGCATAAGGATTTTGCGGGGTTGTTTCGTGCGAAAAATATATATTTTGCTTCTAGTACCCAAGTCAACTTACCGGTTTGTTATTGTAATGTTGAAACCTTACTGTTGAATCTACTCTAGGAAGACTGCAATATTATTAATAACTACAGTTAATTATCACACACAAAAAAAATCTTGTTCCACGGTTTGTTTGTGTACATAAATGCTTATTATTTTGTGTACCATACGTTGCATTCGTGATGAGACATTTGCGTACGGTATTGAATTCATGATTTTTATGTGCCATTTATTTCACGTATATGAATTTCATTTTACGTAACGTATTTTTTTTATAAGCTAGTCCTAATTTAGGAAATTGCATTTTTTTAAAAAAATGTGAAATTGGCGAACCGAACAGTATTCCTTCTTTTCGAAATATAATGCAACGGATATTCCAGCCCAAACAACTAATTTTCTGCGGTAGGAAATATTTTTTTTTTCTTTGCATCATCTGAGCATAACACAATTTGGTTTAATGTTTTGAAATGGATACAAAAAAAAAAAAAAGTTTCTTACGAAGTTCATTGAGTAGGAGAGAAGTGTGCTTCCACTGTTATTATTACGTTTCGTGAAGCATGACGTCACATATCAGAAAAATCTCATATACATACTATAGTACTCTCATTTTGAGAAGTCTGCTTAATCACCCACACATTAAAAAAAAAAAAAAAAAAATTCACTTGTTGGGAGTTTTATTTTCGTCGTATGGGATTCAATGATTCACGCCTCGCTATATTTCAGCACGCTTTCTTCGTTTGGTTTAAAGTAAACTTCCTCAATTTCTCTTTTACTCCATTGTTTTTGTTGTTAAGGGGACAGGTTTTTCTTTTGTTTTGTTCAGGAAACATTAACATTATATTCACTAGAAGTGTAATCTAGTTC
This sequence comes from Thermobia domestica, assembly GCF_964235325.1. Classification (NCBI taxonomy): domain Eukaryota; kingdom Metazoa; phylum Arthropoda; class Insecta; order Zygentoma; family Lepismatidae; genus Thermobia; species Thermobia domestica. Next base: position 95,439,631 of record NC_137468.1, read on the forward strand.
TTTTTTGCTGGTTTTTGTATTAAAATGTTTTCCTATTATGTGTTAGATAATACAATGTAATTGTTGTTGTGGTGGTTCCTGTTTAATGCAAGCAGTACATTGTTATCAACTTAAATTGTTGGATAGCGTGATTTTTTAATGTACTCTAAGCATTTGCGGAAGTGTCTGCTTTTAAAATACAAATTCGGACTCTACATTAGAGATACTCACATCTTAATGGGCAACATGGATTTCATCTTTGAGTTTTGAAAACTTGGCCCTTCTCCGTCGAATATGTAAGAAAGACACACTTCGCTAATATATATATATATATATATATATATATATATATATATATATATATATATATATATATATATATATATATATATATATATATATATATATATATATATATATATATAATATGTAGTCTAAAGTGGCAATGGCGTAACTATGTGAGGAGGAAGGGATAAAACTGGTCCATCTCTTTCAAGTGACATTGATGTTTTCTTAAAACTTTTAGTTCATGTATAAAAAAGCACTCCTCAATGACTTCATCAGATGCTTTGATTGCTGAAAATTGATAAGCGGGTAAGTTTACATAACATTAAGCATAACCCCGATTTTACATTCTCCCTACGGTTGTGAAATCTTAAGTTTTGTCGTAATTTTAATGTTTCGCTGGTACGTTTTATGTTATATTGTTTTATTTTTACCGTAAGGGTATTTCTTCTATTTTTCAATAAACAAAAGAAATTATTCTCCTGGATATTTTTTTAGAAGTTAATGCGTTTCTTTTCTTTTTTTTCTTTTTTCTTTTTTTTTTTTTTTTTAAGGATCTCGTTTCTCTTGCGCTGTTAACAACCCAACCCAACTATGTAACAGTATTCAGAAAGGAAATGCAACGAGAGGTGTTCTTTCTAATCTCATCGGCACCTCAATAGTATATTTGTTTTTTTTGGTTTTAGCATCTTACCCTTCGAGTGTCGTCCATCATCTCGATCATATCGCAGTTTCACTCGATCGTGATACACTTAGGGTGGTAACAATAAAATGTAAAGGGGCTGCACTGGAATAAAAGGAGATGCTCTGCACAAGAGTGATATGTAATCACAGGTTACCTTGGCTTCGGACCGGAAACGGGCACCACGGAGGCAATATAAGACGAAAACTACTCTTTATGATGCGATTAGAACAACTACTCGGTTCGGTTGATTGTGAGTTGTAATGTCTCTCTCCAACACCGTGGCCATAGAAACGACTTATCTGTTTGAAAAAAATCTGAATCACTATTTCGGTCTGTATCCGAGACCGTGAATTCCACCGGAAATACGCACAGGATAATCATGCGTATTAGCTACTTGCCTCCCAAAATATTTTGACCAAACACCTTATTTTAAAAGGCCAAATTGTAGATTCTGTACGCATAAAATTCTTATCTTGGCTATACATAAAAATCTCAATTGGCCAAAGAAAATTCGTGTTTGAATTAATTCCGACTCTGAGTAAGAGTATACGCATGTATAGAAAAGTGAATAGTCAGGTTTTTATGAACAAGACTGTTAATTTCGAAAGTTTATATAGTTGTATTTCCTCGTGTTGCTCTTTTGTAATGTTCATAAATGCACTCTGAACACTTACTGTTATGGGTAGAGCGCTCACTTCTGGTTCGTGATGTTTCTATCGAGCCCAGCTCTCGCAAAGTTTGTTTTGTGATGAGTAAAACCGTGTACCAGGAATTTCATGACCTGTAATCTGGAAGGTAGGCCCATGACCCACCAGACCCGCATTCTGGACAGACCCATGAACCAGCAGACCTGCAATATGGACAGACCTATGACCCAAAGTGATCGGGAGTATATGTGACGCTACTAATGCAATTCTAACAAACATGATTTTCTCATTTCCGTTTCACTAAATATAATTTTCATTTTCGCTTGTTGTTTGCATGTCAAAACATTGCACTGAAAGATAACTACGAGGTTTATCTGTAAAATATATTTAGAATGTAAATGGTAAAGGTATGCCTTTTTGCATAGCCTATGTTCAAAAACTGAGTATGGGAAGACGTATAAACATGAAATTATATTTGAAATATTCAAGACATGATTATCTTAAGAAATATCACACTGGGAATCAAACAAATCAATATTCGAGCTCGAGTAGTGAATACGCTTATCATTAATTAACACCTATCATTATCATTAATTATTATTATCAAAATTTGCAGTAATGCTACAGAGTTGATATTTCGGCTGCTTCTGGGTCACCGGATCTGTCTGGGTGTCCGGGTAAGACTGGCTGTGAGAAGCGAGACCAAACCCAGTTGGTCGGACAAAAGTCGTGGCTCATGATTTATTGCATCATTCCCCTGTGTATAGGCTTTCTTATTGATTATTATTTGTGTCAATGGCATCTTAAGAGATTTGTTGAACAACTTTTGTTAGTTTATGGAGCAGAAAGGGAACCAAAACTAGGATACCTTGATCTCATATATTCTGTCATTTTCTAAAGTTTCGAATAACCGAATATAAACTACGGTACTACTACTTCATAGTCTGTTATGAATATTGTAAAACCCTTAACGTAAATCCTAAAAATAATGTATATTGAATTCAATGACACAGACACACACATTATATATATATATATATATATATATATATATATATATATATATATATATATATATATATATATATATATATATATATATATAGATAGATAGATAGATAGATAGATATAGATATAATATATGTATGTTATAACCATACCATCTTTTTATGGGACAAACGCAGATGAGTATCTTCCGAAAATTCTTCACAATTCTACATATGAAAAAAAATGTATTATGTAGCCAACGTGCATAAAACAGCAGTATATAATATAATCCATTTTTAAAGCCAGTCTTGTTACACACATTAGTCTATGCAGTATTTTAAGTTCAAGAACTTTCTCAATGCTCGTGATGTTCAGAACGATCAAATTTTATGACTTTTCAAAACCAAACAAGGAGATCCTTTCGTCTTTTGTAGTGATAAGTGTGGCAGTTTCTCACTCTTATAATTGTCACTGAACTGAAAGGATCTTCGCTTATGTAATATTTTAGTAATTATTACTGGAATCCAGTATATTCGATTTTATTTCCCAGTGAATTAAGTTAACGATTTCTACCCCTGCTATTTTTATGGTCTCTTTGACAGTGGTAAGTTATTGTATTGTATTGTATTGTATTTATTTCGTCCTTTTTTCATACATTTAGCACTGTAATACAATGCATATGAAGCGGACACGTCATTTATATATGAATACAGAAGTAAAAGAAACAATAATAGTGAAAATTACATACACTAGGTTAGTAATTAAGCCTTACTTCTTACATCTTATTACACTATACATTTTACATGACATCATTGTTAAAAATAAACTTAGCAATTATTACTTGCAGTGTATTTAGAAACCCTCCAACAAATATGTAATGCTAAAAGCAAGTAATGACATTGATTTACTGTATATCCTGTAACGTTTCTATTTACTTAGAAGTTCATGTATTCCTCTATCGAGTAAAAGCAATGTTGTAATAAATATTTCTGGAGTTCTTTTTTAAATTTAGCAACAGAGTCCTGAGTTTTTATTTCTTTCGGAAGTTTATTGTAAAACATGATACCCGCGTATTTACATCCTTTTTCATATAATACTGTTCTGTGTTCTACAATAGAAAAGTTTTCTTTGTTTCTTGTGTCATGATCATGTTGCTGTTCTACTCGCGTAAGGATACCTTGTAGGTGTTTCTTTACAAATATTAATAGATTTAAAATATACAAACAGGGTACTGGAAGTATACGAAGTTTTTTAAATATTGGTTTGCAATGATCTTTTGGTTTAGCAGTTGCCATCAATCTTATTATTCGTTTCTGTATCGTAAAGATGACTTTGGCCTTCTGTATTTTCGGGAAAATTATATTCGGTGAATTCAAGGTATCTTTGTTTAGAATACAAATAATGTGAAAATGACCTGTAACCATAGTAATGCTGACCATAGAAGTTTTACCTCTCCTCCTCCAGCTAATCATTTTTTTAATAAAGAAAATAAACTTGATCTGTTTTCTATATATTTACATTCTTATTCCTTTAATTTCCATATATTTAAAATAAATTATGTACGTTAAGATTTAACCCATTAGATTTTTTTCTCCAAGGCATTTTCTCAGTGTGATAAGAATTCTGTAAAGTAAATACAATAAAAATCTTTTTTTTTCTTTTTTTTAAAGAATTTATTAATGTTTACGATTAGGCATATTGTAGCCTTTGCTCTTTCGAAAAGAAAAAAAATAATTTACATGAATCTCCTGAACTATTTCATTTTCTCTATTTTAATGTTTTGTCGGGATAGAACAAAGAGAACTTGAAGAGGTTGATCATTCCAAGCAACGGAGAAGTCTTCCGATGAAAGACGTTGTACGCACCAAAGTAATCAAAGATCAGGTTAAGAGTTGTTGTAGCCAAAGAGACACTCAACAAGAAAAGATTATTCCTAACTAGCATGTTTAACATTGAACTAAGGGAGTAGGCGATGAAGTGCTATATTATTGGGTTTTGGGCTATATGGTTCGGACACTTGGACATTACGAAAGTTAGAGACGGAATATTTAGACAGCTTCGAAATGTGGTGTTGGAGGAAGATGAAGATGATAAAATGGAAAGAGAGTAACAAATGAAGATGTTTTTAAAACTAGGAGAGAAGAGGACACTAGGGAAAGATGGAAGAAAAGCGAGGAGTAGGAAGAAGAATAGAACTGATCGATGACTTGAAAAACAAGAAGAAAATATTGGAGTTGGAAGTTGAGTAACATGGAAGAAATATTTTTAGATCCAAACCTAAGAGTGAGGGGAACGAGCTACTAGCCCTAGGAGCTGTCAGTAGGCAGAATGCTTAATAATAATAATAATCTATTGGAAGGTATTATACCTAAGTTTCTAATATGTGCGGATATTGACATCTAAACGTAGCCCTTTTCATATAAAATGAATGATGGTTGCTAAGGGACAGAGTTGAGGCTGTCTTTTCTCGAAAAGGTGTCATGAAAAGTGATGTCTCTGTAAATGTGTGTTTCTATTGAAAGCTTTTGTTTCTTTTCGGATGTCGTTACGAAAATTATCTCGTGGATAACTTTTAAACTTAATTACGTGCAAATTAATGTATCATTAACAAGCAGTTCTAATCCAAGAATTGTGAAACTGTTTGCTTACTGCTGCTCTTCGGACAGCAAAACAAAATTACAGAATTACCGGGTGTTCAGAAAGTAACCATGCAGCTGCCATGTTGTGGTGTGCTAAGTGATGACTGGTATGATTGTCAATTAGTAATACAACATTGTCAACTGTTTAACATATTTGAACCCTATTTGATGTCGATGACATTAAAGTTTAGCTTCGAGTTAATTTCAGTTGTTTAAAGTGGTTTATAGAAAATAAAATAAAATATGGCAAGTTATGAACTGCATAGAACTAATGAACACCCTGTATAACAGATTCATAGAGATCTGAAGTACTGCCTGAAATTTCCAAGATCGATCGGCCGTATAAGGTACCAAGAGTAGAATTCGAAGAATAATCCGAACTGAATGATTTGATGTGTATAGTTCGGGTACAATTTTCCTTAGAATACATATTTAGTAAGAAGTTAGTAATCACAGCAAATCTCTAAGAGTTGCTCAATTAAATTCTTTAAAGTAGCACCTGATCTATTAAATAAGTAAATAGGACCTTGGCAAGTTTTTGTATTAAATTGCATATATGTGATAAATCGGGATTGCCTTCTGCGACACTCTTGCGACATTTCATGATTCAAAGATTGCATAAAGTCATATAAGGCGTAACAATAGACTTTAAGTATAGAGAAAAAATATCTGTACATCTGTATTATTTTGTTGTACAAAATATAATGTTAGGGTACTTCCATTGTATAGTATTTAGAATATATAGGTAGTTATTTTGAGGTTTGTTTACGTCTGATATAGCCTCGCTGCTGAAGGGGACGGTAATCCCCAAATCAACCAACCAAAATTTATATATAAGGTAAGGTTTGAATGATATTTGTTATTGTCTTGGACTACGCTGGTTTTAAATTACTTTGGCCAGGGCCCTCCAAGGTTCTTCCTTCTGAAACTTCGTGTTGTTTTTTGCAGATAAATATATACTAAAAAAAATAAGCAGTCAGGAATTATTTTACCCTATTTCGTTGCAATCGAAAAAAAAAAAATCCTATGTGGCTGTAAACCGGAATAGAGAACTCAATTTAAAGTAGGTTCCGGCTCATTGTTTCTTTAAGGAAAGGTGACAGTTTTTTTAAGATTATTTTTTTATGAAGGTGTGTATCCTTGTGGACTCGATAGTAATTCTTTGCATCATTGAAGAAGTGACGAATTTACTAATTTCTGGTTTCAAGTTAATACCCCCCCCCCCGCAAAAGAAACCTCTTTATCTCTGTCTCACTGTTCTAGCTACGAGTATTATGGGCTTGGTTGGGAAGCAAGAGAAACTTTAAGATGGTTGGCACAAGCGGAACTCGAACCCGTACGAGTATCCAAAATCAACTTTCCGCTTGTTGTATAATCATAGGCGTGACGTGACGTAATATGGAGAACAAGAATAAAAATTGTGGCGCTGCGTGATCAGCCCTAAATGAAGATATGAATTTACGCATAGTTGAATTATAAAAAAATGAAACTAGATATTGTGTTGTGATACCTAAATACCAGTAAATCTACGTCACATTTCTCTGACCTACAGTTTGAAAAAGAATACATGAGTAACCATACTCATTTTGTTGACTAAACACAATTTGAATATTATATTACAATCCTGAATATGTGTTCATAATTTATTCAAGAGAAGTGTTAAACGTGTATTTTAGGTGTGTAATGGTAGGTTTGAACCATGTAATTAAGTTTTAACAAACAAATGGAGGAGTGGTTGTGCTTTGAGAATATTTTGGAGAAAGTGCTTGAGGAAGTTGATTGCTTGTTCCAAAAGTGAAAAATTGAAACAATGATTCTGTTATCTGATAATGTGCTTTCAAGCGTATATAATAGTACTTAAAAGAGTCTTTTCATAAACAAAGGCTTACGGATGCAATGCTCAGTAAAGCAAATCGTATTTACCTCGTACTTTTTGTTGTATATAGTACTTATGTGGTCACTGTGTTCATAATCAGAGTTTACATTTTATATTAGAGCTATGTTAAGTGTAAAGAAAGATTGAATGTTAAAGATTGCATGTTATGTTATGGAGATGCTCCATTTATCTTTATCTTTAAGCATTGTTTAGAAAAAAAATAAAAAACAAAAGGGAAAATCACTTTTAAGACAAACAAACATATCTTTGTGTCTATTGATTTTAGTATATCTCGTTTCATTTATTTGTGCGTGCGGCAAAGTTGGGAGACGTCAGTCACATGTCAGGGTTGCAAGAAGTACTAGATTTACTTGATATTTCTTACATATGCAGTTCTTCAAGAAAATCAAAAGGCTATGCTGAACCGAATCAAGTTTAATGGTAGCAGTCGTGTACATTAAGTTGTTGTGCGCTGAATACGTAAAATTATTTTATATATTAGATTAAACACTAAAGCATGTAGATAGCTGCAAACTTAATTTTCCATACGAAAATAGGTTCACATCACCCTATTCAACAACCCTTGTCCGCAAGTTTGGATTCGAAGTTACGTTTTTTTTTTTTTTTTTTTTTTTTCAGCAGGGATACTGTTTAGCGATTGCTGGCGTGAATAAGTGTAAGGTTCTTTTTGAACACATAATTTCCTCATTTGGATACATGGTGTTGACCTTTCAATGTCAACACTTATACATCCTTTTTAAGTATCTTATATTAAAGTAGTATTTGACACCAGGGAGGACATCTGGGGAAGGAGGAATTCCTCCTACTTATATATTATAGAATAAAATTTTCCCCACTAATAAGTTACTGGGGGGGGAATAAAGTTACATTATTGTCAGAAGTTTGAAAATTATAATAATTATCATATATTTCGTATGGAATTAATGACAGTGAACTAGTGGTTAGCAGTATACTTAATCTTACATTTTAATTGAATAAGCATTGGTGTTTGAATATGCGAACTTTCCAGATCGAAATGTTCCAGTGTATTTTCTTTTAAACAATCCTGTTGTCTCCCTTCACACTTCGACTGTTATGATTTCGTATCCCATTTGACACATGTTAATTTATGAAGGATAAATTCATTGGTAGGAGTTCTTTAGAGAAATTCAGGTGTATTAATATCTATAACATTAAAAAATATTCCCATACATGTAGATATAGAGTTCTGAGCATAATTGCTGGAGTTTCAGAATCTCAGGTGCCTTCCATCTTCATTAGTCAACTGTGAATAAATGGTTTGTTTACTTGCAAGCTTTTTTTTAAGTATGACAGAGAGAGAGAATTTCTCGCCAGTGACGCGTTCCACCTTCATGCTTATAGTAATTACAAAAAGGATGTAGTCAAAATATTATTCTTTTCTAGCTGCTGTGAAAGTAAAATTTTTAATTTCCTACTGTCAATATTTTCGTATTTATTTATTTACTTTATTTGAAGATGGTTTTCTGAAGAGCATAATGTTTTGTTTTAACGAGAACAAACCGACCAGTGAAAGTTCGTAGTTTCAAAGGGTCAGTCACTCGAAAGCTTAAAGAAAAAAGAAAAATGTGTCTCTCTGCCATTATCTTTTTGTATTTCTTTTTTATATCTTCCTTTTCTTGTAAAGATCAGACAACATAAAGTTTTGTTCGAAGAGAATGTCAGGAAGAAGTGAAAATATGTTGATATCATTTAAAGAAAAAAGGAATAAAAATATAAAGTGAAACAAGTACTGTCTTTCAATAAGTCTCGTGTGTAATTGATATCTGGGCGAAGCTTGTTATTCACTACACCTTAAGGTTCTATTGTTCATTTCCACATTCCATGATATGCTACAAGAAGTTATGCCTTCACGGTATGATTTTACTATATGTAAGAACCAGCTTGAAAGAAGTGTACGTACTTTGACAACAGAGTATACAATCTTTCTGTCTGTACACAAAGGATCGCGCATTGCTTGTCTTATAAGATACAAAGTCCTATTGTGTCAAAATCATGTTATTTAGATTTTTTTGAAGGTATGACTAGAATGTTTGTCGTGAAACGAGTGAACTTATATATATGACGTTATGTGAAGTTGTAGGAATGAGGTTTGCTATTTTTGATATTGTTTTCCGTACTTGAGTACAGGAATTACTTGATGTTCCTTCGTTTGAATTCTATGGATTTTTTTTGTTTAATGTGTATCATTATTCCTGAAGATTGCTGTTTGTAATCAAAAATTGGAAAAGAATCCATCTCCTTGTTCTTCGTTTACTGGCTTGAATTGCTTACTTTGTATTTTGTAAATTCCGTCTTTCGAAGTTTTTGAAGATATTTAAAAAATGTACGGCGAAACTTCCTGACATATAGTATAACTAGCAGCGTTCACCCCGCTTCGCTGCGGTCACCCCGGAACGCAATAAACTTTGTTACTTAGATAATTTTTACTTTTTCGCTTTCAAGTGATATGATAAAAACCATAGAAGATTGCAGTAAATCTTAACATTATATCGCCTGTCATTTATGTTAACCCGCCCCGCTTCGCTGCGGTCATCCCGGTGCTGGCATATTGTAAAAGTGTCTGTAAAAATAAGCAAATCAATTAAAAAATTTTAAACAGAAGATTCAAGCTATTTTCCGCTGTATATCGCCTGTCATTTATGTTAACCCGCCGATCCTCACGGTCATGCGGGTTGCATATAAATACGTTTATTTTTACCTATGATGAACTAATAACAAAGGATTTGTACGTTATGGACACCTGAATGGTCAATTATCTCAAGACACTGGTAATTAAAAATTAAAGTGATATGATAAAAACCATCTAGGGTCCAAATCCTAATAACCCCCCAAAAATGAAAGAAATTGGTTCAGCCATATTAGCGTGATGAGCGGACAAAATTTTGTACGTTCTCTTTTATATATATAGATAACCAGTGCTTATACATGCTTAATATGCGTTTACTATATACTGTAGATCAGGGCGCAAAATTTGTCAGACGCACTCACCAGTCCAGAAATGATGGTCGCCCGTATCTCTCACGTACAAGGTATGAGAGCTCCCCCCCCCCCGACGGCCTTTGGTTTGACAAAGGAAGAGATTACATCAATCAGGGCATAAAATTTCAAAACCAGACTAGATTCAAGTGGACAATTCATATAGGCCCTACATGGAGAGAGAGAGAGAGAGAGAGAGAGAGAGAGAGAAAATAAGACTACGTGCAACGCACTCTCTCTACACTGAAGTGCCAGTTGTCGATTGCAGTTTTTTGGATCAAAATCCTTAAGAGTCTTCATCTCGGCGAAATTAAAATACCGCTAATTTTACAGTAATTATGTGATATCTTCAAATAGATAAAAGATAATTGAAATATGGAACAAGAGCGCCCTAGACAGTATTATTTTGCGTGAGGTACCGTTATCACAAGTCACCTAGTGGCTTTCCGTTTTCAGCTGTTTAGAAACGCGAAAATAAATTGCGATTTTCAAAATGGCTCGAAATCGACAGCAGATAAGTGAGTCGTGATAACGGTTTCTCATGTAAAGTATTATTGTCTAGGGCGCTCTTGTTCCACATTTCGATTATCTTTTATCTATTTGAAGATATCAGATAATTACTGTAAAATTAGCGGTATTTTAATTTCGCCGTGATGAAGACTCTTAAGTGAAGGGCCATTGATAGAAATTGTCAGCAAATCATCCAGTGTGTCAGTCTTCAGTGAAGTCCTGTATGCTGAGACTGCTGAAGCCTCTCTCACAGGAAATAGTATTCAGAGGTAAAACTGCACAAAATGTGACAATTGGAAGCAAATTTGGGAATCTCTCACTAAAGTTTTCACTGCAAATCTTTTTCAGTATCTGATTCAACGTCAATGAAGAAAACAAAAGTTTATATTCTGTGCACTCTGCTAAGACAATGTCCACTTTTTCACTGTATAAATCTGGTTGCAAGTACTTAAAAGGTAGTATTTTTTAAAAATTATTTTAGTTAAAAACAGAAACTGCGCAGCCCTGTGAGTTTAGGCACAAACCATTCCTACTGAACACTGGTTGCCAGCTTTAAATGTCTAGTCGCCAGTGGCGACCGGAAATTTTGCGACCTGCTGTAGATTATATTTTCGGTGCGTATCCATGCAGAAAGAAAACTACATAGTTTAACGTAGTCCGTGACGGTACGATAAAAATTGAAGTACACAAATCAAACAATTATTCCCCTCCTGGAAGTATGGTTAGTATGAATAAAGAATATATCTGTACTTGCTTTTAATTAATGAACCTGAAGGCTCGTTTCCTAAAGGATTACAATTTTCGTTTGAAGTACTTACTAGTGGTTTGTATACCATATTTCAACACCATCAACGAAAGATTGATTTCGCTTAAATTTCGTAGTGACGATTGTTAATAATAAATAATTTCCCACTTCAATACAGAAATTTATAAATGGTGGTTTTAGGTGAGATCGGAATTCTTATCTGGGAGACATCAGTGGTTAATAAGACGTTAGATGAGATGGAAGGACACCAGATGACTCCTTTATATGCGAAAATCTGATGACATACATACACACAGAGGCATGATGGCAGGGGCGTCATTTAGGGAGGACAGGAGGGGGCAATTGCCCCCTCAAAAAAGTTTGAGAAATACATATACGTACTTTAATCGATTGTCTACTAATATACTAGTACAAAACGCCTGAAAATCTTATGTCGGTGGTGCTCTTGCCCCACTCCCCACCTCCGCCCAGCGAAGTCTGAAATGACGCCCCAGCACGATGAATACACACACACACACGCGCGCGCGCGCGCGCGCGTTCTTTATATATTAATATAGCAGAGTCGCTTTGGACTCGGATAGACTTTTTCATTAATTTGTAGAGTATTCCCTTTTCTACTAGCAGACCTGCAATACCTATCGTGAAACACTTGATTTTTTTTTTCAGTCAATGTTAAATAGAGGGAAAGTACGCATATTTTTTCCTGTACAGAACAATTTCCAAGGCCAGTCAAACCTTTTAATTTATTTTTTGCCATTCCACCCTGAATCCATTTTGAAAAGCGGAAACTTGATACAACGCCAGGCACCAACAATGGTCCAAACAGGAAACTCTGCTCTCTGGAGGTTATCCGTTGTCATACGATTAGCTTGACCCTTCAAAATATTGAATGCAAAGCTTCCGGTGAGGAAACTGTTCGGAAAAGAGATAGATAGATAGATAGATAGAGAGAGATAGAGAGAGAGAGAGAGAGAGAGAGAGAGAGAGAGAGAGAGAGAGAGAGAGAGTAGTGTAAATGCGAGGAATTTTGTGGTTTTTGAATGTTACAATTGCTGTAGTTCACGTAAGGCCTGTCACAGCCGATTAAAAGGATACGCACTTAACGGTGTTGAATACCTTCGCCATTTTTAGGCCATTTACTTAAAATATCTTAATTTTTAGGCAAATTTACTTAAAATATCTTAGGCCACTCATTTAAAATATCTTCACCATTTTCAGGCCATTTACTTATATGACCATTTTTTAAAATCTTAAATCAATTGAATTTGAATGATGTGTTTACTGATTTCTTCAAATCTAGTGAAATTCACCTTACTTTGTAAAAAATAAATAAATAAATAAAATAAATTTGGTTTATATATCATTTTAGTATTTATTAAACAAAATTAAAGCAAATAACGTTAAATTAATATAAAAATGCAAATTCATGTCGAGAAAGCAAGCGACTTGCAAAAAAAAAAAAAAAAAAAAAAAAAAATCAGTAAAATCATACTAAAGTTCCAATTAATTTCAAAGGAGACGGCGAAATGGTTCTTCATATAAATCCTTGGGCCAAAACACAAAGATGGCGTAAAACTACTCAACACCGTTAAGATATCTATGTGTATTCAACACCTTGATAGGAAGAAGGATATGGTCGTATAGTTTTGTGTTGCTTCACAAATAATTAATGCTGTAATCTATAAGCACTTTCATTTTCATTCAATCCATGCGATACATCAACTGGGCGATCCTTGACACTCTTTTATATGGTGGCTCAGTAGGAGTGTTCTCATTGAAGTGTTCTTTTGTTTTATATTATTTAGCGCCAATTAAACTTTGAGTGTTGGCTTTTGAAACACAGGCCTTCCGGAGAATGCTGACCTTTCTTGTTATTAAATAAAAATCTAAATAAAAAATAATGTTTCATACATAACGATACTATAAAAGAGTAGAAGTGGGTGTCTCATCATCACCCAGGCCTACTGATGTAGGTAGAAACGTGAAATTTGGAGAAAATACCCCTTTTGCCACGAAAGTAAGGGATAAGCAAGGATTTTTGGAAATACCCATTCTAAGGAGGGTAAAGGAGGTTCAAAATTTTCGCTAAAAATAGTATATCTCATGAATCACTGGTGTTAGAGAATTGAAAAGTCACAATTTGAACTTCGCATTTAAAATAAGGTTACACGTGTTTCAGCGTTTAAGAAAATTCCACTCCAAAGGGCAGTAGGGAGATTGAAGATTTGAAATGTGATTTTGTGAAATAAAAATGAGAGAAAAATTGTTTCAGTGTTTCCAAAAATTGTTTCTAAGACGGGAAAGGACCAATTACTATAATATTGAAATTTTCTTTTATTCACAAAGTGCCGAATGTGAGAATTCGCTTAAGTTACAGATCAGATTATCGTTATACAAACTATAATATAAACATAACGGATCGCACATTTCAGCGTTTACGAAAATTCCACTTTTAAGAGGGAAAATTGGGGCCAAACATCTATATTTCCCTGTTCTTATTGAGAAAGTGCCTTGTGTGAGGATACTCCTAAGTTGGGAGTATGATATTCGGTTCATAAACTGTTAACTAAAATAAGTCATGTGTGGAGATTTGCTTAAGTTCGAGACGTGTAATTCGATATGAAAAAAACTTAAATACAAGTAAAGTAACATATGTTTGAGCATTTTGGAAAATTCGGCTTCTTAGGAGAGGAAAAGATACACTATTACTAGTTACTATTACGAATTACTATAATATCCTAATTTCCCTTTAGTGAGAAAGCGCTCATTATGAGGATTTGCGAGGAAGTTGGATGTGTGAACATCTGTAGATAAATTCCTTAATAATAACTAGCAAACTCCCATGTCCTGCACAAGCGCAGGACACTATTTTTGTTTGCATGATTGAGTATCATACAAAATTAAAAAATATTTATGGCTAGCAAAGTAGCTTTAATAACACGTTAATTATATCTTTAATTAAGAATTTCTCGATAATTACTCGAATTTAAGACTTCCTCGAATCTAAGATGCACCCCAATTTCGTTGGGTTAAATTAAGGAAAAAAGAAATTAGGAATGATCCAAAAAATGGATCAAAAGATTGCGATCTTGGCCAATAATTAGTTGGGTCAGGAGCCACAAAATTTTTGAACGGCCTCCAGATAAATCGAGTTTCCGTATATTTTACGGAATAAGCACATCATATTAAGTGGTAGTTTTGGTTTGGATACACTATATGTATTCAGATATTCAGATATAAGACGTACAAGAAAATATTTGATTGAATGAAATACTGTATATTGGATTTTTTGGATGAGGGACCACCATTTTCGGTGATTTTTATACTATCCCTCTCCCCTCCCAATGTTGCGGGGCACAGCATGTCATGTATGTTGAAAATTTGATTGAGATCGGTTGGGTGGTTCAAGAGTTATTAAGTTCGGTTTATTTTTATGTATCTCTGCCCTCCTCCCCTAAGTGTTACCGTCAAAAGGATAGGCCTATGATAAAAACCACCCAGGTCCGAACCTCATCTATGTTGATAATATGATTAAGGTCGGTTCGGTGGTTTAAGTGTGATAGTCACAAAGACAGTCACTTTAATATATATATATATATATATATATATATATATATATATTACATATGTCCTCCTTCCCCTCCCCTACCTTGTGCCGTCAAAGTAAAACGATGAAAACATCCCAGGCCCGATTGTTATCTATGTTGAAAGTTTGATCGAGATTGGTCGTTTGGTTCAAGAGATTAAGAGTCAGAAACATAGTCACTTTCAATTTGGATCTGAAGTTTTTTGTTCACAGACACCGCTAATTGAATACGTATTTCAGCCTCGGAGAAAATTCTTCAAGAGGATAAGGGACAATTTCTTTTTCATTAAAAGTCAAAGGTTGGAAGTGTAACTTTTAATGAAAATAAGGATAACATGCAGTGGCGTATTTAGGGGGGGGGCTTCCGGGCTTAAGCCCCCCCCCCGAAATCTTACTTACTATAGTAAAGTATATGAAATATCTTGCAGAATTTTCACATTTTCAGGCAAAGCCCCCCCCAAAAGAGGAAAAGCCCCTCCCGAAACAAAATCGTAAATACGCCACTGATAACATGTGTTTGAGTTTTCGAAATTTCTCCTGGAAGGGGAAGAGAGGAGGGTTATTATGTACGATTACATGCACAAGTGAACGTGATTCACGGAAAATTCAGGCAATATTGATATATCTACCTAGGTAGAAATGTGAGATTTAGACAGAAAACTCCTTTTGTTACGAGAGCAATGAACAAGGCAAATATTTTGCCCACAATAGAGTACCACATAAAATTGGGGAGATAGAACCCGGTATACAAACTCATCACTAAGAATAATCGAACATTTGTCTCAGCGTTTTTAAAAATTTCAGTTTTAAGAAGCATTTTTATCCTTCCCCATTGAAAGCGATGTTCGCATCACGGGAAAATGACTGAAAAGTTTTAGATGAATGTTGGATCATACACACTGTACACCTCGAGCTAAGTTTTAATCACCACTGTGATTAAAAGGCCAAAATTAATGCGAAAACTAGTTTCATGAGTCCATCAAGTCAGTAAGATGGAAATCTGTATATGAACTCCTCATTAGAAATAAGCGAACACATTACTCAGCATTTTCCAAAATTCCTGTTTTAAGGAGCGGGTGAAAGGAGCATTATATGTAATTTTCATCACATTGGAATAGATGTCTGTTCTTTGTAATCGAATTATGCACTACTTTATTTTGATTTATTGTAAAACTTTTTTCAAGCCAACAATAGTCATCCAGGAAGTGATCTGCTCCTCCAAACCAGGGGCGGATCCAGGGGGGAGATCGGGGCGATCGCCCCCCCCCCCCCAGAAGAGGAAACTTTATTTTATATATATAAATAAAACTCATCCCAAAGTTTGGAGCCCTTAAAAGTGGCAGTATGCCAACCCACCACCCCTCCAGAAGTCGGTCCTGGATCCGCCCCTGCTCCAAACAACTCTTCTGGATTCGCCACTGCTGTTCCTAAGTATCCAAGCAATCAAATAATCCCAGTTAGGTTATGTTTACAATTATTCCCTACAGAGAAGCAACATTCAACCATGCTGTACGAGTTATATACCAGTATATGAAACTCAATTCAAATGAAAGCTATAGGAGCAAAGCTTCCTTTGAGTAAATTTTGGATCGCACCTTTTTATCGTCCTCCTTCTAATTATTAAGTCTTCAAATAAACACAATTTCAGTTCTGTTGTGTCACTTTATGTAGATGGTGTCTTAGATGGAAGTGCAGCACCTCATTAGGTACTGGCATTGAACACCAACGCATGTTGAGCACTAAACATGTAATTTTAACTCCCAGAACCTAATATATTACTGTCGTTAAAGTTTCAAACAAGAGCCACGTTTGCCGAAAGGAATTCATTTGTGTGTAAGAGAACTTAACTCTTTCTAAATGTAAAGAAAAAAGTACAAAATGATGTCAAGGACATTGCTAGCAGCACGCATTTCTAGTCTTCCAATGTGCATAATTTACATACACTTTCTTCCATTGTTGTTAAAAAAAACTGTGCAGTAAACACAAACAAAAAAAAACTATGTACTTTTGTACTTCCCGTGTACAGTATTACAATTCGCATCTACATGATATAAATCCTGCCTGTACGTTCAGTTGTGTGGCGCTGTAATCGATGAAAGAAAAAAAAGCAATAACAGTATAAATGAATCACGGGCGAGGCTCCCCATATTGGGTGCCTTCTGACTTTGCTTTACCTCCACACACACACACACACACACACACTGGCAGGGTCAGTGCCCTGCTGGTTTTGTGTAGTAGTCGTTTGCATATTCTGTGGGAGTATGATAATTCCAACTGCCAAAATGTTACTTAATCATTGTCAACAGTGTTTGTAAACCTACTTGTCACATTCTTGTGTGATTGTGTATGAACATTGGAAGGTGTGGCCATCAACATTAGTTTTATTCAATGTCTTTTGGCTAATCGTAGGGCGTTCTTCCAAATTAAAGTGTCATCATTAAATGAATATGGCAAGTCTGTATATTTATATAGATATTTTATAGTAGATTGTATGTTTATAACAGAATTAGCTGTCTTAGCATAAATCATATTTTTCAAATGACGTCTAAGGAACACATGGCGTTCGAGTGTAAGTTTGGTCATTTGTCGCCTTACATGGTAGAATGGTTAATTTTAACCCAATCACAGATTCAAGAGCTATCATACATAAAAAAAGAAAGAATGAATGAAAAAGGAAAGAAATAAAAGAAAAAAAAACTCGCAGTAACGGTGACGATATCTTATTTTCCTACATAAACTGGTCATGCGTTACGTAAAACCATACCAATAAACTTTTATACGGTAGACTTGGCCTCTCCAAATCTCAGCAGATATTCCGTTTTAAAGCTATATTTCTTCGAATTTCATGTTAAGAAAGATGGCTGCACCTTTGTATTTCTTCTTGAACTGGTCCTTTTGCATTAGTGAAAAAGTACAATTGCTGTATGCGTAGCGTTGGTGAAGAAAAGCACACTTGCTATGTGTAGCTGTAGTGAAGAAAAGTACATTTACTGTGTGTAGTCGCAGTGAAGAAAAGCACACTTGCTGTGTGTAGTTTTAGTTAGGGGTAAAAGTGGATCTGAAAAGGTAGAGGGAGGCATGACGTCACGCCGTCCCTCGTGCCTATCTTTGCACATTGTATTTTTTAGAAATTGGGGAACCCACAGATATTTTCTGGTAGTAGGGACACAACGTTCCCCTCACTTTTACCCCCTAGTCTTAGTGAAGAAAAGACCATTTGCTGTGTGTGTTCCGTAGTGAAGGAAAGCACAACTGCTAGAAAAATACAACTGTTGTGTGTTTCATTGAGAGTAGAACATTTCCCCAGGAATCTTAGACTATTGCTGTACACAAGGGTGTTGACGTTCTGGTCAAGTGTTGTGACTAATCAGTTGACATATGCCTCGTGAACTTTGTGCTCAGGGCAGTTATTAAAAAATAGTTTCGAGACTTTGAGAATAATGAGAGTTTAATATCACTAAAGAATAACGGTATAAATTAAACAGGTAGGTTTTTGAAAATCAAAGTTTAAGGCGAAACTAATTTTCCCCCCTCCCAAGTAATACTAAAAAAGGGGAAAAACTTCTGCGAATCGAGCTTTATAACTCGAGGGGAGTCCTTGCACCCTGATGTTTACGGGGCCGTTATCGTTGCTACTGGGTATAGCTAAACGCTTTGAAAGTTTCCCTATTTTCGCTGTGAAATATTCTTTCATGAAAAGAAGTAGATTTTTGCAAAGCTGACTACATGAATATATCGATGTTGTAGACTTCTTACACATTCGGGGACAGCAAATGTTATGAAAACTTCAAACAAATCCAATCAATACATGCACAAATGGTTGCAGCGGGGCATATTTTGTTGCACCAACGGTCGGTTAGGCGTCTTCGTGGATCTTTCTTTCTTTCTTAAACCTATTGCAGATTTTGTGTTTATAAACCTTACCACCGACAATACTCTTGTCTGTCGTGCAATATTTGGTCAAGTTCCATCAAGCAGTTAAAAACTCCAGGAATGTGTTGCGCTTCTCGGGATATAATGGAACTACGCATGCTTTGCTTAACTATTTCAACTACCTAAGGGCACATTCCCACAGAAAGGAGATAGATCTATTATATAAGTCAAGTAGCAATCCCACGTGTACACCACGTGAGAGAATTTGGTTTGTATGGTGTAATATTTTCTCAAGTAAATTTAAGCTGGTTGTCACACTGGCTGGACTATAGACTAAATTTACAGAAAAATCGGGATTTCGGGGGTCCTGAACTCCTGGACACTCCCCTGCGTACCTCCCTGATTGTAGTTGTTCAGAAATCAAATAAACTGTATTTTTTTTTTTTTTTTTTTACTTGCTGTAGATTACAATAAGTTTTAAATAACCACCTTACGGGGGCACAGGTACTCAGTGCCAGGATCACCTTTCCGGTGCGAGGGATCCCTAGTTCGATTCCAGTCCAAGTGAGATTGTAAGAGACAACATCGTCAGAGTTCTTCAGTTTCTTCCCAGATTATCATTCCACCAATTCTTCAATTTTCTTTCACTTTTCAGCCTTCTTTAACCTAAAGAGCCTAACCGTGGGACGTAAAACTAGCAATTTGATTTTAAATTACTCTTACATTATATTGTTGCCTATTCTCGTTTTTAAAATTTAATATTAAACATTAACATAGTATCGTTAGTAGTTCATATGCTGAGCAAGATTGAGTGTCACGTTCTTGAAGAATGCTGTCATTTTGTAAGCGAAATGGATGTATTAGAATATTTCGTTACAAACTGGATGGAGTCGCACGGAATAATTCTTCGATCCTTTTCTGGTTTTGCTCTTCGGGTAACGAGAATTAATGAGAACCGCGTACATCTGGTATATATTATACAATCACGAATGCCACTCCTTTGAGGTATTGCGCTGGGAGCCGTTAGAGGTTGAAGGAAACTTCAGATGAATACAGCATCTGGCTCCTATAAGATATGTTCAGATTGAGAGATCGTGAGGGGAAATTGGGACCAAGCAATCAATGACCTGGTTATGACGTAATGTTTCGTGATTAAGTTCCGAATTTCTCCCCCTGCGGTCAGTGTAGGAGTATTCAAGAAGTATGTTCGCCTGGCCAGACATTCATACCATTACCATATATATGAAGATCTGCTACGTAACTTCTGGTGAACAAGGTCTTATTGTAATAAACGTAGATTGGTAAATGGTACGCTTTGGTTTTTTATACTAAACTTCCTGGCCTCAGAGCTTACGAAGGGTTACGGCTTCTGAGAAATTTTCCCATTACCTTGGTTTATATTGCATTTTAGGCGGAAATCGCCAATTCTACGTAATTTAAATAGCTCTCCACTGCTGTATCAAAACTGAATTCTGAACTACACGGGGAATCGAACGCATATTAAACATTCAACTACATGGAAGCACTTTCTCCCAAATGTAACTCACGAAATGTTTCAGCTTTCCTCCTAAACATGTTAATTTCTCATTTGCATAAAAATGGATTATAACGGCAGCAATGATATATTCAAAGAATAAGTAACTTAAGAGGAACCAGCAGTGGAAACAGTTTGGATTAATAGCTTCGACTTAACATGGGGCAAAACGTATCTTGGGTGTATTATTATTAGTATTATTATTATTATTATTAATAATAATAATAATAATAATAATAATAATGAAAGCACAATAATTCAATGTAAACGACAATCATTAATGTAGTTGTGCCAATAGAAGCTTCATGGACATATTAACATATTGTATTAAGAGAAACTCTATAAGGAATTCGATTATTAATGTCATAAATTAAAACTTTAAGGATATGTCCATGGTAACTCACGTTACGTAATGACGTATATTTTGAAGGATACTAACCACAATAAACTTATAAGCTCAGTTTTTTTTTTTTTTTAAAAAAAGGAAAGCTGTCATATTTATACAGATAATTACCAAATATCGTCATTTTATGATACAGCAAACCTAGGAGAAAAGAAAATACTATAGTAACTCACGTTACAAATTTTTTCCCTACATTCAGAACCTGAGATTTTTTAGTACATTTTCTTTTGTTCTGGCATAGCTATGTGCATGAAATTACTATGTAAGATAGGGACACACACAATTTAATTATGACAAAAATATTAAATTTTTATTTACATTTTATGACTACTTATTTTAGTGGAATATGCATAGTCGGGTAACTCACGTTACATTTGTCAACGATCTTTTATTATTAAGTATAAGCAATATACATTTATAATAATTTGAAATAAGCACAATTTAATAAGTTGAACATTGAACTTTACTTTAAGAAAAGGTTTCATCAGTTATATGAAATTTTACTTGGGATACCGACAGAAAAAAGTAAGACCTATGTAATAATAAATAAGGCTTGTATAATATAATCAACATCAAAACTTAGTAGATGAAAGGTAACCTACGGGAAAAATAAGAAAATAGTAATTCTCTGAAAAAAAATTAATGATACCAGCTACATACAACTATATTTTTGATCAAAAGAACAACTTGACTAAAAATTATAACTATATTTCTTTCATGACCCTATTTCCTTTCATGTCCCTATTTCCGTGGACATACCCTTAATATGTCTATGAAGGTTCCATCGACACAGCAACATTAATGTATTTATCATCTACGTTGAACAACAGTACTTGTTTTTGCGATTTCCTCAAAAATCACTCAGGCGATTTTGTCCATCTATATATTATAAAATTGAAAGTGACTATGTTTGTGACTCTTAATCTCTTGAACCACCTGACCGATCTCGACCAAATTTTGAACATTCATGAGGTTCGAGCCTGGGAGAGTTTTTATCTATTCACTTTGATGGTGTAGCTTAGGGGAGGGGGAGATATAAATAAAAGTTAACTCTTGAAACAAACTACTATTTTTTTTTTAAATCAAATTCTCAACATGAATGAGATTCGAACCTGGCATGATTTTTATCATATCACTTTGACAGTGCAACTTAGGGGTTGGGGAGGAGGGGAGATATTTAAAAATGATCGAAAATGACCGATATTAGTGTCGAATTCATAGTTTTCGCGGTCGCTGTGATGAACAGTGAAAGTTCTAATGTCGTTTAAGTCTAGATTCAGCCACGCAACATGGGGGAGGGAGGAGAAATATAAACATGATCGAAAGTGACCAATATCACTGAACGCCTTAATAATAGTAATAAGTGACTGATTAACGGAACATATTATAATTTTTAAAAATTTAACCCGGTGAAGCGGTTAATTGATGCTAGTATTTCATAAATATATGTTTCATTAATATATGTTAATATTTCTACAATGTTGTCTCATCATTTTCATGAGAATATCCAGAAGAGGTACTTTACTATAGGGAGTATATTTTTTTCAACGTCTTGAGAAATAAGACTCACGCGATTTTCTTTGTTATAAAGAAATATATTTCATTAATAACCCTAACATGTAAGTAATTTCTTATGGAAAAGTATAAGGGTCTCGCGGGTTTTTTTCTTTGGGTGAAGTTTTCCGAAATATCTTATCGTTCTGTTCGTATTTCACAAAAAAAAATAATAATAATAATAATAATAACTACAGCACAAAATAATTTAGTTTAAGTTATTGTTCCGAGAAAATTTATTGCACTGATGACCCGTACCTTAGCGGTAAGATCATTGTAACATTGATTGATGTGGTGGCTAAACCTGGTTTCGCATAGTTTTTTTTTTTTTTTTTTTTTTTTTTTTTTTTTTTTTTTTTTTTTTTACAAAATCGATGCGAAGATAGTCACATAGCATATGCAATATTGGAATAGCTAACTGTAAATTGAAAGTTTATTTGTGTCAAACAATGGATCACAATTCGCCAAAAATAATCAAAAGAAGAAAATTGAAACAATAATATTTTTGTTTGAACTAATGTTCGAAAAGCGGAAACATAAAAATTTGAAAAATGAAAGTAATTTTCCCCTTTTCTTAGTAGGTGATTGTAAGTTTGTTTTTATATAATAATCCAATCCTTCATGCTTCGGTTTGGAGAAAGGTCCCTCCTGCTGATACATTGGTCTCGTAATCTACATTAACAGGGCCACAATAATCAAAATCTTTCCCTCTCTCTTTTTAGCTTATTAGTGGAAAACTAAATAAATAAATAAACGTACACTAATTCGAATACATCAGCAACTAGTATCTAAAATATCTGTCGTGTGTCAGAAATATAATTGAACTCACGACACAAAAGAAATGGAGAAAGGAAATACTTGAAAATTAACATGGCAGGACTTGCTTGAAAGTGAAAGGAAAACCTTTATCTATTTTTGTCACTCCACTTAATAAGTAATTTATTTCACTTTGACTAATGCAGGAGTGCACACCTCCAAACTCGATCCTAATAATAATAATAATAATAATAAATCCAAAACAAATAATTCTTTTAATTGAGAAATTCATGTACTCGAAAAAAAAAAAAAAAAAGAGAGAGAGAGAGAGAGAGAGAGAGAGAGAGAGAGACTTTCTAAGCTTTATTTTAGAGAACGATCTTAATAGTAAATTTATTAACGTTTTCATGTAATTTTACTTTCAGTTCAGGAAGATTTGCTGGTCAGGTTTTTACAGTATGAAGAGTTTGTGAATTAGTGACTACGTGCCGTTACGGATCGCTGATAAGCTTATTGATAATTTAAAAAAAAAAAATAGTCTATTGTGAAAGGAGTCTCATTGAACTGTGCATCGTAGCTTTGATCATTTCGTGAGTTTTTCTCATATGTATGTCTTTTTACGTATGTTGAGCATTTTCAACAAATTTAAAAATGTTCGTCACTGTTGAATTCTCTCTCTCGCTATATATATATAATATTGTGTGTGTGTGTGTTATTTGCGAATTTTTCAATTTTGAGCCCTCCATTCGATAGAGCATTAAAAACTATCTAAAGAAGTGATGGAATTTCTCGCGTCACTCTTATCGTTCCCGAGATATTGGTTTTAAAAGTTCCGATTTCGGGAGGTTTAAGGAGCCATATTTCGGGAACCGTAAGTTGTAGGGATATGATGGTTTGTGAATTTTTCAGTTTTGAGCCCTCCATTTTGAGCATGTGTCTTCGTAAAACAACAAATCATAGAACGTTTTAACAGAACTCTTAAACAAAACACGTGGAAATAAATTTGTAGCCAAGGAAATTATAAATGGATAGATATATTACAAGAATTGTTTAATGAGTATAATAATAAAGTAAGTAGCACAATTGGTATAAAAAGCCTGTAGAAGTTAATAAAAAAAAATATTCTTTTTAAGTTCGTTCTAGCAATGCTCTTGGAAGCATTCGAGTTCTTGAAAATTCCACTCGGAAAGAGGGCATCTTCTATTTCAAATTTCCGGTTCTTTGTTCAAAAATGTCCAATGTAAGTATTCGCTTAAGTTTAAGATATGAAATTTGGTATATAAACTAATCATTAGGAGTGGACAAACTCATATTTCAGTTTTTTTCAAAATTTTCACTTCTAAAGGGGGGAAGTTTATACAGTATTCAAATTTCTGGTCTTCTATTCATTAAACCTTATTCTTTTTGACAAAGAAGAGCATTTCTGTTAGCACAAAATAAACACGCTATTTGGCATATAGATGAAATAAATACAGAGCTAGCATAAATGATTCATTCATTTTGAAAAGGCTATATTTTTAAAAGTATTACACGTACACACATGAAAGATATATGAAAAGACCCACAAACTCACCAAGTTTGTATTGTGTAGCAGCACGAGTCCACTGTCTTTCTGATCGGGTGTGGCAGTGTAGCAGTACGAGGTTAGTACCTATCGAAAATAGAGGGAAAGCAAGAAAAAAATACATCGAGTATCGTCTGGATGTGTCATGTCAGAGCACATATTGGTGGACATTTGTAGATGATGTATAAACTAGGGATGGCTAGAATCGGTTCCTGGTGGAACCGGTTTTCGGGTCCAAACGGATTCGTTTGCGGAATCGGTTTTTCGATCCAGGTCTGGAACCGGTTCCCAAGATCTAGTTTTGGAACCGGGTTTTCGGATTCAGGTTTGGAACCGGTTCTGAAAACCGGATCTCCAAGAACCTGGAACCGAAACTTTGTGACCAATCCCTACGCTAAACACGAGATGCTGGCAGACTGTGAACAGTGTGCTAGATGAAATGGTGGAAGCGACAGGCAGGCACCCAGGCGGCGGCCGCTTGTCTCTTTTGGCTAAATAAACTGGGTAACTGGCAAACTCATTGGCTAAATAGGCAAACTGGCCAACTCATTTGGCTAAACACCAACTGCTGTACCATTTTTTTTTTTTCTGGAGGCACAAGCGGGTCTGGGCGGTGAGGGCACAAGCGCATGGTCCTCTTTGCAGTGTTTTGAAGATGAACTTAGTGCCACCTTTACGGGTGTTTGAGGGCTTTCGGATCCAGGTCTGGAACCGGTTCCTAAGATCCGATTCTGGAACCGGTTCCTAAGATCCGATTCTGGAACCCGTTCCAAAGATCCGATTCTGGAACCGGGTTTTCGGATTCAGGCCTGGAACCGGTTCCTAAGATCCGGTTCTGGAACCGGGTTTCAGATCCAGGTCCGGAACCGGTTCTGAAAACCGGATCTCTGAGAACCGGTTCCTCCGGAACCGCATCTTTATGGCCATCCCTAGTATAAACTTGGTGTGATTAAAGTTCTTTTCATATATCTTTCATGTGTGTACGTGTAATACTTTTAAAAATATAACCTTTTCAAAACGAATGAATCAATTATGCTAATCCTGTATTAAGTTGCATTTACAAAATAGAAACTACTCATTATAATAGTGCTAAAACAGTAAAACCGATTTTTTCCCCGTCAAATTTAGCTCGTGGTCTTTACACGAAAGAAGTTATTGTTTACAATATTTTAATAGTATTAATAAAAGCAAAACTTTCTGGTAACACCTGCCGTATGTGTGTGTTTCGTGTTTCATCTGCAAGAAGTTCTGCATGCGATGCCTCTCAGCTATCAACCTGGTGAAAGCATATTGTATTTATTTGTAGGGTTAAAAACCTTCCTATAGAATGAAAGAATCTGGGACCATATGTGTAGAAAACAAAAGATTTTGAGATAATTAGACCGGGTGTAAATCGTATGGTAGGCGACCTTCGCATTTTCAACAGCCCCAGCCAAGTATGTCGGTTTTCGTGCGTTTAATGACGACATATGGGATTTAATATTGGCCAAAGGTATTTCAACTTCCAGAAAGAAAGAAAGAAAAAAAAAAGAGAGAGAGAGATTCGTGACTTTCTACTAGAATACGTACAAAATACAGTAAAACCTCTAATAAGGAACAGGAGGGAGGGATATGATCATTTGTCCGTAAATAAAAGGCATCAGTTATAGAGATTGTACAAATTTATATTGCTCTCAGCTCATGCAGTAATTACATGTAGAATACAGTAAATACATTAATTATAATTATTAATGTAGGTTAATATCAACATACTATAATCAGTATTCAATGTACTGGGAACAAGGGAGAAATCCTCTGTGTAAAGAAACAAAAATATCTGTCGGGCATGGGCGCCGGAAGGGGAGGGCAGGGTGGGGCCCGAGTTCCCTCCTGACTCACGAAAATGTATGAAATTTCTTAAGATTTTCTTAATAAAAATTACCAAACGTAATATAGCAACCAGGGATTTGAGCCCCCGCCTAGAAAACTCTTTGGGCACCCATGCTGTCGGGGATGTATTTGTATGTATGTAGGGCCTACTATAAAATTTCTTTAATACAGGTCATACCTCTACAAAAGTCCCTGTCCCTTAGTTCGATTACGGGCTGCAGTAATAGTAACCCAACAAGAACATTTAAAATTATCAGACTGAAAAAATAGAACCAATCATGACTGTTTACATTTTTGGGGGCGATAAAGCCTGTAATAATAGTTGTCTGCCGTGTAATCCTGTGCACTCTGATTTTTAATCGAAATTAGCATGTAACAGTTAGGTCAATTGAAGATGATTTGATTTTTCAAATTGCAGACATTTTCTGCGCTAAACATGAACGAGTTGAGAATTACTAATGTTCAATGTGAAGAGGTTACTAAAATGTTGTGGGAGGGGGGGGGTAACATAAAACCGTCCGTAGTTGAGATTGTAAGACTGTTCATGAAAGGGAGGGAGACTGTTCGTAGCCTTCGCAATACCAGTACATATGTTTGTAAAGGGACAAAAAAAAATGTCCGTATTGTGGAGATGTCCACCATTGAGCGGCGTCCGTTAAAGGAAGTTCACTGCACTGATACTATAGCGCAAATCATCCTACAAGCGATTCTTCATTTGACATGATAATCATTAAGAAGTGTTTAAACTTCATACATATTATCTTGTTCATTAATTATTTTAATTAAACCTTGAAATTAGCGACACATATTCGTGGTCCCCGTTCGATCTCCGGTAAGGGTATATTTGCTTCGGATCGGTAGTGGCTTGGATCCAATTTCTAAAGCATAAACCCCGTCTTATGTGTCTCAGTGCTAAAAATATTCCCCGAGCGGGACCTTCATATGGTACCGAAGCCTCATATTATAAGTAAATAAAAGTATAAATACATGCTCGTCGTTATTTAGAATCAATAATAATTTCCTTTTGAATATAGAACTGTGTTCCATCATATCGCAATTTTTCTGAGACTTATCCTTTTAACCTGTAAAATATTTTCTTAAATATTGTGCGTTTCCAGAAAAAAAGGAGAGAAGTTATAAGTTACGAGGCGCATCCAGAAAGTAAGTTTCCCACGCGTCCCATAGCTAGGAAACCGTATGTTGCGCGAAGCGACTACATGTACGTGAGAGAGTAAGGTCCTAACATGGCGCATGCGCCAGCAAAACTTCCCTAATTCTCTCGTTACCGTCGTGGCAGTGATTGAAGATTGGCGTTCCTATTCCAGCTCCCGCCGCGTGTGAAGTGCGAGCAGTGATAGTTTTTGAATGTACAGGGCATAGCCCCGAAATCCATCGTCAGCTGTATCGTTGCAAAAATGCCAATGCTGACCTTGTGCGCCTTGCTTTGTGCTCTAGAGTCAGTTGCTTCAACACAAAACTTCTTGATCAACAGGCACTCCGTGACAGTAGTGTGCATAAGGAGCGGAGAATCTGCAGGAACTGCTTGCTCAGGCCTATGGACCTGGCACAGCTGACGATGGATTTCGATTGGTGCTATGTCCTGTGCATTCAAAATCTTTATCACTGCTCGCACTTCACACGCGGCGGGAGCTGGAATAGGAACGCCATCTTCAATCACTGCCACAACGCTACTGAGAGAATTAGGAAAGTTCTGCTGGCGCATGCGCCATATTAGGATCTTACTCTCTCACATACACGCAGTCGCTTCGCGCAACATACGGTTTCCTAGCTATGAGACGCGTGGAAAACTTACTTTCTGGATGCACCTCGTATTAAGGAGGAGAGATACATTGATCGGTGATATTTTAATAGGCCTAAATGTATGTAAAATACACTATATGTAGGAAAATTCTATCAAAACAACTTGTTCACCAGAATATTAACATAAATAAGTACTAGTATTTTACTATTGCAAAAGTACACTACATAAATTTAATTTATTACTGTTTCCAAATATCTATATTGCCTCACGGATAATAAAATTACTTCCAGTCATTTTTAATGCTTTTTTGGAGAACTCCATTTTAACGTTGATCACTATAGAGTAGAAAGTTAATAGATAGCACAAAGCGGTTTCTTGCAATCGATTAAACGTCTCAAGAATACATTTAATCTCAATCCCTAACTCTTTATTAAAACCGGAAGTGGTAGAAATCCGTTACAATTTGTAGTTTCAATATTTATTTACATACAGTAATAATAGAAGCATTTTTTTTTTTTTTTAAATCGATTTAGCGTTCTGAGAATAAGCACAATTTTTTCTCTCAAGCCTCTATTGAATATCCAGTTTTAACGTTGATCGCTATAGAGTAGACTGAAATAAACAGCGAGAAGCTATTTTCCGCAATCACTTAAGCGTTCCAACAACATATGCTATCTCCACATCTAATCTCTTTACGAAAATCGAATTGGTGGAAATCTACTACCATTTCTAGTTTCAATATTAATTGAGAAAATATAACACCATATAAACCAAACACCACGTGAAGGAGGTTTAATAGCCGTGGTGTACATTGTGACACGGCTATTAAAAAAAAAAAAAAAAAATCGATTGAAGGACTGAAATATTACACTTTATTTTTGTGTACTTGAACAGATTATGAATCTTGAAGCTTAGTAATTAAATTGAACGTGAAAATATTATATCTACTAATCTTTTTCTTTCTTAGCCTCGTGTCAGTGTTAATCATACATCACTTAGCAGAACTAACACTACTGACCAGGTATGTCACGCTTGTAGTTCTGAAATGGAGAGTATTAAATTTGGCCCATTATGCTCATTCAGCATGCAGGCATATTTTATTCATCCTAATTTCTTATGGAAACTGTAGAAGATTTACTTTCTTTTTTAACAATAAAAAAGAAAAAAAGAATGTGTAAAATGTCAAACGTACAGCAAGAACATGATAATGAAAGTAAACCCAACTTAAATCCAAGATTCACCTACACTAGTCTAATTACTATGGGTGCAACGTGCGGCAAATTGATGTTAAAAATTGAAGTAACTACTTTCGGACATGGCGTTAAAAGTGCGTGTTTTCAGACCGAAACTTTCACGTAAGGAATGTGCATGTGTTAATAAGTTTGGCTGCCAATATGTGTGTGTGCACAAACGCTGTTAACAAACTTTTTTTTTTCTTTCTTTCTTTTTACAATTTAGAGATATTGTGTAAACTAGAAGTAGCTATAATAGCTATGTAATTCACATTTTACTTTCATTCATGGAAACTCTGCTAAGGATTTAAGCTTTTGCTAAACTTTTGGTAAACTAAATTTCTTAAATTAGTGTCGCTGTACCGATAAGTCATAATAAAGCTACCGTTAGCGAATATCAATTAGCAACTTAAAAAAAAAAATACAGTGAAACCTCTCTAAAGCTGACAGCCGTGGGGAATCAATAATTGTCCGCTATAGAGAGGTGTCCGCCTTAGAGAGGTTTTGATATTTTCTTACGTAAATTAGTAAATAAGGTAATATGCAATTAGTAACAATATTTTTGGATGAATCATGCATTCACGAATATTACCAAAATGTTACTGTATCTATGTTGTCCTCTGCTGTCCAATACTCTATGTTCGAGGCACAAGATGGAAATAATTTGTGGGTTAATTGCAGTCCAGTGGTGTCTTTTTTGTGACAACATGCGTACCCGCGGGCAAAAACTATCGAACTTGACTTCTGCTTAGTTAGAGATTCCAGCAGGACAGTAGAATAACGTGTTATTCCAAACGGCGGGCAACTATCAATTACTTTTGTGTCTAAAACAGCTTGGATGGGAGTGGAATGCAAGTAAAGGACATGAGAGTGTTGTTAAACAGAGACTCTTCGTCTGGATTGCTGTGTAGACAGTTGAGGAGACAATATGTCACAATGCTTTCTTGGTGACACATGTATAAATTACTAAAAATGTATTTTTACAATACTTTTCAACTTATTTATAGAGGAAGTGTCCGTAATACGGAGGTAAATAATACCTATAAAGGACAGAAAAGACTGTCCGTGTCCGTACTAGTGTCCGCTTTAGAGAGGTTTGCCAATATGTTTTATCATATTACAGTGTTTGGGGATTACAAAATATGTTCGTTACGGGAGGTGTCCGCTTTATAGAGGTGTCCGTTAATAGAGGTTTTACTGTAGTTGTTTCTTTTTACGTTTGAAACTCAAGGAAACTATTGACGTCCAAATTCATTTAACCAGAGCGAAACTTGTGGAATTGATAAGAGATGGCCATCTTGCAATCGAAGCCTAAGGTTCTCACCTTTAATGAGACTCGCGCTGATATAATTAACGAGGGGTTAAGTGTGAGATTAGTAATCGCGAGCTGCATTAAGTCAGTGATTGCTAACCTGGAACATTATAAAATCCCATCTCGAGAGGCGGAAATCCGCAATTTGGTCTTGAATTTCTCACACTACAAAATTTCCAAAATTTTTAAAATATGAAAAGTGAAGTTTCTGTATGTCACGTTCTTCTCTCTATATATATAAATGAATTCATATCTTCGTTAATCAAGTAGTTCACGAGTAAGTAATTGAGAGAGAGAATTGAAATTGTTGACGAAACAAATACATTTTGCTGTTAGAAATTAGTATTTGCATCACTCATTTGTGACTTCGATGGAACGTAACGAAACTAGATATGACAAGCTTCATTTTCCAGTAATTTCATGTGGAAGGTGGTTGTTTTTCGTTTTGATATATTTTTTTAAAACACCAGAGTTATATTAATATAAGTTTCATGAGATTCGCTTATTTTTTGAGATTCGCAAGCCACTTTATAAATCACTTCCATACTAGCATGCATTTCACAGTAAAAAAAAAAAAAAAATTGACAATTAGCACTGATTTAACGTGCATTGAGGACTCATTAGCTTACTTCCCGCTTATAGAGAATCTTGTTGACGCTGACTAAGTGAATGTATGAAAAATCCCATATATATTACTTTATTTGAACAAAAATTCGCTTTATCCCTATTGGAGAAACTAATCAAAAATTCCCACAAAATAGGCTTTTCCCTACGGATTGGCATCACTGTATTAAGTGAGACCAGTGAACCTGAACACGCGCAAGCCAAGTAAGCCTCGATTACATGATGGCTATTTCTTATAGATTCCATAATTTTTGCCCTGGCTAAACGAATTTGGGCACCGAAAGTTAACTTGCGATTGCAACATAAAAACTAGAAACTAACGTTTTTAAAGTTCCTAACTGATACTCGTAAACGGTAGTTTTATGACTGATACATAGAGCAACACTGTAATTTTTACTACATACAATTTCTCTTTTTTTCTAATTTTGTACAAAATATAAATGCGCAACTTTGTCGCTAACAGTAGAAAGAATGTCACCCAAAGTTTAGCAACGTGCTCTAGTTACACTTCAAGGTGAGATACCCAGCCACCGTGAAATAAACTGCAAAGCATGCACCGCTATTTAACGCTAAGAGTACATAGCAAAACCATTCTCACATTTCAATGTAAAAGCGCACTTTATCTACCAAAGCATACATTCAGCAAACTATGATATGTGACAAAAGATATTGCTTAAAATATCTTTACATAAATCTTTTAAAAACATTGTCTGTTTGTCTGAAAATAATTCTTGTAGGTAACGTGAAAGCGAATAAAATCTTTTCAGTAACTTACAACGTAAGATCATTCGATGCATGTTTATTATAGGAGTGGTGATGCAGGTGGGACCCAAATGGAA
Source organism: Thermobia domestica (assembly GCF_964235325.1). Lineage (NCBI taxonomy): Eukaryota > Metazoa > Arthropoda > Insecta > Zygentoma > Lepismatidae > Thermobia > Thermobia domestica. Next base: position 95,471,931 of record NC_137468.1, read on the forward strand.
TCATCTTCCAAACCGCAGCCATTATGTATTACTCGTAGTTCGCTATATCTTACCGGCCGAGAATCGAACCCGGGTCATGTGTATAAGAGTCCAATGCTCCAACCATTAGACTACGGTGTTTCCAAGTATGGATTAAAAGCTTCAATTTAACAAGTCATTATATATATATAATATAATGAATCGGTGCGTCAAAAATGTATATACACTTTGAACTGTCATAGAATATTTATTTTCCAACCTACAAGGTTAAATTCCTTAAAAAAGTAAGGCTGCAATCCAATTTGAAAATTAATATTGACTGAACGTATTTTCTCGTCAAAATGAATGTTCTAAATGATAGTTAAAGTAAATATTTAAAATTGTGGCCTTCAATATTGATACAGATTTCTGAATAAGCGTCATGTCTGCTTCTATACTTCGCACCAAAGTGTCCAATGGAATTTCTGTGCACACCGGTTTAATTTCATCCCGAAGTGTGTCGAGGCTACGACTTACGACGGTACACCTGATCTTTTATTGTCCCATAGGGGGGAAAAAAGAATCGGGATAAGGTTTAGAGAGCGTGCAGGAAACACGATTGGTCACCTGCGTCCTATCCACGCCTGATACCAGGGGCATCATTTAGGGAGGGCAGGAGGGGGCAATTCCCCCCCTTCCCAAGAGTTTGAGGAATACATGTACTTTAATCGATTGCCTACTAATATACTAGTACAAAACGTGAAAGTCTTATGTCGGTGGTGCTCTTGTACCCCTCTCCCCTAAGCAAAGTCTGAAATGACGCCCCTGCCTGATAGTTTGATCCAAGTATGCTTGCACATCCCTGTGATAGTGCGGCAGGGTGCCATGTTGTTGGTAATATAGTTTGTCGTTACCGTACATTGCACGAGTGACAAGGAAAATGGAATCGACAAACAGTGGTAGGTTTCTTTCTTTCTTTCTTTTCAGTTACAGTACCGTCAAAACGAAAAGGCCCAATGAATCCCCTAGGAGATAAACCACACCACACATTTACACCAGACAAATTCGCAACAACTTCAACAGTAACGTGAAGATTCTTTACCCCAGCACACACAATTATACCTATTGTCAGTTCTGTTAAGTTTCAGTTGCATTTCATTCGACGAAACAATGCTACCCATAAATCCCGGTTCACGTGTAACCATCTCCTGAATTTATTCATATAATTGATCTGGATCGCCGTCACTTGGCTGTTGCACCAACCTTGGGATGTACACACTCAACTTATTTTTCTTTAGTATGCGTAGCACACCATTAGAACTAGTACCGCTCTCACTTGGCCATTTTTGTGGTGAAGGCTGAAACAGTTCTAGCACCGCAACTGAGGGTACCGCACTTATAGCGGGGTTCCTACTGGTCAGGAAAGTCAGGGAAAACTCAGAAAAAATGGTGCAAGTCAGGGAAACTCAGGGAAAAAGACTGGAAATCAGGAGAATTTTAGAAAATATTTTTTTTTAAACATTAATTGTACACCAATTTCAGCTTAGTCAACCAATAATGATCATAGTATGGAAAGTTGCTCAGATTTTTATGGGTGGTAAGTGGAATGTACGTGTGAGTAATTGATTATTATTTATCTCTATGGAATAAATGTTCTCATATAAACATTCACAGTTATTTATTCCTTATTTATACGTCAACGTAATCCGACACCTGTCATGAAAGTCAGGGAATTTCCTGCCAAAAGTCGGGGATGGTCAGGGAGAAGTCAGGGAAATAAATTTCTCCAGTTCAGTAAGAACTCTGTATAGATATGCGAAGTCTCCCTGATCGGCCTTTCTGCACATCACACACTGTTTCATGAATTTCGAATTTGTCTCGTAGACGTGTAATTGTTGCTCTTGAAGGTGGATCAGTCCCATACTAAAGTCTCCATCCGCAGCAACATTCTCAAACTTCAACAACACTTAGTAAACCTGCTTCCTCTCTTCCAAGTTCAAACGTCCGTCTACCATGTTGATGTTACTCTTTCTTGCCACAAAATGAATTCGCAGCTACACAAATTATTCTGCTGCCACTTGTTAGGGAAACATAACATTACTTTCTCTTTTAAATTTAACCTTGTAGATTGCAAACTAAATTTTCTATTACAGTGCGAAGTGTGTAATAATTTATTTAACACACCCGGTATATATGTATAATTACGTAATTTTTTATTAAAATTATATCAAAATTTCATTTTCACGAAGTAAGGCACAGCTAATTATATTTAAGAAATCAGTAAAATCAAACATTGAAATTCCAGTTGAAATTGAAAATAGAAAAAAATATATATTTCCCCCGTATAAATAAAAAATGAGCTAGAGAACAAAGAGGGTATTAAATATCGTTAATAGCTTTATAATATGATATTATTTAAGTTTCAGTTTTAAAAATGAGCGTATTTTCTATCCATATATGTTAAATTTATTTATGCTTCATGAATAAGATTCTGGATATGGTAGTGCTGAGTCCTATAACCAATTACAGTTCAGCGAGAAAGTAAGTGCGGGCGAGAGTTAAACATTGCATTTTATATTATTATTATTATTATTGTAGCTCAAACATGGGAGTAAAAGCTAATCATTTTTCTATTAATGTTTCCTTTTTCCTAATCTTTTTTTGAGTTTGACTTGGCAACTGTGATTTCCGCTCTCCATTTCAGTTTACTAAAAGATTTCTCAACATTTCTTCCTGTTCTCTCTTTCACCTTTTATCTTCCGTTTAAACAACTCCGTTGCCTTACTTTTTAGGGTTTATTTGTGGATAAAGGAGGGTGGATAGAGTGGTACAGATTGTTGGATTCGGCCTTCAAGGCATTTTTAACCATTATCTTTACTTCCCTTCAAGATGACACACCCACATGCTAACCTTGGGAAAGGTTTTCACATGATATTCCAGATGATTACGTGATGCTCGCAAACACGTTAGTGAGATGTTCGTGTGCCTAAAGCAAGAATTCTCTCTCTAGATAATTGATTTTTTATGTATCGAATATTCGGTGCAAAGGCTTCTTTCCTGCTATTAATTACTGATCCGTTTAGATTTAGAAAGTTTTTTTTTTCCCTCATGAAGTCTGCTTGAGGTAATTAAGTATCCTTATGGGTGCAAACACTCTGTGTCTGTCTACCTCTCTCTCTCTCTCTCTCTCTGTGTGTGTGTGTGTGTGTTTTCTTTCTTTTTGTGCTTTATATTTATTGAAATCCATTGGGAGTATATGGTTAGCGGACGCGCTTTCGGTTGGGGAGAACTGGCGATAGCTCAAGTAGCTACAATCTCATGTCAATCTATGGGTCCACATCTCATATAGCCTCGGTGCTGAAACGGATACTATACTGCGAATCAATTACTCCATTATTGAACACCAATTAGGTTCAATTGAAAACTAGGATGAGCCCAGTCTTAACATATTAAACTAATATCTATATATCTAAAAGCGAATGAGAGTTGTGCTTTTAAAATGCTTTTAAAAATTAGTTCCAAAAATAAATCTTTTTAATTAGAGGAGCTGATTTTTTTTTTCACATTCTGTTAACAAATAACCTAACGATGTAGCTTCGTACTTATATAGAAAAATACAAGAAGTTGCATTTTTAACTCCTGCCTCAAACTTTTTAAGTTTGATTTTAGTATCTCAACATTCGTCTGTCAACATTGTGATATACTAATATCATGAATAGAACTAATAGGAGCACAACTCCAAGCGATTGTGGACTTCGATAAGCTCTGCAACAATTTTGTGAACGTATAAAAAAGGATATGGGTCTGTTAAAGATACAAAATTTTCATTAAAATACAATTAGAAAAAACAACAGAGATCTGTATAACATGGTTGGTTGGATTTGAATTTAACGCCCCTTTCAGCATAGAGGCTATATAAGATAACGGCCTTCAGCTTAATGTAAGATTTGAACCACACGATATGTAATCAGAAATTGTGATTAATTTTAATGAAACTGTCCCAGTTTCCAATTAAAATTATTCTACCTTACTAGGTAAAACCACACACGTTTGTTATATGTAAATGCTGAATGAAACATATCTTTTTTTTTCCTAAAAAGTTTTATTTTTTTATCTCTGAAAAATCGTGCGCTGTAAACTCCCGATGTCGCTTAAGTGGAAGTTCAGCATGAAGTGGGAGGTGATATTACGGATTTTTGTCATTACACTTTCATTAAAATACGTTTTCCCCATAAATATATTCGCACCATGCTAAGAATGAGCGGTTCAACTAGTGTATTATACAGGGTAGTTATAATTAAACTTTCCTTTAATTTGATTTCAGTCTAGCATCCCTTTCAGCAGTGAGGTTAGACCCACAGCTTCACGTAGTTCCAAATCACATGAGTTCCCACCGAGAATCGAAGCCGGATCTTTCACGCTAAAGGCGCGTACGCTAACCGCTTAGCCACGAGGTAGCTCGACACTAGAGAGAAAACTTAGCGATCCAATGGATATGAAACGTTGTGTGAAATTGCTAAAGAAAGAAATGGGAGAGAATAAGATGCCATTTTATAGGAATCGTTGCATGGACATCGTTGGAACGTTGGTCAATGTGTTTTCTATGTTCGTACTTGTTACGAAACGAAGTCAGTCATTAGTGTGCACCGATTACTCAGACATTTCATTGTTACCTGACATTACGCTAAAGATCCATTGTAACTGTTGCAGTGTTCTTATGAAATAGCGTCCTATCCACTTTCCATCTCCAGCTGCAATCTATTCCAAGCTGTCGCGCCTCCGCGACAAAAAGTTGGCTCCGCGCAACCCTGTATATATACATTATAAAATTATATACACCTTGTTTAAGCGGGAATATGATTAAAATCCGGAAACCCCTCCTTTGCATGCGTTACTACATCAGATGTATAACGTTAACTTGCGTATCGTTTTAATTGCGAGGATAAGCAAGAAATTTTTGAGCAGTTAGACGTTATCCTTCTTCATCAAGGTCACCCATCTTTATGGTAAAGCGACCGAAAGGCAATGAAGATTATTTCTCTCAACATTCAGTTCGGTCCTATACGATTTTTGACAGTTCCCGAGAAATACAGTAGGAAGTCGAAAATTCGAACTAATTGGGACCACAGGTAGTTCGGATTTTCGAAAATGACCAAGAAAATGCCATTTAGGTGTAAATATACTATACGGTATGCTCTTTTATCGATACAGTGGTTATACAGTACATACAGTAATTACAATACCGTACATAATGCTACTTACTGTTTCTGAAGAACTTGCTTGTTCACTAAATTACACTGTTCTTGTAACTCACACTTAAAACTTGTATAGGCCTAAGGGAAAATAAAAATATGGATGACAAACAATTATATATGTATGAGCTTTTGTAGAAACACTGACATCACACAACGCCGACGGACAACCCAATTTTTTGTTTATCGCTAGCGCTAAGACAAAATGTAAAAAGCTTCTAAGGATCGCGTTCGGATTTTTGACGTTCGGATTATCGATGTCCTACTGTACAATAACTGAATGACAGTTTTTTTTTTTTCTGGTAACACTTCTGTACCGTTTTCGGTAGTATTATAGCTATGTAGAAGTATGTAAAACTGATAAAGGATATTCATTATACTCACAGGAAAAAAAAATATTGCATCTATAATAAAGATTTGTTGTTGCGGTTCTCTCGTTCTGCAATGTATTTGGAAAACATGTTATGCCACTTTAACGAAATACACTTTGCATTTAATTATCACTTGCGTTGTGACTTAATTGCATATTTCTGTTCTTTAATTGTATCCACAAACGAAAACGTAACTTATCACTACTTGTTTTGTTGAAATAAGAGGGAATGTAGTGGGAAGCATTGATTAACCATTATAAATAATCTAGTCCATAAGGAGCAAGAGAACTGTAAAATACATTTTGCAAGATTTTTTTTTTTTTTTTAAGTGAACATGGCAACCTTCCCACGAACAAAATACCAAACACGAAAAATAGCACAATCTCGCAGAAAGATTCAGTTCTTTTATCTAGTTCCAATCTTCTATTACCAGCAGATTTGTCCAAATACAATATTTCTGTGAATACAGATATGGTCCAGAATACATAGAATTCTTAGAGTTTTTGGAAATTATTATTACTGAATTTTAGTCGTTGGTCATTCTGAGGAGATGAGTCCGAAATTGAGTTGCTAACCAAAATATATGATTATGATGATCCATCAACTGACAATAGCGGAAACACTAAAAATTTTCTTGAATATAAAATTACAATATAAGAATTAAATTGTAAGCATTAATTAAGGCTTTGTTACATTTTTCATGTTACTGTGACTTTTTGTTTAAAGTTCAAATAATATATATATATATATATATATATATATATATATATATATATATATATATATATATATATATATATTTAAAAACTCTTTATACAGGATTCAAAAAGGATTTTACAACTTTGAAAACTCATTGTTTTATTTATTTAGCTTACAGACATGGTTTTGTTGTCATTTTATAGCAAAATAAAAAGTTTTTTTTTTTTAACCTTATACCTAAAGAGGTTTAATTTTTGCTTCCATTGGTGATCTCCCATCTTAAGTCTCACCTGCTCTACGTCATCTTCAGACGCACGGGAATTACCTGAAGATTTGTTGTTTTACCGAACATCCAGTTTCAATAAAATACTTATACCACTGATCAGGGGTGCCCATCCTCCCCCAAAGCTGATGGCGCACTCCACCCCAAAACTAATAATCTCTTCCCTCCTCAAAACTCAAGTCCTCTAAAAACAATTGCCCAGTGTAGCAGTAGTTTTTATAGTACTAGTAATTGTTATTTTTGTTGTTGTTTTTATTTCCTGTAGTAGTAGTATACAGAATGCTTGCATAATGCTTGTAGTAGTAGTAGGGGCAGTAGTAATTATAAAAATGACATTACTTTTATTAGTAGTCTTGGTAGTATACAATACTAAATATGTTCTATAAGGATATTGAAGGGTATAAAAACTTCTACACACTGTGTATGGCACAGGTATTCTTTTTTTACAATTAGTAGTATTATTTTTTTCTTTACAAAATATTTATATAATTCCCTTGTACATTAAAAGTAAGACGCAAGTTAGAAGTTATTGAGTTTGATACCAAAAGAAAATGTTATCCTCGAAATTGGCCTACAAAAAGAAGTGATATCCAACAAAAAACATTCCTGTAAAAGAGCCAAGTACGAGTGGCCTTAAAAAGAATTGAAATCACAAAAATAGGCGCCAAGTTCTGGTGGACAACAGTTACAAACACTCACTGGCTCACTTCAAATTTAGATTTGAAACTTGGCTGTTATCTGTATGATTACCACTAGCTCACGTCAAACTACTGTATAATTTTCAACAGACAACATAGGCAAGTTTCAAATCTAAATTTGAAAGTGATTCCTTGAGTGTTTGTAACTGTTGTTCACCAGAACTTGGCGCCATCCTTTCATATAGCATCTTGCGCGGTACTTCATTCGTAGAGTTTCTAAGCAGGGGGTAGGGGGATTCATTCTCGAGATTTAAAAAAAAAAAAAAATCGCATCGTGTTCCAATGTTATTCTGACGACAGCAAAATTACTTATTCGACATTAGAGTAAAATTCTTCCCCAATTTTTTTATTCCCCCCATTTTTTTTCTCGATGGCACAACTTGCGCCATTCATCCCCCCTGTGGGCGGCCCTGCCACTGATAAATAGTAGGCCTACTGGGAGGATCTTTTACCATACTTTGTACGAAAAATTACGTTGCACAGTTGTCGCAGACTTGGACTTCTCCAAAACACACAGCTAGCACGTTCGTGAGCAGTAAAGGAGTCATCTTTGCTGTAATTGCCGCTAGCGCTTGCAGCGGCTTATTTCAGAACTACAGGGTGTCCAATATACAATACAAACCGGAGTTTGGGGTAGTAGAACTTTTGAACCTGAAGTGATACACGAATAATGGTTATACCAAAATGAAGCCTTGTTCATGCATATATTTTTAAAGTAGGAATCAACGATTGAAGTACACTAGGAACCACACAGTGTTGCCAGATGTAACCGAAGATGCAAATAATTTTTTTTGTAAAACATGTAAATTGACTCATAACTCATATCTATGGATGTTCTGTCGTTAATTTTCAGTTTGTTTAGTTGGAGTGGCGTGGAAACTATGGAACAGAAAAAAGAATTTTTCATTTCCACCGATAACTAATCTGATGAGGCCTCTGTAAGGGGGAACTAGGGAAATCGTAGTTTTCATAAATTAACACTCTGAATTGGCAACTTTGCTGATGTTTCTGTGCATCAAAAAGTGTGTTAAGGATCTGTCTACATTATGCAATTCGTGGAAACAATGAAAAACAAACTTTGAAATTATCATGATAAAACGTTTACTTACGTGCACACCTTTTGATGCACAGAAACATCAGCAGGATTGCCTATTCAAAGTGCTAATTTATGAAAACTACGATTTCCCTAGTTCCCCCTTACAGACGCTTCATCCGATTAGTTATCGGTGGAAATGAAAAATTCTTTTTTCTGCTCCATAGTTTCCAAGCTACTCCAACTAAACAAACTGAAAATTAACAACATCCATACGTATGAGTTATGAGTCAATTACATTTTTTGAAAAAAAAAAAAAAATCCACCTTCGGTTACATTTGGCAACACTGTGTGGTTCCTAGTGCACTTCAATCGTTGATTCCTACTTTAAAAATATATGCATGAACAAGACTTCATTTTGTATAACCATTATTTGTATCACTTCAGGTTCAAAAGTTCTACTATCCCAAACTCCGGGTTGCATTGCATATTGGACACCCTATAGTACACTACTTGAGTCAAACCTTGATGTATTTGGCTACAAAATGACACCAAAACCACGTCTGTTAGATAAATGAATCGATTTGAGGTTTTCAAAGTTGTAAAGGCCCTTTGTGATACACCCTATATATTTTTCCATTTCTAGGTTTTGTTTGATATTCTTTGTATGCTTTATTAATGAAAATAAGTAAAAAATAAAAAAAAAAGTAGGGAACTAGTAAAGAGCAATAGCTTTATAATATTTGTTACATTTTCTATTTATTTTCCTGTCAAAGATACCCTTAATTACATGTAACCTTTATTTCTCTGTTTAATAATACCAGTATTGTTGAACCATAAAGTAAAATATAGACAAAAGTAAGAGTTTACTCAATGCAATACTAGAACATAAAGAAATTATGTGCTGGTAACGGAAACAGTTTATAGTTACGCATGATTACATCTGGAACTGAGCAATGTCAACAGCAATAAGTACCTGCTTCACTTCATTCACTTAGGATTGGATTACGCACAAGTTTTCATAACACAATAGTGCAATCAAATGACTCAGGTTCGTTCTAGAAGCAAATACCTTGAAAGTTTTCTTCTGTCCCGTGCTTCCCGTCCTATCTATCTAGTAGATAATCAGCAAAATTCCTGCAGCTGGGCTTTTATACGGATAATCTATGAAAAAGAGGACAGTTAGTATGGATTACGGTAAGAGGTACGATTTAACAGACAATAATCAGTTTTCATTATACAGGGAGTGTCAAAAGTCCGGGCCATAGGACAAGTCGATCTTAAGAGAGAAAAGTTCTTGGAAATAACTAACTCTATGGCCTATGGAACCCGAAGGTTCAGTGCCGCGTTCACAAAAGCTCTCCACTGACTTCTATTCTTAGCTAATTGCATCCAGTTTCTACTTTGTATTTCTATCTCTGCGGATAATTTAAAATCTAAAATGCTGTTATTTCTCAATCGAGCCACCCGCTTGGGCTCCACACTGATAAAGTGTCCTATGTTAAGTGGAAAAGCTATGTTATTAGTTTAGTAGGCTATTCTCTTAGATCCTTACTAGCAACAATACACCAATGTTGAGAAACTGATTTGAAATGTTCTAGGTTTCCTTACGCAACAGTGTCTGCACGCTCCCCACTATTTTTCGTTCGCTTAAGTTCTGTTCGAACCTGCTGACTGGAAACGTTGCGCTTTCATTTAACAGTGTGGAATCCAAACGACTGGTCGAATTTTTTTTTTTTTTAATCATAACTTTAGATTGAAACCCGCCTATTTCCATCAACTTCCCTTTCTTTCCATTTTTTTTCGTATCCTTTACCCATAACGGAGTTGGCCTATGGCCCTGGACTTTTGATATACCCTGTATATTTCGGGATCATGAAATATTTCCTTTTTTTATGGCACATAGTTCAATGTAAATGACAGATACATTCCATGTAGCTGTAGCAATGGAAACTTCATGGACATATTAAAATAGTTCGAAAACTCCATACGGAAATCGACTATTTATATAATAAATTACAACTTTACTATGCCCATGAAGCTTCATCGGTACAGCTGCATTAATGTGTCCGTCATTTACATTGAACTTTAAAACATTACATGTAAAGACAAGAATTTTAGGAATGATCCAAAAAATGCATCAAAAGATTGCGATCTTTGCCAATAATTAGTTTTTGGATCAGGGACAATAAAATTTTTGAACAGCCCCTAAATCGAGTTTTCTTATTTTTTACGGAATAAGCACATCATACTGAATTAACTGATGGTTTGGCTACAGTGTATGTAGTTCTCCAGATATAAGGCCTACAAGAAAATTTTGCCTGAAATTTAATGGATCTTTTGATTTAAAAAAAAATGCATAGTCCCGAGATATATAAAGAAAAGTGTTTTTGCCGAATCGAAACTCTTAATCCACACTAGCTGGTACCACTTCTACTTCGTCTTTGTTAATCATCTGAAACAACAATAGTGTAACTCATTCTTGTGCCAAAATCAAGAACTTGTGTACATTCCCTCTCCATTTCAAGCTCTACGTAGTAACGAGACACTATTTGTGTATACATAAGCAACATCATAATGCTTTTTACAGCTTCATTTGTATTCATTGTGCCTTTGTACATGTTATACAATCTGTTCAATGTCCGGGCGGTGGTAAGCAAGAAAGGTATTTGATGTGAGGATCCGTATAGGAGGATACTCGTGTTCTCCTTTTGTGCTCCTTCTCCCATCTTTTTTTTTTTTTTTTTTTTCATTTAGTGTATCACGGTGAAGAAGCTGGAATGTATTTTATTGGTTGAATAAACGTTTCTCCCCACTCTTCTATAAGAAGAAAAAAGGCTTCGCCGCCAGTGCTGATGTCTGTTGCCCGTGGCATGGATGTGACCTTCGAAAGGATCTTGGTGCGCGAGGATCCGGAACAAAATTTGTCCATCTTTCTCTTTTTATTTCTCCACACACATTCCCCCGTCTTCAGTTGATTCAAGCTCTTGCCGCCAATTCTATCATACTGTATACACTCAGTCTCTCCCCCTCTCTGTTCAATTATTGAGATACAAGTTTCGTATGTAAGTATCTCATTTTCTGTTACATCGAAAGCCCTGGGGCTCTTGATTGGCTGAAGAGGAGAGGAAGAATAGTAATGGTGGTGGACCGGTTTGTCTGCCAGGCAGCAGGTTGTAGTGGTCAAACAGCTAATTGAAGAAGAGTAGTAACCACGTCTTGTGTATCCACTACCGTATATCATCAACGAAGTTTCCTCTCAAAGACTGTAACCATAAACAGCATATCTTTTTGATACCATCATTGAATGATATAAGAGAAGTAGTCGATGGAGGGAATAATCGAATAAACCAATACACACACACACATAAAAAAAAAAGGACGGTAGAAAATCCACGCGTGCTCAACGTAAACAAAAGTGCCAACCGCAAGTTATCATGCGTGATTTCAGTATTTTGAAATCAAGGATATAGTGCGTTCACTCAACAGGAGTGCAGTTCGACAAATTTTTTTCAAGTTCTCATGCTGATTTTTCCTATAGCATCCTTTCCTTCCTCCATCCCTCATTGGACCGCACTTACGGGGTTACAACGTCTTAACACCCACTGTGTCTGTACTTACTTACTTCCCAGTACTATGGCTAGTATGGAACATATATAAAGCAATGTAAGAACAACTAACTTAAAGGATAGCGTTTGGAACTGTGGCAACTAAGGCTCCACATTGGTTGACAAGGGACTGTCAATTGTTTGAAATGAAGAGTCTGGTTGGTCATTTAGTTACCCGAGGGAGTTTTCCAGAATTTCCTTTTCCGTATGATCAGATGACGACTTATTTACGTTGGGGGCGGCATTCTTTATGTACTAACTGCACTTCAGTTGAAGAAACGAACTATACATAAAGGTTTGGATTTAAGAGTCGAGGATTTTACGCGCCGTCATTGCAAGAAACTTGCACAAATACTCAACATGTATATACACTGCTTATTTCCAGATTTTCTTCCCACCTTACTTTTAAATTTAACACGAAGGAAGTATGTATCGGATAATCATGAAATATAAGATTGATTTGTTGAGTTTAGCGTCCCTTTAAGCATCGAACCTGGATACTCCGCTTCAGGGGTGGACTGGCTATGTAAAAAGGGCGCGGTCACATACTCTGGGAGGGCGCCGTCCATCCGAGGCTTTCGCTTGTGTGGAATACCCCCTCCTAATAAAAGGAAGAGCCGGGGGCTTCCCCTGGTAGTACACAAAAACAACAAAAGATTAAGTACCTATTGCAGTTAATCACGATAGAATTATACAAATTCAATATTTTCATAAATAAAGATACTTTGAGTACTAAATATATTAGGCCTATATAAATCTGCACACTTTAACTGAGACTACAAAAATCACACCAGTTGTTTACATTCTTCGGCTACATTTGTTAACAGCCTAATTATAACTGGAGATTTGAGTTAAGTTTGGAGCTTATGCTATTTTTCACACTTTTGTCCTTTTAAAGCTATGTTCATCATAACATTAACTTATTTTTCATCTATTTTTAAAACCGTTGATAAAAAAGTATACATGAAACATTTACTACAAATTAACAAAAGTAAATTTAGAATTATATACCCACCTAACAAACAAAGAAATTCAAAAACAAAACTGGAAAATGAAAGTAAAGTCACTGCTTTATGCTTGAAGGAGCTTTATCCAATTCGCGCACTGAGAACAATGATTCCAGATGTTCATCTGTAAAGTCTTGAACGGAGTCTTGTTTTTATGTATCTGAGCTTTGAAAATGCTCGCTCACAGGACACTTGTGTTGCCGGTAATGTATGGAGATACTTATAAACTTTGAATAATTCTGTGTAGAGTCTTGAGTACATATTGTGCTGCAGAATCACATCGAAGGCGCACTTAAAGCAAGAATTGCACTTCACTCCATCACATTTTATAGACCTTAAATCCACAATATCGTCAGTCGGCCCCAAATATTCCTCCTCATCCTCCATGAAATCTTCAGAAAACTTGTCCTCTTCAATCAAATCTTCAATCGTACGAACCTCAACAGCTTCTTGATTCTTTTCTTGGTTCTCATAAGGGGATTTTGAAACCTCTTCCCACATTGATAAGTTTTCCCTCTTCACAATCAGGAATTAATTCATTGATTCTTTCCAGTGACAACGGATCCAGACTTACTCTTCTTAGGATCAAAACACTCTAAATCAAAGTATAAGCTTTGATTTTCAGCAAATCGTTCCTGCATGCTGTTAAAAATTTGTTCTAGAACACAGTTGAAAACTGTTATTTCAAATCTGCATTTACTGTCTTCAATTACTACACAGAAGCTGATTCCCCTGCCATTTTCTTTCTTTTTCTACATCTTACCTCAGGCAATTCTGTTTCTATAGTAACTTGTTCTAGACTAGGAACATCTGTAATGAGTCCTTCAATACTATTTGACATTTTTGTTGCAAAGTGTTCTGCTGCTTTGTAGACTTTGTCAAACTGGTCCCTAGCTTCTTTCAACTTATTTTGAGTTGAGGATATCATGTTTGGACATAGTCTGTTTTTTTGTTTGCAAGTAGTCTGGTAAGGTGTGGTATGCTGAAAAATCGATAAAAACATCATAGCCACAATGATAGTATCAAAGGAGCACAACTTTTGGATGAGAGACATTGCATCATGTCTGACTTTGGAATTGAATTCTTGCGAGTTGCCAATCACACTTAAAGCTTATAACGAAATACTTTAGTTTGTATAATATTTACCTGTACCGTGGGCAAAAAGTGCTCATAAATATGTAATATACTTAGTAGAATGTTCATTTTAAATTAACAGAAAAGAAGAATGTTTTTAATATATGTAAGAGATTATTATGGCATAGTTGTGGCTATGTACATGTTATGTGTTGACCTAGTCAAGTGAATTTATGTATTTCACGGTTTTAAAAAGGAATATTTAAGACATATCAAGCAATAAAGGTGAGACTAATGATCTTTGAATATCTGAGTTGATTCTTGCATAAAGAAAAGTAATTATCGCTTCGTAACTTATATATTACAAGACGGACCAGGTTGACGACGCTTTTCTATAGAGTCGTTATAAGCTGCTACGAGTTCCACATATACTGGTTTCATTTTCTTGGTCTGACATCCTTTGAGTCGGGTGCCCAGTAATGAAAGTGTCCAAATATTTTATACAGCAGCGTTGCTTTTACTTCTCTATCGAGTTATCCCAATAGCCTCAAGACGGACGCTTGGGTTTTGTTCCAAGTACACCTCAAGTCGTTTCTGGGATTCTTTCAAAGATATCTGAATTTCCCGGAGAAGCCCAAAGAAAGAGATACAAACACACAAACTCTGGACGATGTCAGTTATCACCAAGTTCAACACATGTGAATGGCACCATATGTGAATGTGTTTCGGATTGATCTCTTTCAGCTTTGCTGTCACACCTTTATACAGTCCACTTATATTTGACGCTCCATCAAAAGCATCTGCCACACATTTTTTGATAGGTATTTTTACTTCAGCCAAAGACAGTTCGAGGGTTTGAAAGATGTTCTCTTCTGTTGTTGAAATCACATGTTTGAGGGCAATAACTTTTACGCATACCGAAGCACTATGAAGCACTGGTCATATGAGGAGACATCTAGGGTCGTGTCCATCATGACAGAAAAAACTCCAGCTTGGTTAACTTCTTTGGCAATTACTGTTTTGATTTCAAGTGATATTCTATATACATTATGTATTTGGGCATCATATAATTTTGTATATGTATACTTTTTCAATGTGCATATATACGTAAAATAATACTGTACATCTACTACATTATAAATGCCATTGTATGTTTGTATGTATGTATGAGTATGTTCCACATCTCCTCCTAGACGGTTCAACCGATTTTGAGCAAACTTGGCATAAATATTCTTTGGTACCAGGTAATCAACACTGTCTAGGTTAGCAACCCCCAACTCTTCCCTTTGCAGAGGGGAGGGGAAAAATGAAATGAAATCTTTAAGTTTAACGTCCCACGGTTATGCCGGTTAGGCTAAAGGAGACGGTGATAATGAGAAATGAGTGAAATGGTGGAATGAAGAAAGTGGGAGGAAACGGGAGAACCCCGAGAAAACCCACGAACACGGTGTTTGTCCACCACAAAGTCCACACGGCGCGGGCTGGGATCGAACCAGGGACCCCAACCACCGGAGGTGAACGCTCTACCACTGAGCCACCGCGCCCACAGAGGGGAGGGAGTGGAAACTTGAACCCAATGCAATTTAAATGGGGGTTATAACAGTAGGAATGGTTTCAATGGTATAACGTAAGAACGAAAAAAATAATTTTAACGAAATTTTGGAAACATATAGGTTATAGTGTGACATAAAACACCCTTGGTATAACGCCCCTAACGGCGGGAGTGGGAGGGAAAGACATGTAAAAATAATCCAAAATGACCGAGATTAGAGTCAAATCAATATATTTCGAAGTCGCGGAGATCATTAATAGTACTACCAAAGCCTAAAACAGAAAGGGCATGGCCGTAGGCCGAGTAAATACGGGATCTGGAGGCGAAGCAGTGGGGGTGGGAGGGTTGATATATAAAAATCATCCAAAATGACCAATATTAGAGTCAAATCTATAAATTTTAAGGGTCCTTAAGATCATTATAATGACATTCCCAAAGCCAAAGACAGAAAGAGCGAGGCTGCAGGCTGAGCAAATACTGGGATTTGGGGCGGAGCGTGGGGTTGATAAGGGCTATATGTAAAAATCGTCCAAAATGACCGATATTAGTCAAATCTATATATTTAGGGATAAATCTAATATCATTAATAGCTTTCCCACGCCGAAAACAGAAAGAGCGAGGCCGTAGGCCGAGCAAATACCAGGGTCTGGGATAGGGCCCTAGCTGGCCAAAGGCTAGCAAATTTATAAAATAATTATGTAGCTTTTTTTTCTTTTTTTAATGTGTTCAGAGAGGAAACTGTGCGCCTTCCCGAGGCTAGAACGGGTCTTAGTCCCTCCTGAGGAAGGCGCAAAGGCACTGATGTGAGGAGGGCGCAGCGGCCATCGGGCCGGTACTTGATTATGGCCAGTCCACCCCTGCTCCGCTTGGAAGTCGCGTACGTTAACCAATATAGCCACGAGGAAGCTAAGAAGTGTAACGGAAGATACAATTAGTTTCGAATGGTATTTATGGATTAGTCCACCTTGCAAAGTTATACATGGAAAATATCAATTGACGGTGTTTAGTTAGATGGAATATGATGTATACAATACCCGGATGAAATCGCATATACGAGGGGAGTCCGAAAATAAGTTTTCCCTCGTTTCCCCAGGAAAGCGAACAGCAATGGGGGGGGGGGGGACAACACAGCGGTTTCACGAGTAACACATCTATACACAAGTGGCTATCCTTCGTCTGTGATCATGTAGATGGCGTAGTCGCAGCGCCTGCGCAAAGCGGAGACAAGTATCTTAGTCTGAGCCTGGTAGCTATGGAGAGAAGGCGCGGTTTGACGTCGTAGTCAAAGGAGGAAGTGCAAACGGTCGTCCGCTTTGAATGGGCACGTGGCGTATCAAGAGCAGAAACTTTCTTCTGACAATGCGAGACCACATTCTTTGACGGTAACGCAAAACCATTTTGCAACTCTTGAGTGAAGCGTCTTGCCCATCCGCCACATAGTCCTGATCTCGCACTCAATGACTTCCATCTGTTTCCAACATTGAAGAAGTCTCGGCTGTAAGCACTTTGGAAGCAATGCTAAAGTCAGAGAAGCTGTTCGACGCTTCTTCTGTATGCAGAGCCCTGAATTTTTCCTGGTAGGGTTTTCGAAGCTTATAGACCTGTATGACAAATGTTTCAATGTATTTATGTCGAACGTCTGATCTTTAATGTTACATGCTATTTTTGGACTTGCATCCGCACCTCTGTCCACAGTCACCTGTGAAATCTTTTATTTTCGGACTCGCCCTCGTATTTGTAGCTTTTACGCTAAAGAATAAGTATACAGTCATGTAAATGAAATAATTCTAATGCTTTAAGAGGGAGTAATTCGAGGTCCTGAAATACTTTCGTAAAATACTCTCGTACTTACTTGAAATGAATAATTTTGGAAGTTATTTTCATGGTTTAATGGCTATTGTCATATTTTTTCCTTTTTTTTACTAGGAATAAATTGTATTTCTATTACCAGCTTAAACACTTGAAATAGACATTATTTTCCCTTAGTAATCGATATTGAGTATTTAAATGTGGAAATTTGATTTTGACGTTTCAAACTCTCAATGGGTCTGTCTTAATCACTTTTAGAAAGTGGACCTCAATTCTACCTCATATATTAACAGAAACAAATGCATTAGCTATCAAAGAAATAATTTTTAATTAATTACTAATTTACTTGTAAATGATGAATGGGCTAGGTTTTGTTCCAGACAAACGGACGATCCAAGTGGTGTACGGAAAGGGCGGGCTCCGTGTTTTATGTATTTACCATATTTGATATGTATACACAAATCTTAAAATCGTCTGACTTAGGAGCTTGATCTCTTCCCTCCTTCGATGAAATTCTGCATACGCTATTGGATTATACTCAGTTTCAAAATTATACAAAATGATTTTGTATATAATAGATCATGATCAGATAGTTTTGCCTTTAGCCATAAAACTGAAGGCAAAACCACAACTCTCAACCTTTCTCCTGGTTAGTATTAATAACACGAACTCGATATAAAGTTTGCTTGAGTAATCTATTACTTGTTTGCTGGTATTCGTAAACGGCGATCATCTATAAAAATTAGGCGATAAGTGGGAATGAGTTGAAATGATTTCTTGTTTGCTGATAGCCGTAACACCGATTAAGGTCTACATTATCAAAATTGACGATAAATGGAAATGAATGGATGCAACTCTCTGTTTGTTGTCATACATAACGCCGATCACCTTATCAAAGTTAGGCGATAAGTAGAAATGAATGGATAATAGTGCAAGTTTTGTCACTTGCCTTGCATCGTGTTCCGAAGAAAGTTATATCTGCTCCGAAGCTTTTGAAATGGGCAGACAAGCGAGCAAGCAACTTACTGTGATTGAGGGAAAGGAGACTGGATCATGTTATCAAACATATTCAAGATTTCAGAGATTTTATTTAGTTATTTACGCCATGTTTCATATCACAAACTGTATTCAGCCTTAATAATCAGTTCTGAACCAAAATCAATCCAATAATTCTTGCTTGTGGCAAGATCTTTTCTGTTTCTTTCTTTCGTATATTTTTTTTAAAGAAGTAAAGAATGTGTTTACAAATGTTTAAAAAGAAATATGATCTCGATCGATTTAGATCTTATGATTCGTCTTATAACCAAGAAGTGAATCTTGTACGTTTATCTATTTGTTCAAGCATGTATGGCAGATACAGAGTTCAAGTGACTGATTTTAAATTTAAGTTTGTAGAAGATCCAACAAGAAAAGTCCTCTCTCCTTCAATTTTCTCGAAGAAGAGTACTTGATGAGTGCAAATGCTATAAATTCCAAGTTGATGGAAAATTGACCTATGTGGTAAAAATCAGCATTATAACTGACCTTCAATTGTCAATCGTTTATCAAATGACATTGGTAATGAAAGCTAATACAGAAATTATATTTCTAACCATTTTGTTTTCTCTGTAGCTCGGAAATATTTTGTTGTCGCGAAATAAATAAAATTCGGAAAACTTAGTTTTTATTATAGGAATCATCAGATGGTGTGTTACCGGTAATTTAGAGGAACCAGGTCGAAGTTAAATAAGAGTCACTGAGATGGAACTTAACTTTTATTAAATAAAAGTACAGTCATGATTGAAAATTGTGAAACTTTTGAATCATCCCTGAGTCTATTGATTGATGCAGTCTCCAACAAAACTCGTGCAAGTTTTCCCGCTATTCTTGCATGTCAGTTGTCGCTAATTCAAGTAGATTCTTGTATGGACTACGATATTTTGATATTATTATTATTATTTTGTACTGATGTAAGAATCCAAATTTAGCGCGCTTCCAGCCGCTTTTCATTGCAAGAAAACCATTGTTTAAAATTAGCTAAAATTATTGGTCTATACTAAACATAGTATATTTTTTTCTTAGCTTGTTGGTAAATTAAGCGAAAATATTGTCGTAGACTCTTCAATTACACTGTTCAAACTCCTTTAATTGAAAACTTAAAATTCAGCTTATAGCGTGGGACTAGTAGTTATATTGTAAAAAAAACAAGCTTTGTTATGGCTTACGTCATATAAATGTATAGCGTACTGTTCTTTTAAAGTTGTATATGCATTCTGGAAATTGTGTATCGAGTAATCACGTCGCTTGATAAGTTTGTAGTTGCAGATAATGAAGAGAACGTGACATGAAAATCAAACTTCTTTTTAACAATCAATTTTTACGAAGTAAATCCAATGTCGATGGCCTGAGCTACACCATAATCATGTCATGTGTGTTGATTATGTACTTGACCAATTTACGAACTCTTCTCCGTAGAAATGATTTTGATTGGTAGGGTGAAGCTTAGTGATCATGAAGGTTAGTGCAGCCACATTTTAAAAATCTTGTTGGTGCTCAATTAGAGGGTTAAATCGATCCTTCGCTTGTAAATCCAGAGTACTTTCTTGAAGATGAATAATCTTCTAACACAGCAAGTGATTAATGAAAGATCTAAAGCAGAACATGTTTGTAAGTTTGTCTGGTTGGTGTACAAATGTACAGTACACCATTAAACTGTTTTAAATAAATTTTGAAAATGGTTAACACTTAAGTCAACCTAGTTTTTTTTATTATGTTAATTTGATCAAAATGTATGTGCTAAGTGGAGGAGAGGGTTTAAATATGAAAAATATAAAGTAACTCAGGAGTTTCTCAAGTAAGGCAAGTGGAATTGGATATAAAAACTCCGTTTTAAGAATAAGTCGAAATTTTGTCTGAGTTTTCGAAGATTCCGTTTCTAAAGGAAAAAGGAGGGCAATTTCTGTAATATTTTAATTTCCCATTTTGTATTCATAAAATGGTATACATGAAACTGTTGAACCGTTTAAAATGAAGTTTTGAACTTAGCACTTCGGTTGACCCTGAGGGTTTCATTACACTTTGATTGAAATTAATATCCCAATGATTTTTTTAAAAATAATAACTACTTCCGTTGAAAATAAATTTTGGTTGAAATTTCCGCAGAATCTAATTCCAACAATATCCCAACAATTTCCTTCTCGTGCATTATTTGTTGCATTTCTCAAATATGATTTCAATTATATTACTAATTTCCATCACAATGACCTTAGCAAACCTTCAAAACTCAGGGAATTTTATTTATAATGTAGTTTTTTCTTCTGAGCACTTAGTTTCCGTTTTTCTACTGCAATGTTTTTGTATGTATAGTTTTTATGCGTAAGATGTAGCGACTGGCAAGTCGAGTCAGTAGTTTTAAGTGTTAATTAAAAAAAATGTAATTTAAAAAATGTCAGAACTTGCAGTAAGAAAATCCGTGTTATTGGTGGTTTTCATATTTTTAGTTCGTAACAGTGACTTTACGTACATGGTGACCGGAAGAATTTCATGATCATTACCAATAAGCAAAGATTAATCCATTGTATTTTTACTGCGTGTTTGTACTTCAAAATAAATATCATTATAGACCCTTCTATTACAATACGAACGTTCAAGTATTCTTTTTATTTTGTAAATACTTAGTTATTTATCTTTACATTGGGTGACTATGTGAACATATGAACTTTCATTGTTAGAGAGAGATTATAATATTTATAGAAGGTGCTCAGTTTAAACGTATAAATTGGTAGTTTATTTCTTATTGAAGCTACTCTAATTTTAGTGCTTTGGTATGCGTTTCTGTAGATCTTGTAAATACAAAGTGACAGAGAAAGAAAGAAAAAATGTATTATATATTTGCTAAAAGTAACCTGAAAAGCTTGACAATGTCAAGGGATGTTTGTTATTCTGGCCAGATGACCGGATACCTTGGTATACACATACAGTCTGTTGAATAGTTTGCTTTCATGCCTAGTAAAGTAAGGTAATTTCATGTAAATTAAAGTGCTTTTTCTTCCTAGCAAATTTCAAATTTTTTGAAGAATACCTTTATATAGCGTCAAGGAATTTTGTACACTCATTGAATAATTCAAGCCTCTTTTACAAAATGCAAGTCATACATAATAAGTAAAATTAAAATTTTGACCTTGAAAGAAGCTATTTTGCTTTCTTTTTATTGATTGTATGAGTCAGAATATTTCGACACATATGCTTTGTTCTCTAGATAAAAATAGTCTGCCAATGTTCTTGTTCGTAGTTTATGCTATTATTAATTAATCCTAGAAAGACCAAAGGTGGTCAATTTGGCCCACGAGTTCTTTTTTATTTAGTTTATATGGATTAATATATATTTAGGATTCTATTTTTTGTTATTGCTCCTTTTGATGGAAGGTTCATTTTCGCTTGTTTTCAATTGGGATATACTGCTTTTTTAAAGAAAATGTTCTGCGGCCGATTTAACCCCCCCGTTCCGTTGGTCATAGGTGCTACTCATCTTTGTTTTCCCCAAAAATCCTTTCATTTGTTTTTTATATCTAAAACTTGTATTACTTTCTAAAAATGTTATTTTTCTCCTTTATATAAACACTTAGGCTTTCATAGGACTTGTCGACTGTTAGTTATAATACAAGTTTTCTTCATAGTATTATATATAAGAAATTTGGTATAATTATATAAGCAGTTTTACGCACTGTATTTAGCCCGTTTTTTACAAATAAAAAGCACAATTCCTTGAAAAGTATCTTTTTTTGAAACTTAGTTAAACACGTTAACTCAAACAAATATACTCTTAAAACCAGCTCTGGCAAATTTGACTCCCCCCCCCCCCTTCCCTCACTTTGGTCTTCCACGTAGCAGATGCGAGCACGGACTTTCTAGGCTTAATGTTTCTATGTTCTCAAGTGATACTAATAGTGACAGACTAGAAACTTAGTTAACATATTAATGACTCGTTGCTTCACTTGGTAACTTTTACAGTAATTAATTTTCAATATTTTGACAAAGCTAGTCCTTTTCAGAGTAACTCTGTATCACTTCTTGACTACTTATGTCCCTAAAACATAGTGAAGCATGCTTCTTTTGATACGATTTTTAATAGGCAATCTTCCCAGTCTAATCCATTAACATATCAGACTTTAGTAGGAAATTGCATATGTTAAAGATATACTGTAAGATTGTTTTGGTCTTAGTTGTCTTAGATGTGAAGACAGTGACATTTTCCCCCCGAAATATTCATACCTTCAAGAACATCTTTCATCTTTGTGCTATGCAAAACTGAGGGGCCAATATTGATCTGGAAGAAATGAGTTGAGTTTAAAGAATACTACTTTTCTTCAGTAAGTAAACGAAACTCTTCATTTTAATGTACTGTTTGGGAGTAGTTCGCTGTGTATAATTGTAACTGTAAAACCTCAGTAGTTCACCATATTCAAAATCTGACATCTCTAATAGTGGGCTTACCTTAGAACAGCCATTTCAAATTGAATACTTTGGTGCTAAATCACGCACAGAGAGAGAGCAAGAAGACGACAGCAAACTTCATAAAATACAGTAGTGACAAGCAAACAAGATGTAATTGATGATTTTGCGGATACACTATTCATGACTATTCATGACTAATCGTATATTGCCGAAACTTGTTTTATTCTACTCCACCTTCTCGTTCCCTCTCCTTTGCTCAATCTGTTTTCTTTGTTCTGAACGTAAAAGCCTTCTCATACGTCATACAGTGGCCACTGGCCAGTTAGAAATAAAAGCTGTAAGTAGTATTACATGTAGTGACAGTGTACAGTGGCATACGGAATGGGAAGGTTTCCAAGTTTTAACTTCCTCCCTTGAACAAGGTATTTCGAAAAAAATCAACATTTAGATACATATGTATACAAAAATGTCGAATATTGTAGCATAAACCCCTTCTACCCCCGTTGCTAAAATTCTCTGTACGCTATTACTAGCGTACAAAGGTAGTTCATGGATTTGGCCAGTAGGCTACTAATCATTCTCCTAGAGACAAACCTTTTCTTAGTCCCAAATAGTTAAATTTTGAATTCTGTACTTTCTTCAGATCATCTCAGTTTGTGTACCCTGTAGAACTCTGTACATGAATTATTCATATTTGAAGTTAATTTGTACATGTATTTTTACAACAGGAAATCGCCGCATATGCTCATAATCATATTAAGTAGAAAATGTTAATGTACTCATTCCTCACTGTCTTAAATATCGTTGTCATTAAAAATGATTCAAAAGCACCACAACAATGAAAGAGAAATTTTTGTAAGGATTGTTAATTTATCACGAAGTGGGCATGTAATTCAAGAGAAGTGTTTAACCTCTGATGCAATAACTGGTATCTTAGAGCCATTATTTTTCTTCTCCATGGAGGTTTGGGAAAGGGCCACGAGACGTTGGCGCCTTGTGGAGAACAATGAACTAAGTGAAAACGTTGAGCTGGAAAATAAGTGGGAGGTCTCTTAAACTGAACAATACAGAACCATGTTATGTGGTTACATTGTAGTACCTTTAGCAGATGAGGGCGCAACATTGTATGGAGTTACGTGGCGCTGTATTTTCGTTGCTTCGCATGCCAGTGTTGTAGCACTTCCTGCTAACTAATCTGCGAGATTCGTATGTGGGCACGTCTTAACTCGGCTGAAGGCTAGACGAACAAAAGAAAATATAGAAAAGGGTATAGAAAGTTTATCCAAAGAGTATATTGTATGCGAGAACGCTAGAAAGGAAACTGTCATTAAGGCGGGCGTGTCAGACACAGTTTATTATATCGTATAACAATTACGGAAAAATCACACATAGTAATTTGAGAAGAGTCTAAGAGAACATTGACATTTACTCTGTTCCAGATATTCCCCAGAGGTAATTTTGAGAATTTCAGGTAAAAATACATTGCCCCGCAGAATCGAAATTATCTATAACTTTTCTTGAAATGTCGAAGATTTTTCATTAAAAAAAAAAAAAAAATAGTGCTACGAAATGCTATGAAAATATTGTAATTAAGATAACAGAACATAACTTTGCTTAAGAACCATAGCAACTGATTATGACTAGATAATTTCAAGGGGGAGGGGCACAGGAGCTCAGTGGTAGAGCTCTCTCTCCTCTAGTATGATGGGTCCCTGGTTCGATCTCCGGCCACGCCAATTAGTAGTGCACATCCTGTCCGTGGTTTTCTTTTCAGGATTCTCTTATTTCCTCGCACATTCTTAACCCACCGATTGTTGCATAATCATTCACTTCGATTAATAATCTACTTTCTTTAGCTTGAAATGCATAATTATGGGAATTGAAATTTCATTTCGTTTCCCTAGAATATTTCAACTATTAAGATTATGGCTGACTTCAATTCTGATCCACGGTATAATTATTTACTGCTTACGAATTATTATATTTAATTAGTTTATACATGTATCAGTCATAGGCTATATTATTATTTAATTAAATAAATTGATGCATTAATATCATCTAATTTTCAGCAATTACTTATTAAATGCGTGTCAATAAGAAATTGCGATCGGTTCTTCTAGAAATTCTTACTGTAAATCTTAAGCGTCTGGAGATGTGGAATAAATTTACAGTAAGAATTTTCTAAGACACTGAGGAAGAGCTGGCCATCTTGTCGAAACCGGTTGGCATTTCCTTATTGAGACGTATTTAATAGTAAGGGTATTTTAATCTTATAGACGAATCCTTTACGGATGATGTTCTCAACAGCGAGTTAATCAGTTTGGTTTCATATTTCATAAATAAAGATTTTCTCTAACATCCCTAAGATTTATGAATATTTTTTTTCCACTAAAAAATCCACAAGGGCATAATTTGTTCTTGGGGTTAGTTTTCTTCGATAGCAAGTTTTCCGAAAACGCTTATTACAATTTTGTTCGAATATCTAGAGCATTACATGATTCAATTTAAAACGTGGAAGCGAGAAAGTTCAGTGCGGTGGCCCGTACCTTTTTTCTTTCAATATTTCCAGTTAATTGATTTACTTACATTTATAAATTCTAGAAGACATAACAGCATAACACTGAATTTTAATTTTCAACGAACTAAAAAGTTCGTTACTGAATTCTCGGTCTGTGTCTGTCTCTTTGTCTATTATTTATGACTTTTTTTTTTTTTTTAAATTTTGAACCCACCATTCAATTTCCGGAGATTTAAGGCGCCATCTCGGGAATCATAAGTTATCGAGAGATGATATTGGTGTTGATCAATACCTAAGAGGATGGTAAACATTCTGGTACCAAATAGTAACCCGTGGTCACTAGTTTGGCCAATAGCCACCAGTTAATATCGGTACCAAAATGTTTACCATCCTCGTAGCACCAATATAATCTCTCTGACTTACCGTTCCCGAGATATTGGCCAAAAAATAGTTCTGATTCCGGGAGATTTAAGAAGCCGTATCTCGGAAATCGTAAGTCATAGAGAGCTGATATTTTGCGAATTTTTGCGATAAACAGAAGGTGCAGATAAAAAGATTTACTTTACATGCAGAAACATTCATTTATCCTTCTTGCCCCATCTCTCCATTCTTTTTAAGTTCGTTCTGATAATGCTCGTGGAACATTCTCAGCTGGTTTAATTTCTGTTGAAAGTAAAAGATGTATCCGACAAAAAATTTAAAAAAAAAAAGTTTACACCCGTACAATAATTAAAAAAAATACTCATTAAAATTTACATGTCATAAGTATTCTGGAGCTAATTAGCTGCAGTTGTACGTAATTACATGTGAAAATCTATAATTTCGCATCTTTTATGGTTGAGATATCCTATGAAACAATTTCGAAAATTTCTCCATTTAAAATATCTGCTCCTCTTCGAAACTTCTGATGGTTCAATGGCAGTGTTTTAAATTCGCTAAATGCAGTTCAAGGTTGAACGTTACTCGACGGTATGAATTATGAATACAAAACACTGTGTATCAAGTTTTGCTTAGAGTATTCTTGGATTTCACATTATATCATTGCAGCAAATCTTTTGTTGTAATCTTAGATTTATCTATTTTTCCTTAATGCACAAAACATGTAACCGCGAAACAAACATGTCAATTCATTTCTCCTCTCTAATGCATAAAACATTGATAATTCTTAAGAGACCACTTGAAATGATACAATGTTGTCTGTAGAGTACAAAATAACAATATAACAATTTTAAGAATAATATTGATTCTTACATGAATTTGAAAATTCATTCTTATCTGAATCTCTTGAATTTGAAGACAGTCAATTCCATAGGCAGATTAGAACCAGCAAACTCATTGACAATTAATATTTTACTTGTGAACAATTAAGCTTCAATTTCGTTGTGTTAAGATTCCTTCCCCATACTTTGAAATAATCGTTAATTGTTTGTATAAAATTTTATTTTCATATCTTATGCGCAACATACAATAAATGTCAGAATATTAAATTCCTTGTGCGTGTTGGGAATAAATTTTAAGTAAATAAGAGTCCATTGATTTATAAGGATACTACGATATGAAGAAAATTATTATTATTTATTTCATGCGCATCTATACCATTTATTTCACTTTTCGTCAATATACATGTAATGAGAGTTGCAATGTTTTGATATCTACTGTTCTTATATGTCAAATTGGTAAATTATCCAATTCCCCCCTCCCCTTCCCCCAACATTCAGAATTGTTTTATATTTCAGTAAGATGAGATCTTAATGTGCCAGTTAAATGATCTGTAAAATTGAGTTGCTAGAATTAAAAACAGATAATTTATATGTGTAACAAGCATTAAGGGTCCGATATTAGAACCTTATGGTATTTCAGTTTCGGGACATTTGATTTAGATGAATTGATAAGAATTTTAAATTTGCATTTAATATCCAAATTGAGGTGCAAAATTTGTGTCTATCTGAATTATAAGAATTTAGGCCAGAAATGAGAAAATATATTTCTATATAAAATTTATCGAAACTGATTTGATTTTGAAATCACTGTTTTAATCAAATCACAAAATATTTCAAAATGATAGTTTTCTTGTGGAGAGTAAACAAAGTAAATTGGAGCGAATCTGCCACTTTAAAATTTATTTTGCATAAAACATACGCATATAGGGGTTGGTAAGCTTGCCACCACGTATTTTGTCCATCGATAAGCGGCGCTTAAGGAAGGGAGAGAGAGAGAGAGAGAGAGAGAGAGAGAGAGAGAGAGAGAGAGAGAGAGAGAGAGAGAGAACGAACTGTTTCCTACATTTTATATCATATCATTGGTAACGTGAATACGTTCAGCTAGGTAAGAAATAACTGTTATTAAAATTCAAGTAAATAATTTCTTGTTGTTCGAATATTTTAACAGCGTTAACTACAAATTTTTCTACTTTGAGTAATAGAAAAAATAAGTGTAGTACTTACTTGGTTTGATTGCAATTACGTCTATAGAAATTTTCCTCAGGTCTTCTAAAAAAAAATTGAATTCTTGCACCACAAGTTCAAGATATGTTCATTAAATGATTCTTTCTTTTGTGTGAATGGCTTACCTGTTGAAAAAGACCACGTAAGTGGTTGAAATCGTTTAGGAAAACTTAAAATAGACACAAATAAACCAAGTAAGTACTATACTTATTACTTGGTTGTAATTACTTACATATTATCGGAAATAAATTCTTAGTAAAGAACAATACTTTGATTTATAAGGATACTGCAATATGAAGAAAGTTTTTTTTTTTTTAAACTTTTTTCTCAAGATACCTAGGTAAAGTGGCATCCAGTAATTATATTAATTTGCTAGTTCATGTACAGTACGTCTATACTTTACCCCATGGTATTTCAGTGATTTTATATATATATATATATATATATATATATATATATATATATATATATATATATATATATATATATATAATATAATATTTTGCTGCTTTAAGGGTGTAAAGTGCAAAATCTGCTAAACGTTTGAATTAAGAATCTTGTTTATAACACTTTATGAGGAACACTTTGATCCATAATTTAAAACATTCAAGTGTTGGTCAACAGTATAAACTTGAGCTGACTTTACAAAAGCCGATATTTTTCAGTCCCATTTATCTCAGTAGTAATTTTGGACTTAACACTTTTTGCGGAGCAAACAATGATATATACGAGTATAATTTTATTAATAGTTCCTTCTTTTTTTAATGCATTAATTACTAAATATTAAAATTAGTTTTAGACAATAGAACCCTGTGAAAATTTTTAAAAGTTTCTCAATAAAATCAAATTCCTTGTTTAGACATACAATTCATCAATATTTGAAAAAAATCAAGAATATGTTTCTAAAGTTCTTAAACAGTTATCAAGAAGTCAGTTTTTAGATCCTTACACGAAGAGTGCAAGATATCATTGAATGATTTGATCTTCTTGCGAGTGACTCACCTGGTGAAAAAGGCGACAGGGTATATGGTTGAAACAGTTCAGGAAAGCACTTCGAGACATAATTCAACGAAGTAAATGCGCTCTTTTATTTCAGCACTATTGGAAGTACAATTGGAATTATCGTAAATCAACATAGCATAATTTAAATAAATAAAATTCGAATTTCGTTTTTAAAAAATTAAAACGTGTGTTTCGTGAGTATCGCTAGGCTCACAAAAGCAAGCAACACAAGAAGAGCGTATTTTATAAATGTGTGTGTGTGTAGTGATGGTGTTGGGGAGAGGACAGAAGCTGAAGTGAATGATGGGTGCTAGCAGGAGGGAATGAACCTACACAACAAACAAATGTAGTTTAGGTCGAAGGGCTCTGTGGAATGCGATTCACAAGGAACCCGCCTCTTCAGTCTAGTTGAGTCTCACACTATACAGACAACCGCCAACCAACTTCGGATAATTTTGAAGCGAGGTGAAAGAACGGGAGGAAGAGGGCGGGGGAGTAGTAGTTAGCTACTTCTGTGACCTTGAGAGCGACGACCTTGGATCATCTTAAGTTTTTTTTTTCTTCTAAGGTTTACTTTGGTGTTCGAGTGGATGGGATGCTAATCTTCATACCAGGATGTGACCTATTGAATGAACTGCGCTATGTATTTCGCAGAGAAAAATATTCCAAGCAGACAGGGTATAATAAGCAGCGGCGGCTGGTACTATATGTTGCATGGTTGTGCAACCGGATATTTTTTAATACTAAAACTATTTTTAAGTATTAAAGTAGTGTATCAGTAAATAATAAATCTCTGCTCTTGAGCGCAAAACAGTATTGATGCATTTCTGAAAAAAGTCAATTAAAAAAACGGAAAGAAAGAGAGAGATTTACATTTCCGGTGGCAGCGAACGTTGCCACTGGAAGCAGTAACATTGAGCATATGGCAGCGAGCTCCTATCTCTTAACATGGGGAAGTGGATTTATTCTTGCATCGCTCCTATCTTCCCGTATTGGTCTCATGCGGTTGCCTTTTTACCGCAACTGGTCACCTTCTGTAATAGTTACGAATTCCTCCGCTTAGCAGCGCTTGACTCAATTGATAGGGTGAGCGAGATACAGACGCCTGGAAGAAAGAAGTTATTCACAAAACATAAACTCGCAAAGAACAAATATAAGTCTGGTGGTAGCAGGGATGGATCCAGGCTGAAAGTTTGGGGGGCGGTCGTTCGAAGTCAATAGATTTTATTTAACATTTATAATACAAAGGTGAAAATTCTTGGGATAAGATTTATTTTTAAAAAAATCCTATTCTGGGGGGTCGATCGAGTCTCGAAGAAGAAAATGTCTTACTACTGGTCTAACTCCTAGCTCTGTGTCTTTCGTGCACATGATTCTGTGTTCGATTTCCGGCGGAGAGCATAAATTAATATCAAATCATTCACTTCCAATACTCATCTGTCTTCTTTAGCCTAATTTGCTGGAATGTTAAACTACTTTATTATTATTATTATTATTATTATTATTATTATTATTATTATTATTATTATTATTATTATTATTATTATTATTATTATTATTATTATTTTCATTTTCGAAGGAAAACATCTTAGATTTCATGCTTCTTTACAGACAAAAATACGTGGTTTCTGAAAATGGACTTTTTGTACCGTATATTTATACAAAGAAATGCTAACGAAATGCATATTGTCGGAGGAGAGAGGTGTTTCTGGACCCTAAAGAAAATAAAGCGGAAAATATTTGCGGTAACGATGCTTTCTATTCAGAGAAACTTGGCGAGCAGCATTTCAGATTTCAATAGTCATAGAATAATTTGAAGCCTAAAAGATGGAAGAAAGACCTTCCATTCTAAAATAATGCATAGTTTATATAATTAAATACTTTTGTTTAACTGCGTGCATGCAATTTTCTTGCTTTTTTTCTTCTTTTCGGATTAACGCCATCATTCATGGTTTATAGCACATACTATATATTCGATTTATCTCGTGTTAAATAACATGAGTGTAGAGGTTTTGTATATAAATAGTGTATAAACGTACATTGATAGTGGTTGTTTGAAAAAAAGGAAATAGCTTATATATTAAATCAATATTAGAGAAATAATTTAATCAATAACATAGAAATAGAGCTTAAAAGACTTTCCTCTTCATATTTCCTGAATATTTTTTGGATAAGAATCAAGAACGCTGGGGGCGGGGAACACTTGCGCGTACCTACATACCTTTATATTGCAACATTGCAACCGGTGCTTGTACAGACTACGAGCCGCTACTGATAATAAGTATTGGCTAAGCTTTCTGTAACTAAGTATTACTTGGCAGGGTATTACTGGCGGTTTTTCCTTCATTTGAGGAAAAATAGAAATTTTCGTCGGGCATTTCTAAATCTTACTAACTCGGACTCAATTGCTTTTCTCTTTTTCCTTGTGCTGTAGAAAGTTCACGTGATTCCAGACAAAAATACTTTAATAAAGAATCATTCAAATTCAACCGTAAAGAAGTTGTAATACCTCTTCATAATCCCCACAGAACGTGCTGTACTAGATTAGACTAGACTTAAGCCTGGCTCAAAGTCCCTAAGGACTTAAGCCGACCAGCCGGCAATTGGAAATTGTGGAATGTTTACTCAGCACATAGCGAGTCCCATTGTCAGTATTGTCGTCTTTCTTCACTGCCATAGATCATGTTCGTAGAATTTTAAGATAAATTTTCCACCAACGAGACACAAATTTATCTCTTTTTAAAGTTAAGTTTTCACTTGTTTGTAAATGGTCTTCTTTCTGCATCTTCGATAATTAACTCGTGCTCATAATAAGATCCATTTCGTCACATGGAGGGCGACCGAACGTCCTTTTTTTACTCTGACATATAATACTCTTTGAGCCTTACAATAATCCCGGTACGTTTTGAGAAAAATGTATTCTTTTTTCGGAGCTATTTTAAGATTCCTATATGTATTTTTCTCTAATAGGCAATCAGTGGATGAAAGATAGGAAGAAGACTCAGGACATACGCAGAAAATGAAACATACGGCTTACTATGGGATAAAATCAAATGTATTCCCACTGAGAGAACGCAGATCTTCCGCAGGAAAGTTCAAATTGGTAATCATTTACTGTTTACATTTTTTTTTTTTTTCGCATACCCCACTGTAGCCGTAATATTATCTTCAATAATGTTATGGTAGAGATTTTTGTGTGCTCCATTGATTCCGGGAACTTTCTGAAACAAGCATTTCTAATTGAGCAATTACGTATGTTTAAAATTATGCTGTCTTTGTGCATCTGTTTTAAAAGTGACTAAAATAAGTTATATGAATGGAGTGTATTGTCGTGGATTCTTTCTTTCTTTCCCCTTCAACTTGCCAGCAGGTGGTAGTAAGACATGAAGAGTGTTGGGGTGCGGCAGGTGCAGAAAATAGTTGCTGGTGTCTGTAGAATTAAAATGAATGGCTGTTCTACTAGCCTGAGTTACCAGCTATTTCTTTTATGTTTGAATATCCTGCGGTTCGACCTTTCGAAAGATCTTAAATTTTACCTGTTCTGATTCTGTTTTGTTACGGATTTTAACTTCGTTATTTCTTTAAAGAGGAGAAGACGAAAACAGGTTTCGTAGGGGAAGAGCACGCTAGTGTGCTAAAGAAAGGTGAATATTCAGTATTAGCTCAGATCATAATGAGGTTAAGAATTTTCAGCTGCTGTAGCGTATTCTGTTAAATGCCGCCCACAAGGGTGTTAATAAACTAAACATAGCTTGAAACACGTCAAGGATGATGGCAGAAGAAGGCATAAACAATAAAAGAATGGATGTCTTATTCTAAAGCTTCTTTTGTAATTATTCGGAGCTAAAATACCAGTTACTGGAATTTTGTACTTTTAAAAACATGCTTGAAAAACATGCCAACGGACTGCGGGAAGTTGAAGGGAAGATGTGTGAAGAAATGAATAAATCAGTGTGTTAATCAGCTGCGCCAATGTGAAGGTTTTACTTCTGAGAATGGGCGAGGTGATTATTCGATTCTTTTGAATAAAACGCGATTTTTCAGCAAGTATTTCATTTTTTTTTTTTTTCATATTGCACACTTAATTTTATTTTCTACTGTGTGTGGCAATAAATAAAGGAACATGACCAAATCGCCTGCCGACCCTTCAGATTCTGGTGCCACTGTTTAAAGTGTAGCTTAAAACTGATTAAATGAATAGTTTCGATAATTTAAATAATGAAAAAAATTGAACTATATTACTAATTAAAGTTTAATATTAATATACAATCACATTTACCAGTTTCAGTTTTTACTAAATCATTGTGTATTATGGTCAGCAGGAACGCGTATAATCCATTTTAGGTGAAGAAACTTTCTCGAATTCAACATGCCTACACAAACTATTACTAAATTCAGCTATATTCCATGTATACAAAGAAGTGAGAATTGTTCTAGGGGTACTTCTTTCCGGGCTTTAAGAATTATCCGGGCGGGTTTTTCAAAAATGAAAAAGTCTCCTTTATTTTAGGGCAAGGGAGGGGGGGGGTACAGACAGCTGCTTCAACTTCGATTCGTAATAAAATTCGTTTATAATGTTCCAATATCATAATTTACTTGTATAAATTATATTTTGTCGCTATGCGATTAAGAAGTTTCTTGAGTAATATGTCTTTTTTGTGAAATCTAAACATATCCTCCTTTTTTAAAGGTGTGCCATATTTGAATCAGTTCGCTCTTATACGCCCAGTTTGAATACTAGTTTAATTGAGCTTCAATACAATGAGCAAGACTGAGATAATTGCATGTGGTATTCTTATGTAATCATGTAGTCCAAGTGCACTAAGGTTGAATTTAATCGCTCGCTGAACTGATCTTTAAATATCTACAAAATTGTAATCAAAATCATTAGTAGGAAAATAAATTACAAGAACTTCATATACACTCCATACGTTTGATTCTTCGTGGTCTGAACAGAAGTCCAATATACTAGTAAATGTTCCTATGTGTTTCTGAGATTTCCATCCCCTTCGTCTTTCATATAGAATTTCTCTAAACTCGAAATTTCGCACAAAATTCAAACAGCTCGTATTCTCATCTCAGTGAATTACGTGTTTTAAATCATAATTCGAGACGTAAGTTCAAGAATAGCGCAGGCCAAACAAGCATTCAATAGGCGAATATTTATTAAGACTCTGGTATGAAGCGTGGCGCTTTACGGATCAGAGACGTGAACATTGAGAAAAGCTGAAATATCCAAACTGGAAGCATTTGAAATGTGATGTTGGCGCAGAATGCTACGCATATCATGGACCGAAAGGAAAATGAATGAAGACATACTAAAGGAAGCTAATTAAGATAGATCATGAAAATAATAGGAAAAAGAAGAAATAGCAATCTTGGCTATCATATTCCGCACTCCGATTGGATACCGTGTTGATAGAGGGAAATGCAGAAGGAAAACCAGGAAAAGGAAGACCAAGGATATAATATCTAGATGCAGTGACGAAGAATAAACTTTATCCAAGTATAAAACAGCTCTTCCAAGGGAGAGAAAAGTTTTAAAATTTCCATATTGCCCACCAACCTATGGTTGAAAAGAGAAAGAAGAAATCATAATTGGGGTTGCCCCATTTTCCCTCTACTACTCGAATATCCAAAAATCCTTAGCGGTACCTTATGCTACAAATCCTGCATACTGTCCAAATTTCGTTTCTAGCTTTTTTGACCTAAACCTTGATGAGTTACAAGAACTACTTACATATAGAATACACGAGAAAGAGAGAACGGAGAAAATAAGAATTTACTGAATTTATACTCAAGATTCCTACTTATTATCTGTATTATATTAAGAACAGTATCTTTTAATTTGATGTTTTCCTCTTGAGAGAACTGAGAAAAAAAGTTTGCTAGTAGAAATGGAAAGGATAGTATTTAATACTCGTATATTAAGAATTTGAAGTTAGTATTATCAAGGATGTTTGTCGCTGTTGCCTTATAATCACAGTTGATCAGACGAGATGTTACCCTGTGATTTAGTTTGTAAGTCTTTCATCTTGTTTCTGGAACCACCTCCACGATCTCATGGGTCTCCTTGGCGCCTGGCTTCTGGTAACGATCCATATGTTGATAACATGATGTCCATTTCTTGGAAATGTTTTGAAATAAGATGAACAAAAGTCGTGCAATACTACAGGCATCCTATACTGAAAGCAGTCCAACCAAAAGTTGCTGTATCATGTCTTCCTTATAGCTGAATGGTAAATTAGTACTTTTCTCCACATCACCTCATATGAAAGCGAAGCAGATGGAGGATGCGTAGGTCTATATAGGATATCTTAAAGAAATAAAGTTCTTGGAAATTATATCATGAGTTTTCTTTTTAAGTGCCCATGGTATTTTTCCTCTCATGGTTTGTTGCAGTATAAATATAACTTATGTATATGTAAGTCTCAAATTAGTCTTTTTAACCTCGTTTATGGTAATTTTCCCTTGTTTTGTATAGTTCTATGACAGTCTGAATTGGTCACTTTATGCTGTTGCATTGGTTGTAACTATTGGTT
This sequence comes from Thermobia domestica, assembly GCF_964235325.1. NCBI lineage: Eukaryota > Metazoa > Arthropoda > Insecta > Zygentoma > Lepismatidae > Thermobia > Thermobia domestica. The sequence continues at coordinate 95,507,214 of NC_137468.1, forward strand.
GAAGCAAGACGGAATTAACACACTGGCGCTATAGGCTGTGCTTCCGGAAGTCCCCTCCCTCCCAGAAATCATGTAATTTCAAATATTTTTGTACAAGGTGCTATTATTTCTCTTGTCCATTGTTTTAATACATGTATGATATTTTATATCTTGATCGAGCTTCTAGACTTCATTCATTAGTATCAACTTTAAAGATATTACAAATGAAATGAACAAAAAGACTACAAAAATTATGGAAATCCTATTTATAATACAAAAACAATGACAGTCTGTGTATAACGTTAATTCAACTACCTTTGTCTTGACATAGAGATCTTTAATATTGTCCATCAACTATTCTTCTTGTACCTTATTTTTCTATGTTCTTCAGAATATATTTTTTTTTCAAGCAGTGTCTCAATCAATTTCTTTTTAATCACCTTTATTAGGGGTGTAGTTACAGAGGGTGGGGGTAAATGGGGATCAAGCCCTCAAACTATTTCCTGGCCCCCAAGCAAAGGAAGGACTGAAAGAATTTTTTTTTTAAATTAAACCATTGAACACCTTAAAAATAATCTGAAATCTATTATCCTTTTCTGTTTAACGTCCGACGTGTATGCTCTTGACGCTAACGGAGACGACGATTAAGTCAAGTGAATGATAATGGAAGAATTCGTGGAATGGGTATGTGGGAGGAAACGGGAGTACCAGAGAAAATTCATGGACACGATCTTGTCCATCAAAAACTGGCCGGGAATCGAACCAAGGACATGACGCATTAGCAGTAAACTCTTTACCACTGAGCCATTTTGCCCCCTATCATCATTTTACTTTTATTTTCCTAACTATGTGCAAACAGTTGCAAATTTATTGTTACACTATTGCATTACAGTGTCTACACAAGATCTTATTTTAGTAATTCTTCTCGGGCTATCAGCCAGGTATTGACATCCGAAGTTCTGAATGCAGACATCCCATTCATCTTCAGAGATTGTACTAACATCACGTCGCCAGGAAAAAATCAATTCTTTCTTCAGATCTTATTTCTGTCCTTCATTTATGTTTTCCTGCAAATCAAGGACAGTGTATATCATAAGAAATTGAACAGAACTCATCGAATCTGGATCAAACTTGACATAGTGATACTTTGTGACAATCTTAGTATGCATGACATATTATGGTGTGCAGTCTTTTGGTTTCCCAGTTATGATACATATAATCATAAACCGTCAACCGATTCCATCCGATGTGGATCAAATTTCGCATGGTGTTTGAAGGCTTTTGGTCTCCCAGTTATGAGTCATGAAATTTGGTGTTCGAACTTCGCCACATTGTCACAATACAACTTTAATACAGACTTGTATAAAATCAATAAAGGGCGATTATTTTTTTTCACCTATTTCGGAAACTTACACTAATTTCTTCAAGTTTTTTACACCCATTCAAACCCAGTCAAACAAATGACTTCCATAAACCATTTTTGTTTCCTTATGAATAATTTTAGTACATTTCATGCAACCTACGATTCTAACTTCATACACTATCTAGACCCATGTTTCAATGAGATAAGGTAGCATACTGAAAAATGAAAATAAAATGAAATCTGAGTTTTACGTCCCACGGTTATGCCGGTTAGGCTAAAGGAGACGGTGATTATGAGAGATGAGTGAAATGGTGGAATGAAGAAAGTGGGAGGGAACGGGAGAACCCCGAGAAAACCCACGAGCACGGTGTTTGTCCACCACAAAGTTCACTTGGCGGAGGCTGGGATCGAACCTGAGACCCCAAGCACCAGAGGTGAACGCTCTACCACTGAGCCACTGCGCCCCCTAGCATACTGAATATATAAGGATAATGTGTACGTATATGTCATATGTATGTAGTTGTTAATGCTTTTATATTTTGAAAGATTTGTTTCTGTTTGGTTTTAGTGTATAAAACTCCGTCCTACTAAAAGTCATGGCAACCCTCCTAGAAAAAAATCATTGGCAACACCACTGGCTTACAATATTTCTTATCTATTGGTTCTAACGTTTTTCACCTGGTATATTCATGTTCGGAAGGTCTCTAGTTTTCGTCACTTTTTCGTAATGTCATAGTTTTTGTTCCGTATAATAAAATACTCAAATTACTATACTTTCTGATTAGAAAACTTTAAGCACCAATTGAATTGAGCTGGTCTGGCATACGATGTAAATATAGATGCCAGAAGTCATATTCGCTATAACTCTGCTTCAAAATGACATTTTAACCCAAATTAAATTAAGTACTCTTCAAGATGAATGAAATGAATGGATTGTCTATAGATATGTAGAGTAGGTCGTGTCGACTGCATGGTCAATTAACAGTTTGCCTCCTAAACATTATACTAACCCGCTAATCTCAACAGTGCTGCAGGTAGTCTAACAAACAAGGATAATATCCATACATTTTCCCATAGTAATACATGGTGATCCAATTTTTGATTGTCCGTACCTTGGGATCCGTTGGATAGAGCACCTCATCCAACAAACTCGATTCCTAATTTTTAACCCTCTGCATCACAGCCAAACTTCCTAGAGATCAAGTATCTAAGATTGTATGTCTTCCGGACGGACACAAGGGCGGATAGAGTAAATAAAATATGAGAGTTTTGTGTAAACCAAACTCGATAAAACTTAATCTTTATTACCGGTATATTGAAATAATGTCAAAGTATACCTTAATACTGTATTAGGTAAATTGAATGATATACCTGTATATTTTAATGAGTTGTATTTATGCAAATACCTAATTTTATTTTGCTTATTATTAGTCTATTATGTTACTGTTTTAAGATATTAATAGTTATTTATTTCCAATTCGACCACTGCTATTATATCTATCCCTTATATATATATATATATATATATATATATATATATATATATATATATATATATATATATATAACGAAAAAATGAACGAACTTCTCAAATCCCAAGGGTTCTCTCACTACATATTTGAATTGTTCATCTGTACTTCGAAATGAAAGGGAAGTTTACAAGAAAGCGTCAGTATAGAGTTGAGTGTAATTTCGTGCTGTATTACAGTGTATGTAGGTAATGAAGCTACCAGTGAAACCTTTGAGTTACTTCTATGAACAAAGTTAAAACATTTTCAAGTTTGTTTTTTATAAAGATGTCGTTCAATAGAGCAGTAGGTAGTGCACAGTGCGCCACATTAGAAATTCACTACAGTATTTAACCTTCGTAGCTGGGTTAATATATTCATAAAACGTTAAGTTCAGCATAATAGAATATTCAAGAGGGACCGGTGGAAAGTGAGAAAATTTACTCTAATTGCTTTGTTGTTTTTCTTGATTTTGTGACTAAGATCTCGTCTTACTCCTGCATTAATATCTCTTAAGGTTCACATATACATAGTACCTTAGTTTTCTTTCTCCTTTTTTATGTATTGCATTGTTGTCTGTGAGAAATTTTAGATGTTGAGGTCATATTGTCTTAGTTTTATATGCGAATGTTAAGAAAAAAGTGAACTCTTACAAGTTAGTCTGTACAAATAAACTGTACCATTGTAAAAACGTGTTACTGGGAAATATTTTTTTGTAGCCTTTTGTGTTGTTGCAGTTTGCAACATATATTCTGTGGATCAGTTTGTTGTGTGGGACTGCAATTTTCTATTCAACAAGAAAGGCAGTATGAGTAAAAGTTGCGAGAAATACTGCTTGACACTTTTAATGACCCTTAATGGTAATGTGTGTTTTTTATGCATTTTTAGAACCTATCTATTTTCTTATGTTAATGGACTCTTAATATTTTGACTACTTCAAAGAGCTATAGGCAAATATTGGTCCAGCATTTTTATTGTCATTATATGCCGAAACAGTTTTGTAAAGTAACATTGCAGGTTGGGTTAAGATTATGCTTTGCTTCTGTACAGCAGGTTTTCTTTTAAGATCACAAATGTAGTGGACATTCTCGCATATAATGGATTTTCTATGATTACTCTAGTTTCTTCTTACTATATTGAACCAAGTACTCCTAATTTCTTTCTAGTCCTCAGTTGCTGCTTTTGAGGAAATCCCATCGTAAACATTAACATGTTATCGGTACAATTTGAGAATATTAGTACACATTTTATCATTATGAGCTGTATACAAGAATTGGTACATGTTTTGCGTATTTGCATCAAGACACCCAATTTCCATGCCGGTGTAAGATTTTGTGTGGTTCAGATCTCATCATAAGTAAAAGGAAAAACTTGGTGAAGCATTTACACTCGTAATAATTACAGTTTCGACAATATTTCGTTGTCTTCGTCAGTCACATTGTAAATATTTAACAGGAGTTTGTTTCATACACCAAATGCTTTCTAGTGTACAAAACACTGTGTTCATGGGTTTTCTCGTGTTCTTCTCTTCCCTTCCCTTCCCTTCCCTTCTCTTCCACTTTCTTCATTCCACTATTTCGTTCATAATAATGATGATCATAGTCTCCATTAGCCGGTGCATAACATGGGACGTTGATCAACAACAACTACAACTAGGTGTTACTATAACTGTTACCACTACTACTAATGTTATTACTACTGTGTTGAAGACAATGATACATTGACGAAACTGTAATACAAGAGTATTAATATGTGTGTTTCCTTTTGGCAAGATTTTATTTCAATGATATACATATTTAGAACATACATGGAATTAGCAGTATTCATTACAGGATGCTAAATAGTGAAATAGTGACGCTAAACTTAAAAGAAAACTGACTATGGTTGCGAGTAATTTTCAAAATGAAGATGCGTTAGACGTATTACCATGCCTAAATAAATATACTAGAATACATTTGTACAAATTGCTTTAGAAGAAAATTCTGGTTGTTAGCCAAATATTCTAGCAGTACAATGTCTCATAAAGCAGTACTAATTCCCTTATATACTATAATAGTAGTAATTATTATAGGAACATTTAAGATGGAAGTGATAGGTTATTTAGTATGTGGTCTTAGAAGCGTTTGAATAAACCAAGGTAATGTGGGAAATATTTAAATGTGGTTAGATTTCAGAGTTGGCTACAGCAAATGAATCGAGTGATTTCGTAATTTTCACTCTCAATCTAAATGTTTTCGGTTCTAAAAAGTACGTCTGCTATATGAAGAAAGCATAGGCCGATGTATATTTCACTTCTATTTTCATGTAAATAAGTTTCTTTTACTTAATATTGATCTGTTTGCTGTTTGAAGTCTCCTCTTTCAGAAACTTAAACAAAAATAACAATTCTCTCTTTCATTATATTATTTATAAGTCAATTGCGAAACAATCATTGTAAGCTCTATATGCAGTTCGCGACTTTGGAACCGAACGGAAACAAATGAACAACAAATACTGGCGGAAATAATTTATGTTCAACTTGTCCTTGGCTTGGGAAAATAGAATAAATGACGGACTCAATGGTAGCTCTTCAGGGAAGTTGCTTTGCAAAATACTTTTACAGCTATAAACTAAGGGAATTAGTACATATTTTATCTCGACAAATTGTGTACAAGAATTACACATTTTAGGTCTTTATTTTTCTCCAAGATAAGGTTACCATATACTGACATGCCAAAATGCAGATACACTTCCATCTGACTAACTCGTTATATAAAGATTAATTATTTAGAATGCACTATCTTCATTACCTGGCTAATACGATGAAAGCATATAATCACAATACTAAGAAATAGAATCACAATGTACATAGATTTAACCATTCAAATATTTAACTGTGACAACATATTCACAAGACACTAGCATAGCAAAACTCGACAGAAAGAACCGGAAAGGTAGATACGGAAGGAACGAAGAAAGAAATCTACACGACGCTCTACGAAAGCGATTGTCATGCCAAGACAGCGAACACCTATCTTCTTCATTAAGTCTTGTTACCAATACGATATACCACATTAGGAGGGTAATACATTGAACTTAGAAAATGCAGACAAATTAGAGAATTTCCGAAAATGTATAAAGAGGGGAAATTTTTACTCAAAATGCGGATATGTTCACAAAAAATACTGACGTATGGTAACCCTATCTTACGAGCCATTTCTAGACAGGCTTATGTTTTGTGGTAATAAGCTTTGAGGTTTCTTGAGTAATAGATGTATGTATGTTCTTTTTTTAAATAACTAATAATAATGTTATTTTGGTTAACATAGCACTTAGATTCTAGAGTTTGTTAGATTTGATAATCTGTAAACTATTAGAATCAATGCATTTTAGGGGAAAAATATAATATTTTCATTAACATTTAGTGAATGTATAATTATTTCTAAATTTGTTAAAAACGTGAAGAAACGTTAGGTAAGCTTTTCTCCTTTACCTCGTAGCGATAAAATTTAAAGTTTTACCCGTGTGACTTTCTTCAAGATCAGTCACTGATCATAACTGCCAATTTAAAATTGCAAGTAAATTAAACTTTAAGCCAGAGGCCCATGCTTTGTTTGTTGGAATATAGTGTCACTTTTGAACACTGAGGCTCCAAACCCCCGTAAATGGATATTGTGAATTTACGAGAATGATGTAAGCCGTCTGACATGAAATTGTTTTTAAATTTCTTTCTCGTCTGAATTATCACCTCATTATTTTGAACTATGGCGATAATCGGGAGAAAATGTGAAAGTATCGCAAAATACAAAGAGTTGACCTTAACACAAATAAGTATAAATATTCTTTATGCAGTTAGGTGCCAATTTATTGCAGCTATTGTTCTTCGGAGTTTTCCAGTCGGTCTTAGTTTTGTTTGGTGTTCTCATTTCACTCTTAGGATCGTAATATTTCTTTTTAAATTTACGTGTCTTTATTTATTCCAACTTAGTACGGTAACCGTTTACTCATTTAATTTGAACTTACGTTTATTAAAGAAACATGAATAAAATAACCAGTGTGGAGCAGTGGCGTAGAGGAGTGGGCCCAGGGGCGCCGGCCCCTCCAAAGGGTTCCAACGATGTACTTTGATATTGGTAATTTTTTTCTGAGAAGAAAAGGCAATTGCCTTTCATGTACTCTATTTGAAAACAAAATGTCACTAAACAGTCCCTAGACAAGCTGTGTTTGCCAACGCTGTGTTCGCTAACGTTTTATAATAGTGGGTAAAGTGGAAAAAAGACAGCTGCGTTAATTTCGGTAAGGAAAATGTGCAAACAAATCCCCCCCCCCCAAAAAAAAACAAAGGAAAAACATCTAAACAATATATTAATTCAGAGAGACTCGAAAAACGCCGTAGAAAAGTGGCTAGAACGAAGAAAAAAAGACAGTGTGCTAATTTTGGCGAAGATGATGTCCAAAAACAGCAATCGAGAAACAACGAAGAAATATCTAAAGAAGCCGGCACTTCAGAGAAAGATTATTATTGTTATTAAAACTAAACATTGTGGCTCAACAAACACGCGCGCATATATATATATATATATATATATTGCTCCCCAATACTAAGCCCCCCAAACAAAAATCCTGGCTACGCTACTGGTGTGGAAGTAGTAAAGTTTTCATATCTAGACAAAGTTCTCAAACTTCAACAAAAGTACATTTTTGCAACTAACGAAAAAGTTATTAGAATCGAATGGAATTAAACTTAAATACTTAAATGTCAGATCAAAATAGTTTCAGATCCAACTAGTGCAACTAGTGAAGGATATTAAACATTTTAGACTTATTAATTGCCTACTTCTAGTATTAATTGCCTACTTCTTGGACATAGATAACAATCATAATAACGATAGAATTTGTCAACTGCTCCTACTAAACGGCGAAGATTCTCCACGGTAGCAAACAAGGAGCTGCTTTAACAACAGACTAAATAAACATAAAAAAAAAAGAGACTGCGGCTATAGGAATATGAAATGAGGGTGAATGTTTTTTCAGGTACACGTACTCATATGTTATGTATATATGCATGCATGTACTTTTATTATCTCCATATAGAATCTAAGTAACTTTAAACAAGCCGAAACTGTTTCACATGGGTTCCAGAAAGTATTACAAAACTTCCCTTTTTAAGTTGAATTTTCTCCAGTTTGTAGATGGTAGCCCCTTTGCTCGTATGAAAAAACTTGAATGTTTCTTTATTATAAGAGAGTATTGAACTTGAGCAAGAGATTCATTTTTGGCCCGTAATCTGTCCCCGCTCTCTATATTGGTTTGCTTTTCCAAAGTAGTGACAGAGGAACGAGGATACGGGAATTATTTGTTAAAATCTCAAAAAATTATTTCGGAGGCAACTAAAGAGAGATTAGAGCAATCAATTGCACTCAACAGAAGATACAAGGGGGAAGCATGAATGAAAATTCGGCCCAATTTGTACCCAAAATTCACTCTTGAGAATGGTATGAAATTTTGTAGTTTGGTGAAGAAAAGGTCACTAAAAAGTCACGAAATTTCATTTCGTAATTTTAGTATACACCCTGTGCATGATTCTATGCGGAGTCGATGGAGATACTATCTTACAAACGTAACGTTTAGCTAACCAATTCTGTACTTAGATATGCATATGGATGAGTTGTCGGTACATTAGTCCTCTCGCAAAGTGACTCTAGATATGACTTAAACGCTAATGTTACCAACGAAACGAGAAATAAAGTTTTCATCTCGTCTCGGAAAGCTTTTCTCATTTCGTCTCGGAACTTTCCGAGTCTCGTTTCTTAAATTTATGTACACAATTTATGCCCTTATTATTTTCTTCTTAATTTAATTTAGAAATATCAGAATCCTTACGCGTCAAGAGAGACCTACGAAATGAATATAACATTTGATATAACGAATTGTCGAGAACCGTGGTGGCTCAGTGGTAGAGCGTTCACCTTTGGTGCATGGTGTCCCTGGTTCAATCCAGCTCGCGCCAAGTGGATTTTCTCGTGGACAAACACTGTGTGCGTGGATTTTCTCAGGTTTCTCCCGTTTCCCCCTACTTTCTTCATTCCACCATTTCATTCATTTCTCATCATCACTATCTCCTTTAGCCTAGCCGGCAATATCGTTGGACGTAAAACTGAAAGATTTCATTTCATAACGAATTGTCATGTCTCGTCTCAAATTTTAAAATGTGCTTCTCGTCTCGTGGAGAACACTACTTAAAATTCAAAAGAGACACAGTTATCATATTGTTAACCCAAAAATCAAATGCCACTGAAACATTTTGTGTAGAATACCAAAATTGAACATAACATATACTATTAATTTGAATACAAGAAAGAAAGAAAGAAAAAAAAAGTAAGTAGTCTTCCGCTTTAACAACGTGTTGGCTGTTGATTTCAAGGCAGAAAGTGTAATAGCTAGCGACATGGAAATACATAAATCAGGCTATTTAGTAACGCACACCTCCTTTTTAATAATGTAATTAACGCCTCGTATCAGCTTTCTTTTGACGTTTAAAAACCACGTAAAGTGACCGGGATCTTAATATCACATAACCGTTAACTGTGCATGTTTTTAAAAGTTTGCGTGATGGGAAGATTTATCATGGAATACTCTTGTCTATGTCAGCTCACATGTTGGATTGTGGAGTGGGAGGTGAACACATTGGGTCATTTTAACACATCGTTTACTGTTCCACAACTAGCGATACCTTGAACTTAATATTGTAATGGTAAATTATGTATATACTGTATTTGACACATAATAGACTTAATAAAATTTAAGTTTTTTGATAATATATTAAAGACAATCCAACAACTTCTAGAATGTTAAGGTTTAATAAAAAAAATGTCGAGCTCTCTCGTGGCCAAGCGGTTAGCGTACGCGCCTTTGGCGCTGGAGACCCGGGTTCGATTCCCGGCTGGTGTTAATGTGGTTCGGATTCCACGTTAATCAGTAGGTCTACGTCTCATATAGCCTCGCTGCTGAACGGGACGCTAAACTAAAATCATATCAAATCAAATAAAAAAAAAAGTCCTAAGCTGAGATAATTATATATATATATATATATATATATATATATATATATATATATATATATTAACTGATAGATGTCATTAACCTGAGCATAATGATATGGGTAATTGTAAATCCTCATGTGTAGTTTTCGAGACAAATTTATAAGCTAACTTCTTTGCACACGTAAAAAGTGATGTTGCACGGTAACTGTGCCACGTATTAAGATAAAAGCTGATACTGAAGTATATCCAAATCAGCTTTTCATTATGCCACTAGCAAGATAACAATGACCAAAGGTGCACTTACGGTTAGGGTCCACCGGATCCACCCCCACCCCCCAACCCTTTCTTTAATGCTAGCATTTTGTCTGTACAAGGGGCGCTCTCACAGAGGAATTCATCCCAATCCGGAACCTGCCCAATCTTAGTAGCTCGACAGAAATTTGTGCAATACCTTAAAACTATTTGCTTTAGCAGAGAAGTGATTGATGTGACATAAAGATGTGATCTTACTTATGAAAACAATGTTCTGAGAGTATATGTGGAAGTACTTGAAACTTGTTGTTTTCCTCAAGTGTAGAATAACGGCAGTTCAATACTACATAAGCGTAGTGTCTTGTAGTATTGGATGCCCCAAAAGTTAGATAAAAAAAAAAAAAAAAAAAAATGCACGCCTGACAATAGACAATGGGGTTTGGGAGATATAGTCCAAAGTTACTATTACTGTGTAAAGACTCAACAAAGTAAAAGATTTAAGACTAAATTCTCATACGTAGTTTTTGAGAAAACTGAATTTATGCGGCGCTAAAATTTGTCATCTGTTGCTGCCACTGCTGGAACATCTGTATTCATTATATACCATATATGTAAACAATACACTGTTAAATAGCAGATTAAGTCTCTTGTTGTTTATAATCTTCTATTTGTGACACAGTTCTAACAGTGATTATAAACGTGCAATGATTATAAAAATGTTAAGAATCTAAAAGGTAATATAAACAGCTCTTAGAATACAAGATGTAACAAGTGACATATTGCAGCGTAAAATGGAAATGAGCCAACATTACATTTACGGTATAAGAAGGAATGGGCGAAGGAAACACAACTGGAAATCTCCAGAAATAAGGTCCATGGACAAATATAATAATAATAATAATAATAGTAATAATGTACTTACTGATATCGTAACTCAATTGTGTGTGCATAATGATAGCATTTATATTTCACTTTATATTTACTCTATTTCAATTTTTTTTAACGTTGATAATTCTGTATGAATGTACTAGGATCATTACTCTTGATACTTGAACAAAAAATAAACTCTGATAAAATACAAACTAATGTAAGTACAGTAGGTAATTTTTCTTCCCTTATCTAGTTGGTAGTGATGAAAGTTTATTCTTTATCGTTGTGACTTCCTTCAAGAATCGCCACTGAAGAATTGCGAAGAATATAAAAATGGAAATATATTTTATGAAAACAGTTTGGGAAGAAATTAGCACTGTAGTGTTGTTTAAAGAACACTATCTTAGGTAACGATTTGAAAATGTTGTTTTTATATGTAAATGTTGGTAAATGCGGGCTTTCATACATTGACTCTTTAAATTGAGACTATATGTACTATCTTTTAACATTTTTTTAAAAGTGGCATAATTACAATAACAACTCCGTTTGTTACCAAATAATCCTCTCCCCTTGCAATAAGATTTTTTCTTTTAAATGAGCATAATAATAATAATGCTTTATATTCATGAGTTTCGTCTTTGAAAAACCACACATTTTCCCCATTTTAATCCGCTGATCTTGAGTCAAACAGCCTGTCTTTATGACTTGAAGAAAACATATGTTCAGTTTGTGAATAACGCAATAAACAATATATATTGGAAGTACCAGCAGCGTAACATCAAGTTTCAATTATACTGGTATGAAGTTTTTATAAATATATTAGCCAGATTATGTTAAGGAATGAAATACCAATGGTAAACGTTTAAAAACTTTAACATGATTTCCAGTTCTGAACAGTAGTTTCACTAACACGCGGAATCATCAAAACGTCGTTTTTTTTTTTTTTTTTTTTAAGTACTATTTTGTAATTAAATTACTGGTAATGTTTCATAGTATTTTCATAATAATAATATTTGACAAACTAAAGTAAGCGATCTTATTTAACTACTTTTGTCAATCAACATGGTGCTTAATAGGTGTTACGTTGTTTGTCTCCGTCCCCACCTTTCTAAAGTTATTGCAGTATTACTGGTCCTGTGAATACGTATCTATCAAGTGAAATTGTGAGTTTGTTATAGAATCTAATATATTTCCCAATAACAATTCTTTCCCATTAGTGAGTAACTTAGTGTCTGTACCTGTTGTTAGGTTTGAGTTCCAGAAGATTCAGTATTGGGACCAATATTATTAGTATATCAGCGATTATTGTTGTATTTATTAAGTTACTAAATAACCAGGAACTTATTGTAGTACACAAACTCTATTATAGATAGCTACCTATCCTGAATATTTTTGTGTATAAAACGTGTGAAATATATATCTATATACATATAATATAATATAAAATTTATTTATTTGTACGAAATGTTTATTATTGTTCTGCTCTGTATCATTTATTCGTGTGTTTGCCATTGCAGGGCTTGACTTTCGTCGGGACGTTATTTCCTGAACTGCTTCCTCAATGGCCCTTCTCTGGTTTGGTTCTTTGGGCAAGCCTCGTGCAGGATTCCATGCTGCCGGCTGTATTAGCTCTGGTGGATAGTAATTTTGCTCCATGGGTAGTTAGGGTCTACAGCAGACAGTCAACCATGGATTCCCAGAAGAGTCCCCCACCACCCCCGCCTCCAGGTGAGTTTCTGTAGTTGCATGTTTAAAAAATTTTAAAAAAAGTTGTGACAGGGAGCTTTAGTAAAGAATTTATGTTGATTTTTACAGAAAGTTAAGTCTTTCCGAATGCACAATACATGTTAATAGCAATTTAAAGCTGTTTCTATTTATGCACAATGTACACAAAATACATTGTATAATCACTTAACAAAACTACGTAATCGATCTCAATCACAGAAATATGGTTCGTCATATGAACGAAAAGTTTCATATTTACAAAAGCCCGAATTTAATGAAATGTTTACTACCAATTTTCATATTTCCAACTCAAGTGAATCCTAACATTGGGCATTTTCTGAATATAGAAGCGAAAATTGTACCATATTAGAAGTTTGTACCCTTTAACTCTACGTGTTCTCTTTCAATTAAGAGCTTAAATATCGAATTTCACATCTCCAACGTGAGCTAATCTGAATTTTTGGAATTTTCTGAATAAATGTTAAGAAATTTGAATATTAAAGAAATTTATCCTTTTTTCACGTGTGTAATTTTTGAAAGTTCTGAAACATCTTCACTTATTCGTGATGGGAAGTTTAAATGCCGAATTTTATCTCCCTAATTCAGAGATTTGTGAGATACTTTATTCTGAGAGAGAGAGAGAGAGAGAGAGAGAGAGAGAGAGAGAGAGAGAGAGAGAGAGAGACCACGTAGGATAAGTATTTGCAAAAAAAACTTCATCTCTAAGTTTCATGTAAAAATGCGTTTCCTTTCGAAATTTCACGTTTTTACATATAATAGAATGACTTGGGCGTGGAGGAGTGAATCGCTTCTATTCTTTTGTATAACAGTATAGGTGGGTAAAATAACTTACTTTTTTTTCATTTGTGTTTAGCTGATAGTTATTAATATACCAGTCAAATATATTTGTGCCTTATCAGTGATTAAGAGAGGAATCCTGTTAACTTTAAAAAAAAAAAAAAATCTAAGCTTACTCCCTGAAGAATTACTCTAGAAACTCAGAGAATGTGATTGTTTATTTACTAGAAATGATCCCCCCCCTTGTTTTTAAATGCTTTTCCTTGTACTTTGTGATTTAACGAATTAGACATGCGTTAGACTTGAAAAACCTTTTGAGTCCTTGAAGCCAATAGAGGAAAACATGTTCTGCTATTGAACATGCACTCTTGTTGCATGCCGTCATACTTTTGCAGGAAAGTAGACTTAATGAATAGGTGAAAATAACGTATTCTGATTGCAGAGGTAATTGAAACACGTAAAAAAGACAAAGAAATGCTTTCCAATGAAAGAACGCCTAATTGTGTGTTATTACTTTGCAAGTATGAATTGAAGTCTGCGTATGTGCTCCTTTCTTTAATGTTTTTATGTTTCTCAAAGTCTTTTGACAAATATTTTGACAAGGAAGGGAGAAACTGTGTTATCAAGATGTGACATGTCACCACGACTTTCTCTAATATAAAACAGGACAGGATCTGCGTTGACAAAGAATTTTTTCCCCTTTCTTTCCTACGTGGCAACAAAGCCTACCTATTATATATTCTCGTCTCATAGGTCTGTTTTTGTGGGGTAGTTTCATTTCGTGTTTCATGATAAAGACTTAAAAAGAAAAATCTCGCAGCCGCCCTGGATATATTTATGTCTGGGTCAACAACAAAGCGTGCCTTGGATAAAAATAATACATTTTGATTGTGGAGTCTTTATTTTTCTATTCATATATGGATGTAATATTCTTCATAACTTAAAATTAAGGATCTACTTTCATCTTCGTTACATGAAGAGGAAAGACACCGACCTTGTTGGATAGATCATCATGTAACTAATTAGTTTAGGACTAATTTTACTTTGGTTTTTGTGTATAAATCATATAAATCATAATTGAAATTACAGCCTGCCGGAGACCATTGTTAAATTATAAAATTTTAAATTTATTTCTTATCCATGAAATACAGAAACACTTTCGATATTTGAAATTTAAAGTTAAAAAATAAAATAATTGAAGTTAGAAATATTTCTTGAAAAACATATGAATGGGGAGGGGGGCATTAAAAATATTTTGCAATAAATACTTCTTAATCTAAGCCATACGTTATGTATTTGATAATGATTATTAATTTCCAAATGACATAATTATTATATCATTATTCACTTGCGTTCCTAGCGAAGAATAGGATACTTATTTTCTTCAGTATTTGTCCTTCGATGTGCATCTGGCAGAATTAGCATGATTATTGAATCTTAATTGATTATGACACAGAAGAGTCGGAGTATGGAACTGAAATTTCGAAGTCTATTAGCCAGTTTTGAATTACATCCAAACTTTAAAGTGTATGTAAAATTGTTCTATAGAAATGCGTTATGGGGTTAAAATGTACTTCGTCATAAATTGTGACACATATCTACAACGTCAAGTTTAATACATCATCGTACTAAGTAAATATATATACAGAATGTAATATAATTAGAGTAAGCCGTTGGGATATAAATTTATCTAAGTTTATATATATATATATATATATATATATATATATATATATATATATATATATATATATATATATATATATATATATATATATATATATATATATATATATAAAATATAGGGTGTTTCAAAACAACACAGACAACGTTTGGGAGGTGATTCCTGACACCAAGAAAAGACAAAAAGTATAGACAAACCTGGGTGCACAAATGCTTTCTTTTCGGAGTTGTAGGCTGCCGAAAACATGAAAAAATAAACTTTAAAGGTCCATAGCTCCAATACTATGGGACCTACCGTAGTCGGGTCAAGACTTCACTTAGGAACTAATATGTGACCTATCCAAAAATCCATGTTTCAGAATCCTAAGGTACTCACGCAATTTTTTTTTATAGAGTGAGTTTGGCTACGGGCATATAATTTGAAGTACTCACTAACTACATCTATAAAAATTGTTGCGGAAGTACCGTAGGATTCTGAAACATGGATATTTGAATAGCGTACATACTAGTTTCTAAGTGAAATCTTGGCCCGACTACGGTAGGTCCCATAGTTTCGGAGCTATGAACCTTTAAATTTCATTTTTTTTTTTTCAAGTTTTCGGCAGCATATAACTCCGAAAGGAAGCATTTGTGCACCCAAGTTGGTCTTTGTCTTGGTGTCAAGAATCACTTCCCAAACGTTGTCGGTGTTTTGAGACACCCTGTATATATATAATATAATATAATATGTTTCGGATCACACGTTAAGCTGTACAGTTATGTCTCCTGTAACTTCAGTACTGAAAACGGACGTTAAATTCTTCCGAAAAACCTAAGAAACAAACATACATCTCTGTTAATAAGGTATAAGTCAGGGCCGTTCCCCAGAACATTGTAATGAGTGTAATTACTGTAAATTCACCACAGCGGAAAAATTTACAAAATTATAAGAGTGAAGCTGAAATGTTTTAGCTCTTTGCAAAACGTAACAAATTTTGTATGCTGAAGCTTGAAATCTGTTTTAACAAACACCTCAATATCCAGTCTTCCAATCAAAATGAAATATTTTTGTACGATTATCATTATATTTATGTACAAAGAATTTATGATTGGTCTTATTGAGTAAGGATTTTAACCTAATCTTTCATCCCTTCAATTCCAATTGAGATATGTGGATATCTTTGATATCAAACAACTCACAATAACTTACAGGACCAAAATAAATCAATGAGAAATTCCTGTTCAAAATTAGATTCCATGCAAAGCATTTAATTTGATTGATTCTAAATGAATATCTATTAGGACATTTCTTTCAGAGGTAACGGCTAAGATATAGAAGTGTAAAGTAAGCCTACTTAAGCATGGTAGAAGCAAAAATGTCCAGCAAATAATCCCAGAAGGGCCTTTGTGCTGTCTCGGACTACTTAGAAAAAAAAAATGATGATTGTTTTACTGAATCCAATACTGAACGTAATGGGAAGACGCGTAAATAATTTGAATTACTATGTATAGTATTTTTATATATATTATGTTGTTTCTATCGTAATTATTTACTGTAGAAACACAGGAAAGAAGAAAAACTCGTTGAGCTGAGCGAAGCGAAGCTCTTATACTCGGGTTAGCCGTTTGGTTGTCCGCGAACTCCTCCTAGACCGTTTGGCCGATCTCAACCAAACTTAGCACGCTGATAGAGTATGTCGTGCTGAGTGACAACATAGGTCGAAATCAAAAATCCGATGTACCATCGAGGAATAATCACCGAAAAACGCTTTCTGATTACGTAGTTTAAGCTCGCTCAGCTCATTTCATTGGAATCGGGTATATCCATTGCATTCCTAGTAAACAATTGTGGTGATTGTCAGTGGAGATCCCAGAAGGATGGAGGATATAGAATGATTTTATCCGCCGTCTTTCATAATCAACCTTCCTTTCTTTATTTTTTTCCATTTAAATTACTACACTACAAAACAATTAACAACACTTTTTAATGCTATAGGTGACTGGGATCTAAATCTGTACTTGAAAATATCAAGCTCAACTGAGGTTAAGAAAGAAAGAAAGAAAAGAAAGAAAGAGAGAGAGAGAGAGAGAGAAAGAAAGAAAGAAAGAGAAATAAGAATAAAGAGACCAAGGATCTTATAAAATAGAGGATCTGCCCTTACAACAAAATCTTGAAGCCATACGTCACAATTTCGCCACCCCTACTCTGCCCACTCCGCTCAATAAGATCGCAATGTTTTGAGCCAACAATCATGGCGGAAACGAAAGTAGCCAATCAGACGATGGTAGAAACGAGAGTAGCCAATCAGACGTGCCGATTCTCGGTTGCTTTTTGGCTTCATCGATTTAATAGGATGAAGATACATATGGGCAGATCCTCTATTTATAACATCCTTGAAAGAGACATGTAGAACTGCCAAACAATTGTATTATTAAAATTGAATAAGCAACACGCGAAAGTTGCTTATCACTGTTAAAGAATGAAGTAAGTTGTGGATTTAGAAAAGCTGTTTTGCGTTTTCTTACCAAAAAAAAAAAAAAAAAAAAAAAAAAAGTAACAAAAATTGTAATTATTGTAAATAATTTAAGGAGTAATACGATTATTCCATTATTGTATAGAAGACGACTTAGTTTCATTTTTTACACTGAAGCTGCGGTAGACTATCAGGATTCAATATTCAGATCAAAAGTAGATCTATATCACTTCTGGTTGCAATATAGGAGCATAAAATAGGAGATGGAACCTGCTCTTGGAACGCTGAATTCATATCGAAACGAGTTCTGTCTCATGCAGTATTTGTTCTATACGAATCAATATTGAAACCGGACGTTGTAATATTTTTGCTACTTCCGGCTTCAATAGAATAATAATTGAAATGGAATCTATTCTTGGTATCCTGAATCCATTAAATAAGTCGCCCCTCTATTACTGTTTCCGCTTTATGGCAGTCAATATTCGGATTGAAATAGGCAAATTTCACATTAGGAAAATTTACTAGTTTTAAATATTCTGTTGTAGTTATATTAGAAGCTAGAGAGGTCCTTTGAAAAATGAAATATTCAAATTCTTACTTCACACATTAAAATATGAAAGTTAGATATTTCAATTGTCACATTTTAATTAGATGTAGCAAATTTCTCCTTTTGCTCATGTACTGCCAATTTAATTTTTGTTTTCCTTCCCTTTCTTTTGTCATTTTAAAAATTTATTTGTTCAATTTAATTTTCAGGGTCAGATGGTAGATTCCGGCTGTATGGCCAGGATATCCAGGAGGTGAAGTTTCCATTGACGAATGGATCTCTGTTTACCAGCGTAGATGGTGGATTGCCAATTATCCATAACTACCGCAGGGGGCAAGGTGAGTCACTAAATATTTCACTGTACGACACAAGTGTAAGAACCTAAGGAACTAGTTAAACAAGTTAGAGCGCAAATTGATACATATATAATAGTCATGTGTGTGTCTAATTCACAATACGTTGAAAGAATCACAGACTAAAGGAAGTTAACTTTTTTGTAAACTTCTTTTTTTCCTCAAGGACATTAACAGAATATTAAAACTGAAGAGTTCTCTAAAGTATGAGACTTTTGTTTTGATTTTTTTTTTTTCATTCTTGAACTATTAGATCATACTCTAAAAATTTCAGAAACCCCGTGAGGAAAAAATAATACTGAACATTCTACTTAAAGTGAATATCAACATGCTAGAAAAAATAGATGATTCAAAGTTCATTTTTTTTTCTCAAAGAGTAAATAAAAGAGTAATTACCATAACTATTTTCGTACGTGTCTATAACTTGTATATTATTATAGTTTGATTTATATAGTTGTTCAGTGGCATTTTCATTTGTTGCCATTTGCCAGTGACGAAGGGGGGTAGATAATATATTCTAAAATCCAGTAAGTCAATTATATTACTGTCTGTCCCTCTGTTATATATGATTGTCTTCCAACGAATTCATATCTTTACATTCTAATCAATGTAATTAAGTTTGCACGTGTACATATTCTGCGTATAGATGTCTCGTACATCATTTTATAGTTTTCTTAAAAGATTATTCTTATTCTTATTAGTTTTATTTCAGATAATCTTATGCAAGTTATGGGTACTTTGTACGAATCGGTTGAATCACTGCAAATCTAGTTTTGTTTGAGACGTAGCTTTTATTTTTTTCCTTCATACCAAAACAAATTAAGTTCTTCTTTTTTGGTAATTTTAATAAAATAATTTTAATGTTGAACCTGAAGCTTTAGCAGCATCTTTGAGAAAATTCCAAATATTTAGCAGTTGCCGAATTCTTTAGAAGATTCAATTCCAGCTTCCTGTACTACTACTACTACTACTACTTCTTCTTCTACTTCTTCTTCTTCTTCTTCTACTTCTTCTTCTTTATTATTATTATTATTATTATTATTATTATTATTATTATTATTATTATTATTATTTATTATTATTAATGCTATGTTATAGTAGTAATTCCAGTTGTTTATATTCCGAGTTCCTCCACCTCGTTAAAAACTAAAATAAAAACGTTCAGCGGGGTTGGTAATATGCTTATGAAAATTCTTGCAATATAGGATTTTCTTTAGCTGAGAAAGCTAGCTCAGCTTAAGGTTTACTGGTTATACAGGGTGGTCCAAAAGTGTGGAAATACTCTAATAAGTGATAAACGGTGCAAAATATAACCAAAGTAATAATGTAGATAGAGGACAGGGTTGGGAGAAAAATGTTTGAGAACACATCACAATGATCCATCATCTTGAATTAGATGTAATTGCCTTAAATGGAAACTATAGCATATGATATGTCATGTCATTTTAATAGTAAATTTTTGTAGAAATTGAATGTCACTGCTATTTATACTCTAGTGCTAATCATTACGAAGTTGTGACTTTTTGTTGTTGTTGTTGTACCCAACAAAAGAGTTTAGCCATACAGCAAGGACTACGCACTATTACCGGATATGACGTGTTCAATGTGTTCCTCATTCCGGTAGATTGCCATATGCATCTTGAGTTCCCAATCCCGCAAGACCTTGTGCAGAGTGTCGGTGCTGAACATTTCTAATTTTCACCACATACACAACAGACTTAATATGGTCACTTGGAATTGCTGATAGGAGTCCTTTCCGAATGAGGCTGCTAAAAGCATCTGCAATTATCCTGGTGCTTCGTTTTCCAGAGATCTCAATGCGTCCTGCATACGTCAAGGTTATCTTCTGCCAGTAAGTTACCTGCGACAATACAAACTTGGCAATGGTTAGGCGCTAGAGCAAAAATAGAATTGCCATTCAATTTCTATAAAAAATTGCTATTAAAATGAAATATCACATGCTATGGTTTCCAATTAAGACAAATGTGTAAAATTCAAGATGTGTTCTCGAACCTTTTCTCATTCCTATTCAGTGATGAAAATTTTCCGGAAAATTTTAAAACGGAAAATTTACCGGAAAATTTTCCAGAAAATTTTCCGGAAAATTTTCCGATTCATAAAAACATACTCCACTCATTCCTACATCGTTCTTTAGCCGTGATGTGAGGTGGAAAATTTTCTTCTGTATTTTTCCGGAAAATTTTCCGTTCTTAACAAATATCAGTGATCAAGTAACAATTCCTCAGTATTCATAAACTTGATTGAATTCATATATAGAAATGTTAAAAATTGAAAGATCGTTTAAAGAATCTGAAAATTTTCATGGCTCAGACAATTTTCAGTACTATATAGGAACAATGAAACAAGTTTTCATGAATCGAAAAATTGTCTATAATGTACAGACGAAAATTTTCCGGAAAATTTTGAAACGGAAAATTTTCCGACTCAAAAACATACTCCACTTATTCCTACATCGTTGTTTAGTCGTGATGTGAGGTGGAAAATTTTCTTCTATATTTCTCCGGAAAATTTTCCGTTCTTAACAAATAGTGATCAAGTAACAGTTCCTCAGTATTCATAAAATTGATTTGAAATTATGTATAGAAATTTTAGAAAGTGAAAGATCGTTTAAAGAATCTGAAAATTTTCATGGCTCAGACAATTTTTAGTACCATGTAGGAACAAGTGAAACAATTTTTCATGAATCGAGATATTTTCTGTCTTGTATGGAAAAATTGAAGAACTTTTTCTGAGTCGGAAAATTTTCATCATTTTGAAGCAAAAAGTAAAACAACTTTTTGTGAATCGGAAAGTTTTATTGCTCTGCAGAAACAAGTGAAAGGAATTTTTATGAATCGGAAAATTTTCATCACGATGTAGAAACAAGTGAAAAAACATCATAATCCAGACAATTTTGGATATGATGTATAGTGATGTTTAGTGGAAAATTTTCCACTAATTTAACCACACATTCAGCTATAAAATTCAATTCCTGCAGAGGAAAGTTAGACGGTAACAAATTATCATTTTCCAATTAGCTTTCGGAAACCAGAAAATTTTCTAATATTTCAAGTTGGGAAGTAAAAATATACAGTGTTTCTCTTTCTCTCTCTCTCCCTCTCTGTGTGTGTGTCTGTGTGTAAAGTGCAGGGAACATACATCGAGTGCAGGGAACATGCTTTTAGAACGTAGCGCTAATAGTGCTGCTTTTTATGTTTCTTCTATTATTTTATTGGAAGAACAACTACACAAATCAGCTTCCTTATTAGTTATATTTCACTTTCTCTTCTGATTGAATATATGAATAAGTAAATAAATGTTTATTTCCAGAAAATGGTCAGTATTTGCTTTCATGAGTTACTTAAATTTGAATTTTGGGTAGTCAAAAATTTACAGTATGAAATTTATATTATATCTACTTATTTATAAATGTTGCAGTATGTAAATCTATAAAAGTAGAAAAGCTATGAGAAAACCGTCTTATGCGTATTAAACTGTCGAAATCTAATATTGTAAGATCAAAGGTGGATTCCGAGGGAAGAACGCATTGAAGCTTTTGAAACATTCTTGAAATCGTTAGATTTTCACTTCATGAAACTTTTTAAGACAATATTTATTACCAATAAATTTTACGGCTAAACAACGATATAGGAATAAGTGGAGTATGTTTTTTTATGAATCGGAAATATGCATGACTTTTAATAGATTGAAATTTTAAATAATAGAATGGGATATTTGTACTCTACGAACTCAATGTGTGTTCTCTGCACTTTGCACACACACACACACACAAACAGAGAGAGAGAGAGAGAGAGAGAGAGAGAGAGAGAGAGAGAGAGAGAGAGAGAGAGAGGAGTTGAAGTGAGTTGATTTTGAGTTTAACGTCCCTTTCAGCAGCGAGACTATATAAGACGGGACCAACTGATTAACGTGGAATCCGAACTATATGAGCTTCCGCTGGGAATCTAAGCCAGGTCTTCCATGCCAAAGGTGCGTATGCTAAGCGCTTAGCAATGAAGGAGCTCGCAGATGAAGAGAGAGAGAGAAACACTGTGTAAAATTTTACTTCCCAACTTGAAATATTAGAAAATTTTCCGGTTCCCGAAAGCTAATTGGAAAATTATAATTTGTTGCTGACTAACTTTCCTCTACAGAAATTCAATTTTGTAGCTGAATAAGCAGTTAAATATAGAGGAAAATTTTCAACCTAACATCACTATACATAATATCCAAAATTGTCCGGATTATGAAAAGTTTTCATTTGTTTCTACCTCGTGATGAAAATTTTCCGATTCATAAAAATTCCTTTCTTTTGCTTCTACAGAGCAATAAAACTTTCCGATTCACAAAAAGTTGTTTTACTTTTTTCTTCAAAATGATGAAAATTTTCCGACTCAGAAAAAGTTCTTCAATTTTTCCATACAAGACAGAAAATATCTCGATTCATGAAAAATTGTTTAATTTGTTCCTAAATAGTACTGAAAATTGTCTGAGCCATGAAAATTTTCAGGTTCTTTAAACGATCTTTCACTTTTTAACATTTCTGTACATGAATTCAACCAATTTTATGATTGCTGAGGAATTGTTACTTGATTACTGATAGCTTTTTAGAACGGAAAATTTTCCGGAAAAATATAGCGGAAAATTTTCCGGAAAATTTTCCACCTCACATCACTATTCCTATTCCCCACCTACATTGTTACTTTGGTTATATTTTGCAGTGTTTGCCGCATTCCCACAGTTTTGGACCACCATGTATTTTAAATTGTTACTGTCTTATTTATTTATTTATTTATTTATTTGACGTTGTTAGACAAATTGTTAGCATTGATTCCAACCAGAGATGTAAAGAAATTAAATTCTACATGAACGCACCAATTGTTCTAAGAAATATTCCAGATTATTTTTTTTCGAATATTTAAATAATCTACACTGACTCTGTCTGATTTTGTGCTACAAAATCCAATTTCCGTAAGCTTAATAAAGTAGACAGTTTTGGTGTAATAGAAATAATAAACGTTCCGTGTTCCAATTTTTGAAATCGAAATAAATCAATTGTTCAATATAGTTAAACCCTGGTAGGAGAGAGAGAGAGAGAGAGAGAGAGAGAGAGAGAGAGAGAGAGAGAGAGAGAGAGAGAGAGAGAGAGAGAGAGAGAGAGAGAGAGAGAGAGAGAGAGTGAGAGAGAGAGAGAGAGAGAGTGAGTGAGTGAGTGAGTGAGTGAGAGTATCTTTTCATTTGTAGAATTTTGTATTACTTAGTATTCTTATCCCCCCTTTGCGCCTGAAGATTGTACCATTAGCAACTGAAATTTTACGAAGATTTTTTAAAAAAATGGAACGTGGAAGGTTTGATATTTCTATTATGTATAAAATGTATTGTTTGTATCCGATTACCAGTTTCTGTGTAAGTTTTATAAATGAATTTATATGCATCGTCATCAATATAATTTAGTCGCTCTTGTAAGAATAGCAACATTTAGTATCTAATTGTACATACGAATACTGATCATATTAATATTATTGTTAATAATAATGATGATCATAAAAAAAAAAGTCATTGTAGTGAATTACCTATTAGAATTCTATGGATATGCAATTGTAAGATCCTTTATATTATATTAAGAACAACCTAAAAAATGGTACAGAAGTTTGCAAGAAACGTCTCTACTCTACTAATCGAAAACTGACTAGAAGTGCATAAAATTTAAATAGTAATATTAAACTACTAAGCTATTGAAAGTAGAGAATTGATATATATATATATATATATATATATATATATATATATATATATATATATATATATATATATATATATATATATATAAACAATGTACTCACAAATGGTAGAATTGGAATTGTTCTGTCGATGATAACTTATTGTCAGAGTTGCTAACAGAAAACTTTCAAATTATGTCATATAAATTTATAGATTCTGGATATTTTGCTGTCAAGTAAGCATTATTTAAAAGGTTTTTTTTTTTTTTTTAACCTAGATAAGAAAGAGAACTATCAAAGTTTTTCTGTAAACTTGTTGATTAGTAGTATATTTGTGAGTGGTAATAACCAATGGCTATGAATATTCGTTTGAAAAATTAAATATGTAGCTACCAATATACAAGGGTAACTCAGTTACTAAGGAAAGTATCATAGCATTTTCCTGAGATTTTAAACTACACATACTTGTCCCTGTTTTTTTTCCGAAGTAGTCAATGTCTTGTTCAGCTTTTATGTTAGATAAGCTTTTTCTATGTTTCAAAAGGAAGAATTAAGTTAGTTACTTTGTTAATTAACCAATTGTTTTGAGCTTCTCAATCTTTGTATAGAGTACTACAAGGTGGCCCATAATTATTATATAATGTTTGACTGACTGTAGTATTTGTAATTCAGACAAATAGTTTCGATATAGCAACACTGTGTTAAACTGAGAGTGGGGATAACGGTCACTGGATTTAGAACCGGTAGTGTATGCCAATGCGAGAGTGGTTGAACGAAACATTCCCGAACCATTGGATCGGTCAACGTGGGCCTGTGGAGTGACTAGCTTGATCTCCCGATTTGCCCCACCTGTCTTTTTCTTATTGAGTGTTTTAAAGGACAAAATGTATCAACATCACATACGGAATTTGCCGAACTATGAGAAGCTATCACAGAAGAGTTCCACAGGATACCAGTACGGGTTTGTCAAGCAGCTTGTGACAACGTTGCTTTTAGTCTCCAGGCATGTATATATTTGGAAATTGAAATGACATGAAATCGTTGAGTTTTACATCCCACGGTTATGCCAGTTAGGCTAAAGGAAACGGTGATGATGAGAAATGAATGAAATGGTGGAGTGAATAAAGTGGGAGGAAACGGGAGAACCCCGAGAAAACCCACGAGCACGGTGTTTATCCACCACAAGGTCCACACAGCGCGAGCTGGGATCGAACCAGAGCCCCCAAGCACCGGAGGTGAACGGTCTACCACTGAGCCACCGCCCCCCATGTAAAGATTTGGATGGTGCATTGGTGGACCATGCCATGGAGAACAGAGATCAAAATTCCTGTATGGAAAGGCATGAGGGTAATGTGTTTGTTCAATTTTATGTTCAAATTTTATTGCTAATTTCTTTACCGCAGTCTTTGAAGCATCATATACATAATTACGGGCCATTGTACGCTTGAATTTCATTCATACAACTTTGTAATGCTCTCTTTCTGGACTGCTTGTATTTGTTGGCTGATGATTAATTTCATCAGCTGCAAGCATCGGATTGTAGACTGCAGATACGTTGCACCACGCAGGAAAGCCACACCAGAAGAAGAAAACACAAAACATTATAACATATCAGGAATACTTATGGTTGCAAATCTACTAAAGATGAAAATAAAATATTTCAACCAACTTTTGACACAACGGATCACTTTTTATTTAGCTCCAATTATGTTAAGGGGCGTATGCAGTTTCTAATACGAATTATGATTAAATAATAACAGGTGAGGCGCTTAAGATACACTTAAGAAAATGCGTGACATACAAATCATGTTTATATTTGTCATTGGCTATCAATTGCCTAAGGAGAATCATCATTTACTCAATATATAATTATCTAACAATATTATTTCATATCTTTATTCAATTATTCACTTCATCAAATATTTATATCAATAATAATCTTCGTCGCAGAATATCTCATAAATGATCTCCGTTAACAACATAAAGCACATCAGATATCAATTTAAAGCCTCCGTATTATACTCGTACAATAGAATCCGCACCTGAGAATCGACATTACAGACTGCTACTGCCATACGTTTGAGCTAATTCAGAATTTGGTATAAAGTTCCTGATATGACATGCATCAAACGTGATTGTAAGAGGAAAGGAATATATTCCATTCACGGAATCCTTACGGATTCCGGACGTTTAAATTTAGCTGGACATTATTTAAGCTATATTACGTCCAGAAACAATATATAAAAATTACCACTTTAGAAGGGAACTTATGTGTATCACACACATCAACCACCTATTTATCTATATGCCAAAACTATTCTTTTTAAACATAACAAGATCGAACTTCAACTGTCAAAGAAGAATAAAAACAGGCATTAATTTCACTATCAATTTTGCCAACATTTCAATGGTGCAGATAAATTTCATGTCATCTTTTACTTTGGGGATTAGATTGATATAATGACTCAAATTCAACATTAACAATAATTAATAACATTTAAATTTGGTTAATATGAGGAAAATGGGAGCACACAGACAAAATCACACAAAATGCTGTAATGGATCAAACAGGTCCATTACAACTTAGAACATATTGATGGACTTTTTTTTTAATGACAACTTGAGTATGTGTTGTATTGAAGATGGTGAATTTCTCTTTCACATTGAACTTTTATATGTAAGAATACAAAAGCTTGTCTCACAAGAGTGTAAAATACTACAAAAAAGACGGTGAAAACTAGAAAAATAATATCGTATGGAAACATGTGTTGTTTGCATCTCAGTAAAATGCAATGTGCCCTTATAGAATTGTCCTCGAAAATTTAAAGAAGCGATCTTCATTTAGCTGTAAATCGCTTCTAGTCGAAGTCCCGCCCCTAACTCATCCACTGCAAAATGATTTTGTTGTTGATCCCTATAGCTGTCGTGATCAAAATAGCCGAAAATATTGTAATTTTATGCCAATTATAAAATACTAGAGCTTTAGTTAAGAATTGAGCTTCCACTTGTTGATTTTTAAAATTTTAGATTAATTATTTACAGAATTTTGTGAAATGGAAGTATAACGAAAAGATATAAAGCTAATAATTAAAGATTAAGGAATTCTTAATATTCACTATTTTTAATATAATGAATATATTGTGGATGTTGTTTGAATACAAGATACGAGTTTAAAAACCATTGAAAAGGTAATATGTAAAGGCAATTCATTCACAACATAGTAGACTTTAAAGGCATATACATATCGATTTTTTTTTACTTTTGGAATGAATAAATGACAGAAATTAGAGCTTTTCTTTTAATGTGAAATATTAGATTTTTTTTTGTATGGTTTTATTTTATTATACTTTTGTTTGCTTGAGAATTTTGAGTGTTTATGTAGTAAAATAAAATAATTTTGTTTTGTTTTCAATAATCCAAATTAGATTTTAGAAACAACGCTAGCTTAATTTAAACAGTTGGTGTTTTTGTAGTTAAGTCAGGCTTAAAATGTTTACATAAATTTATGTAATGCAAACTTTTAATGTTTACAGCACTTTTTCGGTTATAATTTTGGTATATTTCAATATAGTAGATTTTCAACTATCCAGGCTCCGGTTGGGAAAATTTATATATGTGTATATATATAATATAATATAATATACAGTGGTGCTATTCAGCTGGTTCGCTAGAACCGATTGTTAAACTATTTCGAGTTCGCAGAACCGTTTGTTATATCCAGACATAACAGTAAATTTTCTCCAGTTATACCCAGGAATAGTCAATCTTTGTTTTTAGAAATTCTCACAGCTACAGGGTAAGGATATGATCTCTCAGAACAAGGTATAAACGTTTATTTCTTAATCTAAAATGCTCAGATCAAGAATGAGAACTGGGTTCACATGAGTGTAATGGTGAGGTTATTTATATTTGAAACGCGGATACATCAACAATTGTCGATCCATTGCTGGATTAAGGTATTTCCAATATATTTGACAAACATCTATCTTGGATAATTCATTTCCAGGATATTCGCAATGCTACCTAATTTCGTCACACCACCTTGTATTAGGATTCTGTCTCTACTTGTCACTTGTGGTATCCAGTAAAAAATTTGCTTTTGTCTACCTGGTACGGTTTGTTTCCTAAAACAGTAACAACTAGAGACCGGATGTTAGGCAAAATGCCTATTCTTCAATGCTAAAGATATGATCAAAATATCATTTTAAAGTTTATATCGGGGATTATAGTTTCGATTAAAGTCAACTTTATTTTGCCTATTTCGCCCCTCACTGCCTAAATAATTGCTTTAGTGCCTAATGTTGATATTCTATGCATTTTCTTTGAAATAAGATTTAATTGGGAAATATATATAATTTATATACTGCAAATAACACAAGCACGTGGTACATTACAATCTCTCTCTCTCTCTCTCTATATATATATATATATATATATATATATATATATATATATATATATATATAATCTCTTAACGCCTTGATATCGATTTTATATATAAAAAAGTCATGACTTCTTCAAACATTATAAACTGTAAGTTTTGACTTTTTCCTTAGGTCTAAGTTTTCACACTTACGTAACCATTTATCCATAAACAGTAATTTATTTTTTGAGAGAATTAGGCCGACGTTAGTTTTATTTATTTTAAAACTATGTGTGTACAGTGTACATCATTTTATGCATCCTGAAATTAAGTTAAACATTACAACATTTATCTTGTATAAATGTATAAAGCTTAGAAATACTTTTATCCTTGGGCTTCCTGTTTCTGTACTAAATTTTTAGAACGTTCAGTATAGTACCTACCCAACATTTATGAACTAGTGGTCTGAGAGATCAGAAAATTCAGGGTGTCCGAGACGAAACACCCTAATTTGAAATGTCTGTAATACAACATGTATTCGATAAATAAAGAAGATTGATACAATAGTGGACACACAAAGTGTTGAAGTTTTGTTTGTGCAATCGCACTATTTCTACATGAGCCCCACGAGTGGCACGTGGATGTCTAGTCGATACTTGACTTCTTTCCAGGTATTCTTTAGCATCTGTGGCGTAACTGTCTCAATTGCAGCTCTAATCCTCTCACGAAACTTTTCTAGAGTTGTCACTTTGCTAGAGTACAACCTGTCTTTAACTTAGTCCCACAGGAAGAAATCCAGGGGAGTAATGTCAGGCGAATGGAATAGCCATTGGATTGAGACAGATGCCAGGTACGCCACAGATGCTAAAGGGTACCTGGAAAGAAATCGAGTAACGATTAGACATCCTCCGTGCCACTTATGGAGCTCTTGTAGAAATAGTGTGATTGCACAAACAAAACTTCAACAATTTGTGTATTCACTGCTCCATAAATCTTCTTTATGTATCAAATATATGTTGTATGACAGACATTTCAAATTAGGGTGTTTGTTCTCGGACACCCTCTACGAATAAGGGAAGGTTTTTATATAAATAGTATGCTTTAAATGATATGGGTGAAGCAGGAAGTGGGAATTAATAGAATTAATAGAACTCTTGGCTTATCCGACTTTTGTTATCCAGCCTGTTCTTCCGCCACAAACCAGATAGTCGAGAGTCTACTGATATATAACTCAAAATTACCATTTTGTAGATTCTATGTTCTATGAAAACGCTTTGTGAACTATTGATTACTAATTTTTTGTGCTATTTTCAGGCGCTGCACGGTTCAAATCTGCTCATATGGGACTAGGAGCTAGAGAAATACGTAATGTTCTAACGGGACCCAGGACACCAGATTGGCTAAAAGCGACAAGTCCCGAGCCTCTGTATTCCGACCCATTAACCAAACTTCCAGATGACAAGGGCTATCAAGATGATGAACCCATTTACGCTACATTATCCGACACAGTAGGTACTCTTTCTAGTTTTGAAGACATCTCGCGATGTTGTTCTGTAACCACCGCAGCTAATGATGACTTCGAGTTTCATGATGCTAAATCGGCAGCAGCAGCTGTAGCGGCATCTTGCGGGGAAGGTCGTATGGAATCCTCGTCCCAAGCAGATTCGGCTCAT
Source organism: Thermobia domestica (assembly GCF_964235325.1). Taxonomy (NCBI): domain Eukaryota; kingdom Metazoa; phylum Arthropoda; class Insecta; order Zygentoma; family Lepismatidae; genus Thermobia; species Thermobia domestica. The sequence goes on from NC_137468.1 coordinate 95,537,523, forward strand.
TCGTCGCTAACGTCTACACTGAGTGACACGACAGCTGAAGTTGACCTTTCAGCTCCTTCATTGTTACCTACAAAACGATCGTCTACTAGAAGACAAAGGGCACAGCCTCAACAACCGCCCTTAGACAGCAACAATGATATGAACAATCACGATAATACTTTAAAGAGAAAGATGATGGCTTCGCTTTCGATGAACGATCTGGATTTACTCGAGAAAGATGATGCTGACGCTCGCAATGGGTTTGCTGTACCACCAATGAAGAGTGAATCTATTATAAGCTTATATCGAATGTACCTAAACAACAATGAGAATAATAATAATAATAATCATAATAATAATATCAAACAACAAGTTATTCGTAAACCAAGCAACAGACAAGGTAATTCAGCGAGCGAAACTCACCTAAATGCCATTAACGAATATGACGTAGATTCAAGCACATTTAGCAAAGATCATATTCGCTCTTCAGTTCTTTTATCCAGAAATAACCACCACAAGCGAAGACATCGTCATGGCAAAACACCCCCACCTCCTCCGCCAAGACGATCCTCTTCGTCAAATCATCACGCGTACAAAAAGCGTAACCATAACATGACTCCGCGCTATCACAAATTAAGCGGCGGTGTTTTGTCCATGGAATCACTATATAGTGTACTCAATCAAGAAGGTGTATCATATATGGACAACGGTGACCTCTGCCGACATAGCAGGGAATTTACTAACAGTGAACCTGACTTTAAGAAGGTATTTGTGTCTGATTTCATATAAATAAATAACGTACAATGGATGTAAGAAATAAATCAAACTTTTGTTTTTCTACTTAAAAAAAAATTTCCAAGTAGCATTTGTGGTTAAGTCAATCTCAAAACAACGGTGGAATGAATAAGCTGTTTCAATCTGTGGATACTACTTGGGATTATTCGGTATGGCATCTGGCCAGCATCATCTAAACAAACCTTATTTATATTTCTAGTTTCATTGGATTTTAATGTAGTAAATATCACAGTAACACTGTTCACAAGAGCAACGACGCGACGCGACGATTAAAGGCAAATAAATAATACACTACGTCATTTTCATTAAGCACAGTATTCTATGGCACATACGTATTTATTTTTGAGTTTTGTTTCAGTTAATTGTTAAAAGTAATTCATTTTTCTTAAATTACCTGTTCTGATTCTCTGTAAAAGAAAAATTGGTGAAGTATCTATTTACTTCGGGTATTATTTTTCCTGATTTTTGAGGAGACGAAATAAGATTTCTTTTAATTATGCAATCTATTTATTTTCTTCTTTTGTCATTATGATGATTGAGACTTTTAGCTCAAATGTTTTGCATTTATTTGTAGCAATAATATATTGCCAAATATTACTATAGTTTTTTTTGGAGGAAAAAGGAACTTAATGTTAAAATAAGGTTTGAACAATAGTACAATTGTTATTTTTACAAGCAGTTGTTTCTTGAAACCTCTAGTAGGTGACTGTATTGTAGATAAACGTTGAAAAAAGTACACTTTGAAATACAGTTGAATAATGTTTAATATGTGAACTTGAAAACTGATAACCAGTGAAGCATATAGTAAACTCACAACCAGTGTTTATATAACTTTTAAATGCCGTCACATGATGTTTTATTACTGTTACTTTCATTATAAGAATCATGATACTCTTTTGCAATTAAAAGCAAAGTTATCAGTTCTTTATTTGCAAGCTTTAATATTAATGACGGTATTACAATCAAACTGATTTGATTAGTTATAATGTGAGGTAATTCTGATATGGACGATAATGACAGACTACATTGAAAGCATTGGTACATCTTAATTCCATGTGCATGAAATTTATAAAAAAATATACATATGTTGTATACGAGAAAAAAACATACAGTATATATTTCGTAATATAGAGAAAAATATTACAGTGGAAAACAATTTAAAGCTGTACTTTTTTTAAAAAAAATATTAACAAAAAAGAAACAAAGAATATATTTGTTGCAATACAAACTAATAATCAAATAGGAAATCCTATGAACAAATCAGAAGGAACAAGTTCCGCTCATGATTTCGTACAAAGTTGTTGGAAACGGTATAACAATCCGTTTGTATAAATGTTTTAGACTGAATGGAATTTTGTTCCATAATGTAAAAAGGTCTATTAAATCTATAAATATATATATGCATTTGTTTTTTACATATAAACAAACAAGTTTGACAAACTTGGTAAAGTTTTCGAATGTTTTGTTGATATTCAAATGCAATTGTAAGTATTACGTTAAAAAAAATAATAAAAATGATTGTATGTACTATATGCATTACTTTCTGACTTGTATATTACTTCATTCTTTACTGTTGTAAATATATACATATATCTTTATTTTTCGAAACTGTCCAATAAAAATTTTATTTTAGTCAAATTGTTTCTTTTCTTGTTTCACCTTTTACTTAATGTATTAGAATTACAGAGATGGGCAAAAACATCTATTTTTAAATGGCAATATTAGCACCATAGGTTGATAATACTTATTCAAAATGTCAGTATGTGGTAATATTATTTTGGACATTATCATGGGGCGTTGACATGTTGGAGTGCATTGTTGCTGTAGAGCAGTAGATTCGACTAGGGTCTGCTACAACTATTTACAAGGATTTCGATGGTAGCTTAGGTGACATAATGGGCCATCTTGCAACTATTCTTGAGTGAGTATCGAGATTAAGAAAAATGATATGAAACTACCAGATTGCCATAGATCTGTTTGTACAGAGGACAGTATTCCTCAAATGTTCAATGCAGTCACCCAAAATCCACGAAAGGCGATTAATCGGCACGCTAAACTCTAAACTTGTCAAAATTAAAGTGTTACCATACCCAAAAACTTAAATTTCCATTCCTACAAAATTGAGGTAGTACATTCACTAACATGCATAAACACTGCCAGCACTTAACCGTTCCCAACGTCCTGGGCTTCATTAGTGGTCTTTGCATAGTCCGAAGACAACTGTGTAGTGCTAAATCATTGTCTTACACAACACGGATTATTTTTCAACTTTTATTTCTTTATTTGAGGTCGATAGTAGCAATACAATTCAGCAGAAATAACGTGAGTGCCGAACATTATTTAAATATGTTGAATAACTCCTATACCCGAGGAATGGATGTTTTACTTAATGCAGATAACTTGTAATTACAGCAAAACGTATGCGGAAACTACGTTTCTCACATACATACATATTTTATTTCTGGGTCACGTTATTTCATTATTTGGAGATAAGATGTTGCCATCATGCTTTCTGGAAGTTCCCCCGCGTGTTTTCCCTATGGCTATACAAGAAGTATGACCTAAGTAAGAAATAGTGTAGGATTAACACGCCAGATCCCTCTTTGGGTTGAATTATACCAGCGTTTAGCCCATACCTCTTCAACATTATCATGAATATTTTAACTCAAGATATGAGGAATGAAGCTCCCTGGTGTATAATTGCCGATGATATTGTACTATGCAATACAAACCGAGAAGAAGCTGGAGGGAAAGTAAAGAGTTGGAGAAGAAAAGTCTTTGGAAGATAGAACCTAAAAATTAGTAAACTGAATATCTGGAGTTTTAACAAAGAAGGAAATGGAAAAGTGAAACTACAAAAAGAAAGATTGAATGAAGTGAAAAATTTTAAATATTTAGGCTCATGTTGCCAAGAATGGTGATTTGGACGTGGAAATAACACCCTAGAATGCAAAAGGAATAACTAAATTGGAAAGAAGTATGTCGCGTTCTGTGAGACCCGCAAAATCATGGTAAAGAATAAAGGGGTGATTTATAAAACTTTTTGGGCCAGCAGTAACTTACAGAGCAGAAACATGGCCAATAAAGAAAGCATATGAAAAAAGATTGAGTGTTATTGAAATGGTGCTATGTTGGATGTGTGGGATATCAAGAAGAGACAAAGTGAGTATAAGAAAATACAATAATCAAGTTTACAGAGATATGTAAGATGATCCAAGAAAGAAGACTGTAGTGGTATGGCCATCTAATGAGAACAATAAAGGACTATGTTGACAGAATGGAAGTAGATGGCAATGAAAGTATGGGGAAAAAATAGAGGGAAAATAAGGAGGACATGAATGTAACCAATGAAGGAAGTGCAATATTATAGATAAACTTCTCTGTACAATGCAACAGTTAATGAAAAACTGACAATGCAAATTTACAAAAATATTACTTCAGATTCGGTGAACAGGCAGTTACTGAGAAACGCGCAGATGGTCTCTTGGACGCGTAATACTTTAATACGTCCGATTCTCCTCCGCAAATTGTAGGAAAACAGCCAGATTCTTCAATAACGACAGCAAGTGACCAAGAATAAAACTACGAAGGCAAATATACAGGACAGTGCACACAAAATGACTAAAAATAAACCTGTTCAGTACGTCATGCTCATATTATCATGGCTTATTAGCATGTGAAAAAGTTATTTAATAGTCAGAGATGTCTCAGTCTGTAGAAAATATTTTATTTTGTACTCAGAATTCTCTCTCATGAAATGGTATGAGAAATAATTCATATCAGAAAACCCAGATCAAATACAACAGAGGAAGATTATTTTAATAAAAATTTTGAGGTTCCATACTAAAAATTCTTCCTGAAGAATTAGGTAATATTTCATCATTGCATCTCCATTTCTTGGCTCACTAGTAGCTAGCTTACGGCCTGTCCAAAGTTTCGGAGGAACAACGATGTGAATTTTGTCATTGTTTCCTTTTATATCCATTCTCACGAGGGGTCAAGAGTACATGGTTTCGAATTTAGAGTATATTTTCAGTACGTAGACTGTAGAAGACGACGCTACTACTTAGTGAGACCCAAAGCACTATTTGGCTCCCCGGAATCGACGCTCATGCTGTAAACTAGCCTTAAATCTAATAACTAGACGACTTATAAACGTAAACTAGAAGAAACACCGGCCTACCACTTCTAAAAAAGTGGCACAAGAAAAGCTTAAGCATCTTAAGAGTATATTTCATCTCTATTTAATCTCTACTAAAACCAGAAGTATCAGAAATTAACTTCTTCCGGATTTAATGTTTACCGCTACAGAGTGAAAATGACAATAGATACCGAGAAGCGGTTTTGCAATCAATTCAGTGTCTCAAGAATATATTCTATTTCCACTCTGGTATCTCGGCTAAAACCGGAAGTGATAGAAATCTGCTACTACTACTTCGTTTTCAATGTTAATTGAGAAAATATCACGCCATACAAACCAAACTTCTTCAAATGATGTACACGTGATACTGCTACCTGTTTACTTAACATAGGGAAGAAAAATGGTTACATCAAGTTAAAATATCACTCAAAGCTGACAGTGTTAATGTCTTTACTTCATCCGGTTTCAAACAAATTGCAGAAGATTTTCAAGAAGCATAATTTTAACATAGCATTAAATCACTCTAAAGTATATTGTAATATCCCATGCGAAGTTGTTTACAAACAAATCCACGCATCAAGTGTTTATAAACACCACCTCGTGCTTCAAGAGGAACTTCCACCAGGGAGACCTGCAATCACCTGCAGACCACGTTTAGCCCCTCCCACGGAGCAGAAGACGAAATTGAAGCAGCAGTGCCACCGCAACCTAAGGGACGCTATAAATTGGACAGAAGAATCCAGTTCAGTACCAGTTTTCTGGTGACCCTCCTTTAGTCTGCTACGGGACTCTTGGAGTAACCTAACCCCAGGCCTCTAGTCTGCTACGGGACTACGCCTATCCTATCTCCTGGCTTAGCCTGCTACGGGGCTCTGTCTGGGAATCCTAACTTCAGCCGCTTAGCCTGCTACGGGGCTTTGTTGGCAACTTAACCCGCCTCTGCTTGCTACGGAGCATTGGTTCCTTAACTCCACTCCTCTTAGCCTGCTACGGGGCTCTGTTGGAGATCCTGTCTGCGACCTTACGGTCAAAGACCCCCTATACTCACCCTGATTCTAGAGAAATCAATTTGTATAGTAGTTTTGTAAAAATACTTTTATAGAGGAACTTTTTATAATAAAATACTGGTAGTGGGAGTCGATTCCGGACGCTCTTTTTATTAACTGCTCTACCTCTTTACATATGAGACAAACTACACAAAGTTTTACATGGTAGAGGCTTGACCGGCTCAGAATAAGCCCTGAATACTCCCCTACCGGACAGTATTTTTATTAACCGGAAGTGGACTTTTTTTTCTTTGGAAGGTATGTGAATTTTTAAGTCTTAGTGCTTTTAGTGAACTGAATTTGTTTATGCCTCAAACTAGAACTGGTAAAAACACTTTCCAGAAAACATTTTTAATATGGAGCAGAATTCGCGTCTTTCCTTTAATGTACCACACCTTACTAAATACTCGGGTCATGTGACGGAGGATCCCGATAGGTTCTTTATGCTCTTTGACCATCTTGTATTATTACATTCGTGGAACGAACAGAAGAAGAAAGAGCTGTTACCTATGTATTTGCAGGATGTCGCTCTGGATTTAGTTTTGCAATTAAAAGCTCAGAATCAATTGGACACACTAAATTATGATCAATTAAAAGACAAATTAATAGATTTGAGCAGGGCGAAACTTCCAGCGTATAAGGCGGAATTTGAAATTTTCCAGGTTCAGCAAGGGGAAAATGAACCTATAGATGCCAACTTTCTTAAGAAATTAAGAGTAATTAGGCAAGTTTTACCTCAGGCCACCGAGGAACAGAAAATCAATTATTTATCATTAGGTTTGCAGATTTTTTTTTTTTTTTTTAACAAAAAGTAGCATTAGAATCCTTTACAACGTTCAGGCTCTACAGACTCACATAATCTAGAAAAAGCAAATGACTTGATGAAGAAACGTGATTATGTTGAGCTACAACAGGCCATTTACTCGCTGTGCGAACAAAATACACCAGTCAGCAATTTACATTCGAGACCGATCGCTGGCGCTTCCTTTCCTGTTCAGCAGCAACGACAACAAATCAAATATCCGTTATATAATCCAGCGCATAATTGGAGTCAATATCAACAACCACCTCCTATGTTCCCTGCACCTTATGCACCACAATTACAAGCTACACCACATAATCAAATACCTACAAGTTCCTCCCACCAAACTGCGAACCAGAATCCCCCGCCCGACCCCCCGGCGCCTAGCACTTCTAGTAATTCTAATACAACTAATTCGTTAGACTTTTCTAAATTAGCAAACCAGATGGCCGAACTATCACTTTTGGTGGCCCAGAATGCTATGAAAGCCTCACAATTTAGAAAAGGCTGCCGTAATAATCATTAACCGAAAAACACAAATAATAATCAGAACCATCAGAAAAATGGGAGAAAGAATGGTCCTAAAAACAATAATAATAACAATAATGATAGGCCTAGACCGGAAACCGTCACTGTATGTGGGACATGCTATAAGAGAGGACATACTTCCAGCGTATGTTTTAAAAATACACAACAACAGGGATACGTATAGACGGGCCCCAGGACAGACCCTTACAAGAAAACGTTCTGGAGCCGAAAATATAGATAAAAAAGAATATCAGATGATAGGGAACACATCGTTATATGCAGTTGCTCTTTTGTCGGAAAGAAGAGGAAGTGTTAACATGTTAAATCAAGACCATAAATTATTAGTTAATGTATCGGTTAATAGAGAAAAATATCCGGTAATTATTGACACCGGAAGTTCGTTGTCTCTCTGACCTAGATTAGCCATTCCTCCTAATACAAAATTAATCCCTTTTGACACTAATTTGAGAGGAATTGAGAATTCTATTATAAATCTACGATACATAGCTTTAATTAAATTTAGATTGGGCTCAACGACATTCTCACATTACTTCAGAATCTTAGAACATGGAGACTTTCTACCTCTATTTGGCGAGGATATTTTAAACCGATTGCAAGCAAAGATCGATTTGCAAAATCATACACTGTCAGTGTATAAAAAACCTAGACCTCCACAGTATCCAAGAGAGATTAATACTCAAGAAAAACTATCGGCTAGTGCCATGAATACAATTAGGCAATACAAATCGGCTGATGTTTTCACAACCAGAAAAGTCACTATACCTGCCAGGACACATTTCTTTTTACCTATTAGTATTAAAAATCAGCAGAAAAAACGCAAACATTTTTTCAATTCTTCATTAGAGAATTTATTAGACAGGCATGGTCTGCAAACATTGCCTACCAAAGTACCTAAAAATAACCTCACTCTATTAATATCGAATCCTACAAACAAGCCGGTAACACTGGCAAAGAACACACCTGTAGCATACGTAGAAGAGAACCTTCAACAAATAGATTTACAGGACAATTGTCCAGATAGTGGTCATGATGACGAAACTTTTTACAGATCAGAAAAAGAAATTCAGGATCGATTAGAAGAAACAAAATCATTTTTTGACGTTAATTTGTTTGACATAAACCCGAATTTATCAAAAGAAAAAAGAAAGCCGTACAAGATTTTAAATACAGAGATGTTTTTTCTACACACCAACAGATATTGGATATTTCCGAGGTTATATACATAAAATAAGGATAGAGAAAGGAGCATCCTTTCATCAAAGATCTCCGGTTCCATTGGGGGTAAGACCTTAAATTGACTTACAAATTAAGCAACTCTTAGACGCTAATATTATCAAGGAAACTAGCGATAGTTCGTTTTCATTGCCATTGATCATTGTGAAAAAGCCCGGGACTTCGGAATTCCGGCTAGTTTTGAACCTCCAAGCTTGCAATAAGTTCTCACATTATTTGAGTATTCCATTTCAAAATACTGAGGATATTCTACACGTTTTAAGAGGAAAAGCCTGTATATCCACCATTGACATAAAATCTTCATATTCCCAGCTATTGTTGCATCCCCAAAGCGAAAAATACATGACTTTTGAGGTCAACCATACTAGAAAGGCATATAAATTTCAGAGGTGTACCATGGGTCACTCCAGTTCCGCCGCCGGACTCAGCATAGCTGTACGCATGCTTTTAGAAGGCCTACCACCCCGTATAACTGCCTTTGCTGATGATTTGGTCATAGGAAACAACAGTTATCGGATTTAGAATTACTTTTTAAAAGATTAAGAAAGCATGATTTTCGTGCCAGTCCAAAGAAGACCCACTTATTATACACAGAATTGGACGTTTTAGGCTTCACAGTTAGTGGGAAAAAATTAAGATTTCACCCCAAAATCGCTAACAAGATTCGAAATTTTAAGAAACCAACTACTAAAAGAACCCTGAAAAGCTTTTTAGGATTATGCTCTTATTTAAGAGCAAATATCAAAAATTTCTCGGAAAAAATAGAACCATTTCAGTGCCTTTTAGACAAGAATTCAAAATTTAAATGGACCTCTCAGCATGACGAATTATTTGAGAAACTTAAGACGGACATCATACACGCGCCATCTTTGTTTCACTTCGATCCCTCATTGGAAATACGCGTGTATACTGACGCTTCCTCTATCTCTGCGGGAGGCTTATTAGCATGTTATAACCATAAAACGAAACAAGAACGTGTTGTTGCCTATGCTAGTAGACGTTTTACACCAAGTGAAAGGAAAGCATCCACTGGGCAAAAAGAGCTGTACGCCTTAATTTATGTTTTGAGAAAATTTAGATACTTCCTACTAAATAGAAGATTTAAATTATTTATAGACGCCAAATGCTTGACATCTCTCACAACACAGGCGGACAAAGTTGGAAAATTTAGTCGCTAGCGAATATTCTTAGCAGACTACAATTTCGAAATACAACACATTAAAAGTCAATTACACCCAGCGGACATCTTTAGTCGTTTAGAAGATAAACAAGAAATTAAACAGGAAGAAAAACAAGAAGTTGACAACTTCTCGGACACAAGATGTTAAAGTATTTGCATCCCATTCTTTAGACACTACTCTCCAAATTGAACAACCTATAATCTTACCAAATTTAGCAGAAGAACAAAGGAAAGATCCTTCATTCTCTGACATTATTACTGTATTGGAGAATAAGGAACCTAATAAGTTGTCTACTCTTCGGGCCGCAAAATATATTTCTCTAAAGGGCGGGATATTATACAGAACACAGAAGCATCCCCAATTACGACTGCTATATTTACTTTGTGTGCCGAAATCTTTATTAAGCAAGTAGTTTGATGCCTTACATAATAACCCCATGGCACCACACTTTGGATATACTAAAACATATCATTCGGCGTTTAGGAAATACTACTTTCCTAATATGAAAGCGTACATTGCCAACAGAATTAAGACATGCATTTTATGCCAGAAACTCAAGAAATTACCAGTTAAACCAGCGGGTCAATTACTCCATCACCCACCTAAGCCGATTGCAACAGGTTGGCAATATGATTCTATTGGAAAAATAATAGTGGGAAATGGACAATTTAAACACATATTAGTGGCCATAGAAATGTCCACAAGATATTGTGTGACCAAGGTTGTGGACAACATAACAGCGGAAGAAATTGAACAATTTCTTATATATGACATCATACTCAAATTTGGACCTTTTTCATATTTATATCTGGATAGACATCCAGTACATAGCGCTAAGAGGCTGCAAAATTTGGCAAAATGCTATAACTTTGAATTTAAATTTTGCCGCACATACGACCATAAAAAGCTAGGCATAGTGGAAACATTCCACAAGACAATACAGAATGCACTTAAATTTTTCGTACAGGAGAATCAAAATCAATGGCCAAAACTGATTCCATACATAACATTTGCAATTAATACATTCGTACAAGCCTGAACTAAATATTCATCTTTTTTCCTCATGTATGGATATGAACCTAAGACCATCTCTGATATCGCGTTAGCGTCAACTCCAACATTATGTGTCAACAAAGAACATTTGAATAAAATACGTGAGAGTGTACAGAATAACTTGATCGCTAGCTATAATAAGCAGAAAAATATTTCGACAGCAGACACCGACAAACTCAATTTGAAAAGGGACAAAAAGTACTGGTCTACTTTCCTAATCGGCAAATAGGAGTGCCGGAAAGCTTCTCAGCTTCCTACGTGGGACCCGTTCAAATCCTGGATAGACTGAATCCTAACCTTTATAAGATAGAATTTCCAAATTCTTTTCGGCAGAAAATACAAGAAATCTCAATAGATAGAATTAAGCCCTTTTATGAAGATAGAGAAGACATAGAACAAGAATAAATAACTTCTTTTTTATTTTCTACGCGAGCGAAAAAAATACAGTACTCACCACTAGGAAGAAGGAAATACAAAGACAAGACTTCAGCAGATAAAAATACTTTTCATAACGATACAAACATTCATTTCCTCTTAACTTTACAAAAAGCTGATTCATTTATTTTACAACTGAATGAAAGAATGCTGAGATTTGCATTTCCGCATTTAAAAGGCAACTGATCTTTTACAAGGACAGTTAACCTATAATTCTACATTTTCATCGATATTTTTTTCTTATTTTCCTCTGTGAACTACATATTGTCACTGACATTATGCAACTTAAATATTACACAGAATGTTCCAAAAGTTATGACAACACTTATATTATACAGGATGACCAGGAATTCTGGACCATCATTATCAGCGTCATTGTCATTTAAAATTTGACTATTTTATTGAAATACATATCTTTAGTGCTAGTATTTTTCATAAAATATTACTATCTTTCAAATTCTAAATTAAAATAATGATTATTACTTGACTGCTATTTAATATTATATTTGCTACTCAGCGTTTTTTTCCTATCTTTTTGTAGAGAGTACGCATATTCAGTACCAGAATGCTGATCCTTTTAACTTATCACTTCCTAGTACTGCTTATAGACGGCATAAGTGGCAATGAACTTGTATTCGCACAATATGGGATTTCTATAGCTAAGTTCAAGCCTATAATCAGTTACGACAATATAGAATTTTTACCTTATAGGCTCCATTTAGACTTTTCGGCAATACACCTTCCGTATGATTTTTGTACTGGGAACGAACAAATAGTATCACTTATGCACGATAAAGAACGTCAATTCATTAATGAAGTCAAAGATATAATACCTTGTGATTTTAAAACAGGATGTTCCAAAAGACCGCGACGGATGATCTTTAACCTATTACTTGGACTCGCAAATTTTGGACTTAAGAGGATATAGTCTATATGAGGTTCATAAATTAAAATCAGCTATTAGTCAAATGCACGCACAAAATGATTATCTAAATTCTCAAATGCAAGAAATTAAGAAAAGTAATTTTGAACTCACACATTTGGTGACGAACTTTTCAGTAGCTGTCGAAAAATTGATAAGCGAAACTCATCATAGTATTTTGAAATTGATATGTACAACGGCCACAAATGAACGTTACCTGATCGCTCTTAATTTTCAAAATGTAGAACAACACTTTGGTACTATAATACAAAGCATTCTTCAAAATAAAGTTAACGACTCCTTAATAAAACCTGCTTTAGCTAAAGAAATGATTAGACAGAATATAAACCTAGGAGGCACATTAATGGAAAGAGATCTTGGTTTATTTTATCAGTGTTCAAAGGCATTTTTAATCTCATTCGACCCAGAATCTGCCAATTTAGACATTATAATACAAACACCAATTGTGCACATTAATGATTATCACTTTTTATCAGCGGCGGTTTCTCTTAATGTTTGCATGTTTGTACAAACCTCCTTCCAATATTTTCAATTTTTATTTGTGCTAAATCACTTTTCGTTTTATTGTCAACATAATCTTTCCTTAAAGAAGTGCGTTTCAATTGGGGTTGGCTAATAGCTTTCTGCTTGCGAGTTTGACAAGCTCCCCAGCGTGGCTACTGCGGGGGTTGCGAGGTGCAAGGATTCTTATAGTGCCTCATAAGGATCTACTATGTTTGCAGATCGTTTACAAACAATTCTACCAACAAACACAAGTTTTCCAAAGCGAAACGCTTTGGAACGGAAAAATTCTCCACCATCCATCTCCCTGCAATATTGGTTGACACGGTTCTCGCCTGAAGGGGAATAGTCCGCTCCTCCAAGTCGCATAGAGAGAAAAAAAAAACTTGTGCCTTGCCTAAATGCGAGATTGCCAAGTGCCCATAACTATTGGTTCTGTCAACCAAGTAAGATAAAGGCAGCTATGAAGACAGTAAAGGCGACCCCGTGAAGAGTGAAGATAGATTGAGGGTGTCAATATTTAATACACTTGTATCTGAATGAGTAGAAATTTGGCAGCATAGACAGAATATTTTTTTTTTTTTGGAGAGCAAAAAAGAGCGTTAATTGGAGGAGGGGATGAGATTTTAAAGCGGACTGCAAGCCCTCAACTAACCAATGTCCTCGCAGAAACAATGTAGAACATACGGAACGAAACCCTTGTCCTTTTTTACTTCCCCCTTCCGCCTACTAGCACCCACGCCTTTGGCTGCTTAAATAAGGGCTAACACCCCTCTTACTAAAAGGTCTTTGAGGGGGAGTATTTCGATGGTTTCTTTTAACGCAAAATAAATCACACTGGAAAAAATCTTTTATTTAGAGTCGGACTGGAGTATGTTCACGAAGCTGCTAGTGAGATCGAATTGTCGAATCTGTTCGTAGTGTTGTGTGTTTGTGTATGTGTGTGTGCGTGCGTGTACCGGTCTTTGTTGTTCATTGGAACATGATTGCTGTGATTGCATAATTATGTCTGTCCCTTATATACGTGAAGTAACAATGAATTCTGTAACGTCTCTGTTAAATGAGCCGTTTTCAAAAAGAAGTTTAGAAGCAAAGCTACTTGTGAAAAACATCGGAAGGCCGATTCCGACTCTCAATATAACACAAGTAATAAGAAAGTGCGAAACGAACATTTACAAGGAAGTTTAATCCAAATTTGTACGAACAGCATAAGTGGTTATGTGGATGTGAAATTAAAAATGCTTTGTTTTCCGTGTTTGTTGTTCGGGGCAGGGGAAGATGCGTGGAGTAAAAAAGGTGTTGTGGATATCCAGCATCTGCACGACAAAATAAAAAAACATGAAAATTCGTCAGCCCATATAAAACACGTTCTTAATCTAACTGTGTTGGGAAATGTGAATATTGCTGCTCAACTGGATGCTGGTTATAGGCTGTCCATTCAGAACCACAATCAAAAAGTGACGCAAAACAGGTACGTGCTCAATATAATTATCAATTGCATTCGGTTTTGTGGCGCCTTCGAACTGGCTTTAAGAGGGCATGATGAAACAGACTCTTCTTCAACTCCAGGAGTATTTCGTGGATTAATTAATTTTAGTGCTGAACTTGACAGCGCTCTCAAAAGTCATTTAGAAAGCGCAACAGTTTTTAAGGGTACCTCAAAAATTATACAAAATGAGCTTCTCCACTGCATGCTTGAAGTATGCCATGAAGAAATCGCTCAGGAAATAAGAGGCGGAATTTTTATCTGTCATAGCAGATGAAACAAGTGACGTAGCTAACGTATTTCAAATGGTGATTGTCTACAGGTACATTGTCAATGGCAAACCAGTGGAACGATTTTGGAACTTCGTCACTCCCTCTAAACACGACGCTCGAACTTTGGCTTCTTGTATTATTGAAGAAGTTGGTCTCCACGTGGTAAATAATAAAGAGAAGTTGATATCACAAACATACGACGGTGCTGCAGTAATGAGTGGTTCTTCTGGTGGTGTACAGGCTATTGTGAAAAAAGATTATCCAAGTGCTGCTTACGTTCACTGTCATGCTCATCAACTCCATTTGATTATGTTAAATGCAGCGTCGACTAATAGAAACGTCAAGATTTTCTTTGCAAATCTACAGGGTATTTGTACTTTCTTTTCAAATTCTCCACAGCGGACATCTATATTGGACGACATAGTAAGAAAGCGGTTGCCACGATCTGTTCCAACGAGATGGAATTTTAATTTGCGGAGTGTGAACACTGTTTATGAATATAGAGAAGAGCTGATTAGGTGCTTCGAAACAATCCAAAATACAGACTTGAATAATAGTACCATCGACCAAGCATCCCGTCATATTGAAACTTTACAAAGGGAAAGTTTCAACTTTTGGCTGTCATTTTTTCATTCCATAATGCCTCACGTCGACATCTTATACAATCAATTGCAGAAACGAGACATTGATGCTGTTTACGTCAGAGAGATTCTCCAGTCTTTTGAGCGAAATATATTGGAAGTCCGAGAGAATATTGGTGACGTTGAATGTGAACCACCTGAGAAAAGGAGAAACTACATTTCCGCGTGGAAAAGAGAAGCGAAAGAGGTGTGTGATGTTATTTTTTGCCAGGCCAAAAACAGATTTAGCTTCAGTAGACACCTTACTGCAGCCTCTCTGGTTAACCCCAACAACTTTTTGAAGTACAACACACATTTCCCTGACGAACAGTTGCAAGCGACATGTGACGCGTATCCTTGCTTAGATCTGAAAAAACTTCGAACGGAACTTGGTGTAATTTACGGTATGCAAGAGTTCAGAGCAATGTCTGGTGCTCTCTGTTTATTAGATTTCATATGCGAAAATAAATTTGTCATCAACGTTTAGTGAATGTGAAAAACTTCTAAAAATTATCGTTACAATTCCAATGACAACATCAGAAGCAGAACGTTGCTTTAGCACATTGAAACGTGTGAAAACATTTCTGAGAAATTCGATGTCTCAGGAACGGTTATCTGCTCTTGCAATGCTAAAATTGAAAGAGACTTTATTATGCGAATCAAGGACTTTAATAACAAAGTTATTGAAAAGTTTGCCAGAAGCAAAGAAAGAAGAATGGATTTTCTCTACAAGTAGGGTAAATATTTTTATTTTCTTTACACTAAATTTTCTATTTATTAATTGAGAAATACTTAGTACTTTTCTCATTACTAAATCTTTGGGTCATGAATCGCCACTAACCTATAGCCTGTGCTCTATTACTATTATTTATAATAATATTAATAATAATGAAAAATACGAGGTCATGAGTGGTCCAAAAGTAGGTATACAGTACCGTACTGATCAGCTCATTGCATTTAATATCATTTCTTATTGTTATCCATCAGATAGACTTAGTTTCTTTATTATTTATTCTTAATGTATTTTACTTATATCTTAAGCTCAGAAGAGCCGAAGCAAATAAATCCATAAACTAGAATGTTATACTTGATCAATGCAGGGGTATATACCTACTTTTGGGCCACCCTGTATTGTGCACCACCTAAAATTCAAAGCACGAGCCGCCACTGCTTTTTATATAAAATTTATAACAATGGATTTCTAACTAAGACAGCTCATATACGTATTCAGACACCTGAATATGCAATTTGGACGGACCAAGGAATCTATGAGTTAGACTTATCACTATGCCAATCACATAATATGTTCTCTATATGTAAATTACAGGCACAACCTCGCTCTCAAGAAACAAGCTGTCTATTTAATTTAGTTTTTCGAAATACAACCGATAGCTGCCATCTGAAACCTACTTTGTCACGGACAGAGGAATTTTATCTATATACGCCCATGGGACTCCATCTTACTACACGTAAATCTGTTAAAATAGAACTCCAAAGAAACCACATGTTAGCCGCTGATGCAGTGAATCGCTCATCAACTTACTTTTTTAAGTATGAAGAATTTCAACGTATAATAACGGATACTTTAAATCTCCCTACTAGGACCTCAGCTAACTTCACGTTAATATATAGAAATTTGCTAAAAAATCCAAATTTGAATTTTACTCATAACCTTCAAAATTTACAACGCACCATAACTTCGATGCACTCCTTACTTCAACACGAACAAAATTCTTTGTTGAATAAGATGCCGCAACTACATCTTTCCACCGCATTTCCGTGGACCATAATTGCTATAGCCATTCTTATTATCATATTATTGATTGGTCTTGGCATATTCTTATATTTTATTTATAAACGCATTATTCATAACAATGCCTCATAGACATTTTACACTGTACAGGATCTCCACTAATTATCAATCGTAATATTTTTTTTCTCTCTCTCCTCCTAGTATGGAGCATCTTTATATAACCGTATTAATTGCAACTTTTTTAGTATTCTTAAGTCTTATTATTTTATACATATTATATCTTCGTCTTCGCTCGTTACCAAAAAAATCTAGAACGACCCGCATAGAAATATCATCTCCTATTCCATTGGAAACGTTTAATACCAATAATACAACTAAGGAGCAACCGCTAAGACAGACTCCAACTCCACTTACTATAAGTGAATTAGTATATATTTATTGACGCCAAGCCAAAAACAGCCCTATCTCGAGGGAAATGAAGTATCATGTACATGTACGGATCATGCCTGTATATAGGGACCACCTGTTTAGTGCTCTATTTCCCTACCACATTACTGCTCCGAAAAGTGATTTTCATTTATTTCAGTGCCACAAGTGTTTAGTGCTTAGTGATTTTTTTTTTTTGCGTGTGATTCCTCAGTGTTGCCAACTATCACATAAACAAAAATAACCCTTCGGCTTATTCTTAAACAAGCCAGGGGGTTGTAATATCCCATGCGAAGTTGTTTACAAACAAATCCATGCATCAAGTGTTTATAAACACCACCTCGTGCTTCATCAAGAGGAACTTCCACCACCGAGACCTGCAATCACCTGCAGACCACGTTTAGCCCCTCCCACGGAGCAGAAGACGAAATTGAAGCAGCAGCGCCACCGCAACCCAAGGGACGCTATAAATTGGACAGAAGAATCCAGTTCAGTACCAGTTTTCTGGTGACCCTCCTTTAGTCTGCTACGGGACTACGCCTATCCTATCTCCTGGCTTAGCCTGCTACGGGGCTCTGTCTGGGAATCCTAACCTCAGCCGCTTAGCCTGCTACGGGGCTCTGTTGGCTACTTAACCCGCCTCTGCTTGCTACGGAGCATTGGTTCCTTAACTCCACTCCTCTTAGCCTGCTACGGGGCTCTGTTGGAGATCCTGTCTGCGACCTTACGGTCAAAGACCCCTATACTCACCCTGATTCTAGAGAAATCAATTTGTATAGTATTTTTGTAAAAATACTTTTATAGAGGAACTTTTTATAATAAAATACTGGTAGTGGGAGTCGATTCCGGACGCTCTTTTTATTAACTGCTCTACCTCTTCCTTATATATGAGACAAAACTACACAAAGTTTTACAATATAGAGAAGAACCAAAACAGGTTATAAAAGTTTCTTCACTAATCTGTTGGATTCGCGAATATCTACGAACTTTCATTTACACCCCAAAACAGTTCTATAGGCATGAAGAAGGAATGTATTTTGTATGCCTGATACAATAGTGCATAAACATTGGGCATTTCAAAACACCTGAAAGATAAAGTACAACACCGATAAAGCAGAAGTGTTCAAAAATCTTCATAATTCATAGAAAGATAGGCTACGATGCTTTTTTCATTGGAACGAAGAAAAAATTAAGTTCCGACATTGGTACTCTTTCTCTTTCTCTTTCTCTCTCTCTCTCTCTCTCGTAAACGAGAAGTCCAGAAAAGTAAGTAAACTACTTAATGTGTGTAATCTATACATTACCTACTCAATCTATTCTATTGATAGAATAAAAATAAATTTAAAATGAGATCTAGTATTTAAAATTAAAATACTAGCAAATAAATATATGATAAAAAAATAGACTCGAGATAAGTTAGAAATAAGTCATAATTTGCAAAACAAAATGTCTATAAGAGTGAGGAGTAAGAATTTTGTATTAAGACCCTTCGTATTAATTCCTTGTATTAAGACTAAGATACAAGGTTACAAAAATTTGTCACAATATTTTGGGAATAGATTCGTCACATCAAAATAAGAGAAAAAAAGCTCATATGGACGTGTGGTCGAAAGTGCATAATTTCTTTGTTATTCGAAAACGTTAAAAAAAAAAAGGTTTAAGGGTCCATAGTTCCATTACTATAGGACCAATCGTAGTCTGGTTAACACATCACTGAGGAACTACTATGTGAACTATCCAAATATCTTTCAGAACCTCCAGTACTTGCACAATCATTTTTAGAGAGGCTGTTTGGGAGTACTTGATCACTCTCCACCTACCCTCTAAAAATTGGTGTGCAAGTACTGGAGCATGGATATTTGGATAGTTCACATATCAGTTCCTCAGTGATGTCTTGACCCGACCACGATAGGTTCCATAGTAGTGGAGCTATGAACTTTTAAAGTTCATTTTTTCACGTTTTCGGCACCCTGTGAGGGACCTGTTCCCAAAATATTGTGACACATTTTTGTGATGTTGTGTATAAATTAGCCCACACCTTATCAGTTCTTAAACTAAATGGCTTTGCTGAAAGAAAACATCAGTCACTTCCCCTTTAAGAATTATATATCGTTGATACTCGGAATTTGCTGAAAAGCTTTCTAAATTAAGACACATGTCAAACTGAAGTATGTTTTGTTCATAGAGCTATGTTCCGATATCCCACTGCAAGTGCGGTGCATTAAGAATTTCACTAGTCAGATATTTTATGCAAGCCTTATATGCACTAAAATTTCAATACAAATTCAGGTAAAAACTGTACTGATTTTACGTACTAAATAACTTATCTCGTTTAGTTAATCTGTTGAATTCTGGAGAAAGCTTGAAGTTTCAAGAAGAAATCTTGTTCACATCCTCTGATTCAATGTTGGGAGACCGAAATGGTTCTGCTATAAAGAATCTTTGCTGTAGTGAGTTTTATGTGGATCATTTCGGACATGAAAGTGGTAGTTTTTCTAAACTACCTCAATCTAATAAAATGGAATCTACTGTTTTTATGTGTCTTTCATACTTTTCCTGAACAGTTTTTTTTTTTTTATTTTTTTTACTTATAATGTGACTTTTCTCAACAGGTGAAATTACCCACATGGAAATCGAATCACTTAAAACCTTCTCTAAACTATGTGTGAGTTTTAGTTAAATAATACTAGTTTATTTCTTGAAGATGATTCTACACATAACATCTTTAATCCAAAACGTAAAATGTCAAGTGAATGATACTTCTAGCATTTAAATGCCATGCACAATTACAATTTCAAACACAAGCTAAACGGAAACAAACTCAAATTTAAATCCATACTGTTCGATAGTAGCGCTGATTTTCTTTCTAGAAACTTCTGTAGAAAATTTGAATTTTTTTCCTACAAAACTAACAAGTTTATCAAGAGATCAGTTGTTTATTTATTTCAATTTTCTAAGTGGAGTACCTGAAAAGCAAGGTGTTTTCATTAAGGGCGGGGAGATTTGCTTAGTGGTTTTCAAATCCCCTGGGTTTTCTCATTTAGGTTTTTAAAGTTGGAGAGATTTGGCTTGTGTGTGTCAAGAAAACTCGAGGTTTTTGCCCCCTTGGTTTTGGTAAAATTATACAATATGTGGCAGAGTAGATCCTTTGGCAGTCTACAGTAATGAAGAATTTGGAGATCGTTTTGGCTATACCAAAGAAACTTTCCGACCATTAATGCATTTGATTGAAGAAAATCTACAAAAACCAGTACGTAAGCATGACTGCTCCGCAGATTTACAGATATTGATTACATTACGCATTCTCCACACAGGCACTTTTCAACGAGTTGGTGGTGATTTGGTAAATGTGCATCGCACAACTGCAATTTCACAGTGTAGCTAGAAGAAGACCCTAGTTCATAAAAATGCCTGCTGGAACAGAAGTGCCTGCAGTGAAACTGAAGTTCTATGAGAACTCACAATTTCCTGGTGCATTTGGAGCAATTGATTGAACGCATATTCCAATTCTGTCACCCTCTGGTCCAACTGCAGAGTTGTACAGAAACAGGGAAGGGGTACATAGTATCAATACACAGCTAATTTGTGATTCTAACATGAAAATATTAAATATCGTTGCACGTTGGTCTGGCGCCACCCATGATTCAACAGTTTGGAGGAACTGTTCCCTGAGAGTCATAGCTGAAGAAAGAAACCTTCCTGGATTATTAATAGCTGACGGTGGTTATGCTCGTACAAGCTACATGTTAACGCCTATTCCAAATCCTTAAAACGCTGCAGAAGAAAAATATAACCGTGCTAGAAACGTTCGCTAGGTTCTATTCGATTAGACAGGCAGGGAAAATAATACTTTTCAGTCACATGTACAGCAAGTCGGTGGATTTCAAGAAAAACCCTGGGTATTTCACCCCACGGTTGATAATGAGCAAATCTCTTCACTGAAAAACCCCCCGGTTTTCGCAAAAATACCTCGGGGGCAAATACCTAGTGTTTTACTAAAAACCAGAGGTTATTTTCCCCACAGCAAATCTTCCCGCCCTAAGGGCGGGGAGATTTGCTTAGTGGTTTTCAAATCCCCTGGGTTTTCTCATTTAGGTTTTTAAAGTTGGAGAGATTTGGCTTGTGTGTGTCAAGAAAACCCGAGGTTTTTGCCCCCTTGGTTTTGGCAAAAAACACCAGCAAAACACCAGTGGTTTTTCGTCTGGAGAGTTAAATATCTCTGGGTTTTTAAAAATGGAGATATTTGGTCTACAGTGAAAAAACCCAAGGTTTAAATACCTAGCACTTTACTGGGGGAAATTTATCCTACTGGTAGGAGTGTTTTTTTCAGACGGAATAATTTCCTGTAATCAGCACGAAATAGATCACATCGATTATGTGGGTGATGTTATTGAGAACCAGCCACACAAAAGAAATTATACATTACGTGGCAGAGTAGATCCTTTTGCAGTCTACAGTAATGAAGAATTTGGAGATCGTTTTGGCTATACCAAAGAAACTTTCCGAGCATTAATGCGTTTGATTGAAGAAGATTTACACAAACCAGTACGTAAGCATGACTGCTCCGCAGATTTACAGGTATTGATTACATTACGCATTCTCCGCACCGGCACTTTTCAACGAGTTGGTGGTGATTTGGTAAATGTGCATCGCACAACTACAGGAAAAATATATCACAGTGTAGTTGGAATTATAGCTAGAAGAAGGCCCCAGTTCATAAAAATGCCTGCAGGAACAGAAGTGCCTGCAGTGAAACTGAAGTTCTATGGGGGCTCACAATTCCCTGGTGCAATTGGAGGAATTGATTGCACGCATATTCCAATTCTGTCACCCCCTGGTCCAACTGCAGAGTTGTACAGAAACAGGAAAGGGGTACATAGTATCAATACACAGCTAATTTGTGATTCTAATATGAAAATATTAAATATCGTTGCACGTTGGCCTGGCTCCACCCATGATTCAACAGTTTGGAGGAACTGTTCCCTGAGAGCCATAGCCGAAGAAAGAAACCTTCCTGGATTATTAATAGCTGACGGTGGTTATGCTTGCACAAGCTACATGTTAACGCCTATTCCAAATCCTCAAAACGCTGCAGAAGAAAGATATAACCGTGCTCACAGGAAAGCAAGAAACGTGGTAGAACGAACAAATGGAGTACTAAAGAAACGCTTCCGAATACTGCAACGTGGGATGCGCTTTGGTCCAAGAAAATGTGCAACAGTGATTGTGGCATGTGCTGTGCTGTATAACTGTGGTTTATTGAATGGTGAGAATTATGGAGGTGAAGAAATTGATCCTGTACTCCATGAAGAGGAAGATGTCATTATTCAAGACAACCAGACTGATAACAATTTCCGAAGGGCGTTCGTGCAGAATCATTTTTCGTAACTTATACTACACCTATTAACCTGTGTGACGTTTTCTTCTGTTCTTTTAAAACGTCTTCCAACAATAACAAACTGTCGAATCTGTAGTGTCTTACACATTTGTACCTAGCTATCATTTTCCATGTACCTCAAAAAGAGTAATAAAATATGCGGTAAAACTCCACTTTATGTCTTCCAGTATGATAACGTAATCCAACATTTTTCTTAACTACAAGTGCCAAAATGTTATGTATCGTAAGTAGGTTTAAAGCAAAAAAAAAAAAAAAAATAAAAAATAAAAAATAAATAAATAAATAAATAAAAACCTTACCTAACCTGAAGTCAGGAGACTGGAGACACATGCCAAATATGCAACAACTTTATATATGTTTATTCCGGAAATCCATCTTCTTCAAAGTTCATCATTTTTAGGGAATCGATGGAACATTAATTCATTTGTATTGCTTCCTTTGTTATTTCAATAAGCTACTGCGCAATTATGATTTTTGCCCATCTTGAAACAGTAGCGTAATTGTTCATGCAGTATTTCACTTGTTCTGTAGAAAAATACCGCGATACCTCCAGGTGACGTCACCGCCCTCAAAGTATCCTGGGAAAAACGAGAGCAGAAAAGCTGAATCAAGAGTCCCCTGTGAATGGCTATTGACTGCTTGGGTAAGTTTGCTGGGTTCTATTCGATTAGACAGACAGGGAAAATAATACTTTTCAGTCACATGTACAGCAAGTCCGTGGATTTCAAGAAAAACCCTGGGTATTTAACCCTACGGTTGATAATGAGCAAATCTCTTCACTGAAAAACCCCGGGTTTTTGCAAAAATACCTCGGGGGCAAATACCTAGTGTTTTACTAAAAACCAGAGGTTATTTTCCCCATAGCAAATCTCCCCGCCCTAAGGGCGGGGAGATTTGCTGTGGAGAAAATAACCTCTGGTTTTTAGTAAAACACTAGGTATTTGCCCCCGAGGTATTTTTGCGAAAACCCAGGGTTTTTCAGTGAAGAGATTTGCTCATTATCAACCGTGGGGTGAAATACCCAGGGTTTTTTCTTGAAATCCACCGACTTGCTGTACATGTGACTGAAAAGTATTATTTTCCCTGTCTGTCTAATCGAATAGAACCCAGCGAACGTTTCCTGTGAGCATGCATCTTTCTTCTGCATCGTTTTTAGGATTTGGAATAGGCGTTAACATGTAGCTTGTACTGTACAAGCATAACCACCGTCAGCTATCAATAATCCAGGAAGGTTTCTTTCTTCGGCTATGACTCTCAGGGAACAGTTCCTCCAAACTGTTGAATCATGGGTGGAGCCAGGCCAATGTGCAACAATATTTAATATTTTCATATTAGAATCACAAATTAGCTGTGTGTTGATACTATGTACCTCTTTTCTGTTTCTGTACAACTCTGCAGTTGGACCAGAGGGTGACAGAACTGGAATATGCGTGCAATCAATTGCTCCAATTGCACCAGGGAATTGTGAGTCCTCATAGAACTTCAGTTTCACTGCAGGCACTTCTGTTCCTGCAGGCATTTTTATGAACTGGGACCTTCTTCTAGCTATAATTCCAACTACACTGTGAAATATTTTTCCTGCAGTTGTGCGATGCACATTTACCAAATCACCACCAACTCGTTGAAAAGTGCCTGTGCGGAAAATGCGTAATGTAATCAATACATGTAAATCTACGGAGCAGTCATGCATACGTACTGGTTTGTGTAGATCTTCTTCAATCAAAAGCATTAATGCTCGGAAAGTTTCTTTGGTATAGCCAAAACGATCTCCAAATCCTTCATTACTGTAGACTGCCAAAGGATCTACTCTGCCACGTATTGTATAATTTCTTTGGTGTGGCTGGTTCTCAATAACATCACCCACGTAATCGATGTGGTCTATTTCGTCCAGGTTGATTACAGGAAATTATTCCGTCTAAAAAAACACTCCTACCAGTAGGATAAATTTCCCCCATTAAAGTGCTAGGTATTTAAACCTTGGGTTTTTTCACTGTAGACCAAATATCTCCATTTTTAAAAACCCAGAGATATTTAATTCTCTAGACGAAAAACCACTGGTGTTTTGCTGGTGTTTGTTACCAAAACCAAGGGGGCAAAAACCTCGGGTTCTCTTGACACACACAAGCCAAATCTCTCCAACTTTAAAAACCTAAATGAGAAAACCCAGGGGATTTGAAAACCACTAAGCAAATCTCCCCGCTATAAGTGTTTCGATTTTCAGGTGACTAACTTCACTTGTTGCGAAAGATCATAGTATAAGTGACTCAAACCATTCAGAAAAACTCTTTTAAAGATGCAATAAACCAGGTAGATCCAAATTATCATTTTTAAAAGAACATCAAAATGCATCAGTTCCTTTTTAAGAAACAAATATGAAGTATTACACTTTCGAACATCAAGTGTTTTTGTAAAACAGGCAACAAAACAATTTTTTTTTTACCTATAGGTAAAATACAAAGTTTGCTGTGCTCTATCAAAGCACACTAACCACCCACTAACCATTATGGCCTATTGCAGGAAAGACAAACATTTCATAAAACAGTTTTAAGTAGGAAAGTTAGGAATGACCGAAGAACACAAGAGTTTGTTAGCCGACACAATCATAATATTCAGCTGCTCTAGTTATTGGCACGATTTACGAAAGTATTCGTAATTTTAAATAAATGAAGAAATTTAAACAGAAATAGAACTTAGTCTGGATTAGAGATGCAAGGGCTCGGAAAAAAACCGGCTTTTTTGGAAAAAAAACTGTTTTTTCTGCTTCGCTTTTTTGCTTGGGAAATTTTGGGCTTTTTTCAAAATACTGCTTTAAATTGATAAAACAGACTTTGTATCGCTTCTCTATAACACAAAATATCATTTAATTAGTGGCTGATGCTGATAATAATATAAAACATCGAAAATAAACTATGAATTTCGAAAAAATATTTCAAACAATTTTTCTTCAACGTATTTACATTATGAGTTCCACAGGATTAACCAATGTATATAATAAGAATTTTTAACCTGCTATATACAAAAGTAAGCAGAGTTGGCAAGAACCGTGGTTGTTTTTGAAAATGTCAAAAACCCGTTTTGGGGGGATGTTTAAACCAGGCTTTTTTGGTTTAAACCAGGCTTTTTTGATTTAGATTTTTTGCTTTATGTATTTATATTACATATTCACGGAAATAAGTTTGTTTCGCCTTGATGTTATTATGAAACAGCGGGGTTATGCCGGAAGAACTCCCATAAGCTTAAAGAAGTGCGGTCAGTAAATTTCTTAAGTTGAGAATCTCCCGCCCTAGCCATTGGGAAAATCCCGTCATTACTTGAAATGTAAGACAATAACGGGAAAATCCTGTTATTGCTTTGCATGTAAAATTTAAAGGTCAACGTACCATAATCAGTACGCTAAAACTGAGGTATTAAATTACAAATTTAGTACGTAGATATCATTGAAAGTCCAATCCAAGTTAATGTTGGAAGCTATGTAGGCAATCGATAAATTTTGCCAATTTCTATCAATATATTTAAGCAATCTTGGCTTCTTTATAAAACAACACGCATTTAGGCATGCAGAAATATACAATTTGGTTTGTTTCGTATATTTAGGCTTAACATCCTTACGAAATACCGAGGTTATCAAGGAGAAGACTTTCGCTTAAACTGACATCCGAACCGCTACTTGGGTTACGCATGAAAGAAGGTTTGTGGTTCGACCGAGAACTGAACGGTGTCCCGACAAAACGTACCAGCGACAAAACGTACCACTTGAATTTTTGCGACAAAACGTACCACTTTTGACGACCTGTCATAAATGACTACCTGTCATGGATTAATTAAAGCATTTCTGACATTTATTCCACGACAAAACGTACCACTTATATAAATTACAACCTGTCTTGGACTAATTAAAACATTTCGGATATTTAATCCGCGACAAAACGTACCACTTCAAGCATTTTTTTGCAGCGTGTTCACAGATTATTCTCCAGATCGAACAAACTTCCCTTAAAGGTTCTGTACGTGACAAACGTAACATTAAACACGTTTATCAGCGAGTAAGAGAACAAGAGTCTTCCAAAATACATTAGATCAATGTGGGTGCTTACATATCTAACAAAAGAGAATATAATGTTAAGAAACTACTTCCTCATGGACAGGTAAAACAACGGCAGTATAAGGTTAAGAAGAACAGACAGGTAATGTATCGAGTTGTCAATTTGCAGAAGCTCATTGGTAAAAGAGGACTCATTTACAGAGGAAATGTAGCAGCCTATAAACTGAAAGACACAGCTATAGATCATGGAAACTTTTTGAATATTATTCCTTTCTTAAGCAAATTTGATCTTCCGCTTAAAAGTAATTTAGATAAGGTCACCGAGAAGAGTCATATACGAGGAAGTAAGCAGGATAGTGGTCGCATAACTTTTACTAAACACGGTGAATTAAGTTTTGAATGATATCAACACACTTATCAGAGAAGATATTACGAAAGAAGTCTCTCAAGCTTCAATATTTTCTGTTCTATTAGACACTACTCAAGATATAGTAGTTTTAGGCCGGTGCTCTGTTGTTTTACGGTATGTTGTTAAAATGCTTGTTAAACAAAGTATTGTTGTCATTGTAAAATGCATATCTACCACAGGTCAGTGTCCTTGCGGTTTACTGCTGGAAATTCTGCAGAAGTTGAACCTTGATATTAAGAAATGTATTGGAAATTCAACCGATGGCTTAAGTAACATGCAAGGACAATATTCGGATTTTTTTCAATTCACCTATGATCAGTTACACGTGTGATTCAGTTGATTTTGAGTTTAACGGCCCTTTTAGCAGCGAGGCTATATGAGACGGGACATACTGATTTACGGGAAATCCGAAGCACATGAGCTCCCGCCAGGAATCGAACCCAGGTCTCCCACGACAAAGGCGCATACGCTAACCGCTTAACCACGAAGAAACTCAGTTATACGTGTGATGTTACGCTCATATACTCAATCATGTCATATGTGATCTGACAAAAAATTGCATTGATTCTGTGTCATTGTTCTGCTGAATGACTGTGCGATATTTATGCGTGAGTCTTATCAGCGAATGGACATTTGGAAGATCAAATATTAACAAAGGCGTCTTACAGTTATTGCGGAATCAAGATGGTAGAAATACACTTTTTTTCAGAAAAAGTTTGATCATTTTTCGAACCCAGAAAGTGCTTTGTATATAGAGTAGACCATAATAATTAAGAAAATTGCTTCTACAGAAAATATCAAACCAAAAGCTAGGTGTAAAGCGAAAGGATATATAAAAGATCTTTTCAAGTTCAAAACAACTCGGACAGTACAAATGTTCCTTAAGATATTTCAAGTGACGACCTCTCTGTCAAACTATCTCCAAATAGAGGGTGCTGCTAATGTAGTCCTATCGGATGGTGCAGACTACTCTGTTCCAAGTGAAAAAGTAGAGAGATGATTTTGAATCCGTTAAGAATGCAGCATTAAGCTTTGCAGAATGGGCCAATAACAAATTTGAAGACTTAGAACGTGATTTTTTTTTCTATTGACCTGTCGACAATTCGCCTTCAGAGATGGACAAAGATTTTCCTGTGAATATGAAGATGGAGCTGCTTCTATCCAATGACCAGGTACTGCATCGACGCATTCAACACAATATTGGACATAGTAGTTTCGAGTATTTCTTCAAGATTCAAGAAGCAATGTACTTTATGGATTATTTGGACCCTAGCCACTTCAACCAAGTAACAGAACTTCCAAACGTGCCTTTCGATAAATTTACATATTTTCTAAAGAACTTCAGTAAAGAAGTTTCCAAGGATACTATAAATGTATTCTCTTGGACTTTTGAAGGACGTGGATATCCTGGAAAGTCAGTCTTGATGACGAGCACAACCGAAAAAAAAAAATACTGTGCTGATGGTGCAAGTGATTCAGAATTAGGAGAAAATACATTTGTTTTCCAGGAAAGCGAATGTAAAACGTGTTGCAAAATTGTCCAATGTTCTGCTTTTTAATTTTGCAGAATTGTAAATTTTGCAGTAATACTTATCCAGGTTTCCAGCATACAAATTTTTATTGACTTTGCCCGTAACTCAGGTAACATGTGAAAGAAATTTTTCAAAACTGAAATAAACTGAAATACATTAAAAATAGGCTAACGAGTACCATGTCTCAGGAACATTTGAAAACATTTTAGTTGATGTCTATTGAAAAAGATTTAATAAAAAATATTTCGAATGCAAAGTGATAGATACAGTAGCATCAAAAACTAGTACACTAAAACATCTGCTAATTATTTACTATAGTATACGTTCTCCTTGAACTTCATATAATATTTTGAACAATTCAGAATAATATACTGATGAAAGAATATCAGGTTTTAATTGTCAATTGTCAATACTATTGACTTACTGTAGAAAGAAAACTGTGCAACTTGATTTGTGACATTGAGTTGCTGGTGGTCCTTGTGGGAGAAAGCGCCCGCGCCCCCCTAATAATACCTATCCGTCCCTGGTCCAAAGTCTGGATAAAGTGTGATGGAAATCAGCAAATATTCAAATATTGCATATGCAAGATTCTTGCTGGTCTTGGTCTGGCGAGAATGTTCAGGTATGGTCTTGGTGTTGCGAGAATCTTGCATGCATCGTTTTAGTCTTAGTCTTGGTCTTGCATCGGTACTTTTCTCATCACCAATCTGTTCAACTTTTAACCTTATTTTGGCCGATATATATATATAGGGTGTGGCACGTAAAACCGACCCGTCGTAATATTCTGGTATATTGTGTTTTTGGCAACACTTAAATAATCTACCTTCCTACCAAGAGATGGCGTGTCGAGGTCGGGTCGACTTACGTGAACTGCAGCAGTCACGTGCAGCCGCAGCCAGTGAAACTTGTCGAAACCAGTTGAGAAAAAGGCCTCGTTGTGTTAAGCCGGGTGAGTGTCAGTGTGTGATAATGCCGTATTCGATACCCGAGCGTGTTGACATTGTTGAAGGGTTCATTCTCACTGGATCTTTTGTGAAAACAAAGAATTTGTTTCGGGAGAAATTTCCAGGATGTTCTGTGCCAGCAAAAAGCACCATTCAGGAATTGATTGAAAAATGGCGGCGTACAGGATCGGTTCAAAATGCTCCCAGGAACAGACGACCATCTGTCTGCACACCTGAATTAAAGATGCAGGTGGAGGAGATAATGACAAGAAGTCCTCGAAAGTCAACCAGGAGATTGAGTCAACAGGTTCATGCGAGTGAGAGAAGTTGCAGACGTGTTTTAAGGGGACTGAAGTTAAAACCGTACCGGATAAGTGTTGTGCAAGAACTGAAGGAGCCTGACCTGCAGAAGAGGATGCATTTCTGTTCATGGCTGTTGAGCAATGTTGCCAGTGGTTTCTTGGATCCACTAATGCTCATCATGAGTGACGAGGCGTGGTTCCACCTGTCTGGGTACGTAAATTTCCAAAACAACCGGTATTGGTCGACAGAAAATCCACACGCAATCCACCAGATACCCTTGCATGATGAGAAGATTGGTGTTTGGTGTGCCATTTCCGCCACACGCGTTATTGGGCCCATATTCTTTGAGACGACAGTGAACAGTGACGTGTATATGGGAATCCCGGAGGAGTTTTATACACACTTGACCGAAGAGGAGCGTCAGTTATGTTACTTTCAGCAGGACGGTGCAACATGCCACACATCAGCTGCATCATTGTCCCTTGTGCATGAGATGTTTACACCAGAGAGGACAATCAGCAAAGGCTTGTGGCCTCCTCGGTCACCAGACTTGTCCACGTGTGACTTTTACTTATGGGGACTGTTAAAGGGAAGAGTATACGAAACAAATCCACACACAATTGAAGAACTCAAGACCAGGATCCAGAATGTCACCAATAGCATTACAACACAAGAACTGACAAGGGTATATGAATCTCCTCAATCGTGCTCACATGTGTGTTGAAGTGGGCGGAGGACACTTTCAGCACCTGCTGTGAAGGTGAGTAGTCATATTCAATACATTACATTTCATTTTATGTGTTCACTTTACGGGCCGGTTTTACGTGTCGCACCCTGTATATATATATATATATATATATATATATATATATATATATATATATATATATATATATATATATATATATATATATATATATATATATATATATATATATACCGTCTTATCAAGTGGTACGTTTTGTCGCCTATCATTATTTGATGGCTGATTGGAAGACTTTTCGCAAGTAGCCCTCCAGGCAAGTGGTACGTTTTGTCGCTTGTTAGTATTTAAAGTGTTTTCAGAAAACCCTTCACAAGCATCCCTCAGGGTAAGTGGTACGTTTTGTCGGTGGTACGTTTTGTCGCTAGTACGTTTTGTCGCGTATTCGAACTGAACATGGGACACCTTGATTAAAAGGTGAAAGGGAAATAAAACTATTGCAGGTGGTTTGATATCTGGAAACGTCACCATGAAGTTCACACGATTCGCATTTTTCATTCTATTTATTTTTGTGGTTTAAACCAGTTATTAAAAAGAAAGTTGGTGTAAACCAGCCAACCCTAAAAGTAAACACTTCTTTTTAAAGAATACACAAATAACTAGCAAAATAGTATGTAGTATTTTTACTTCAAAATATTCCATACCCTCTTTTTGAAACAAAATAAAATTAAAATAAAACATAAGAGAAATACTTAGATTTATATGATACACTTAAAGGCTGCACATCTAGAGCTTTTGGTTCTGTATATTCTTGAAATTCTACAGTTAAGTTCTATAGAACCACCATCACAGTTTACCCAATCCTCAAGTTTTCTGAATTTTTAACAAGAGGGATTCAACATATCATTACGGAACTCCCCCCCCCTTAAAAAAAGACTACGGAATATATTTAAGTTAAGCTAAATACAACTGCACAACAAACATGACTGAGTGATTAGCTTTTGCGCTTCTATCGGAAAGTCCGGGATTCAACCAGCATTCGACCATTCTGACAAAGCTTTTCTTCATTCCGTCTGTGAATGTAGAAATAGTGCGTGTACTGTGAGTTGGGCGACTTCCTTTTTTATTGTTTTTAAATCGTTATTATTACTAATTACCAGCAGTGACGGTTTTGCGAAGGTTAGGGGGTCGGTCTTTCGGACTGAAGCCCGTTCCCCAAAGTTACGGAATGTCTGCAAGAAACGAAATATCTATTATTTATGCCTTTACTCATAAACTTTAAGCTCCCGTCAAATAAAAATTACGAATGTTTAAAAAACTAAACATTAGTAAGAAACCCTTCCCAAAATACTTTTCTAAATCCGCCACTGATTCTCAGTATAAAATGATTTTAAAGTTGTATCCGGAAGATTATTGCTAAACATGTAAACGAAACGAAATATTAGTTATGCCTGTACTCATAAACTTCAAGCACTTCCCAAATAAAATTAGGACTTTTTAGGAAACGAAACAATCAGAAAAACCCCTCCTAAAGTACTTTTCTAAATCCGCTACTGATTATTTGTATAAATTGGTATTCAAGGTTGTGTCCGGAAAATTATTGCTAAATCACTTCACAGCTACAGTATAACAGAAATGTGGAAGTACGGTTTGACGGATATATTGAAAAACGTACGCTTTGACGGATAAATAGAAAAACGGGCAAGTTTAACTTTTGCGCTAGAAGCTAGAATACTAAAAGCTCTTAGAAATGAAACAGGATGACAAACTAGAGAAGAAAAACGATGTCGATAACTAAAAAATTAAATAGCCTCTAAAATTACCCTCAAATACTACATTCTTCATGTTAGCTTTAATTCGTAAAACATGTGCTCCACCCATCTTGATGGTGAATTTCAGAGCGAAATATCACATTCAGGTCATGGAATTCTTATCTAACTATAGAATATACTATAAGAAAGTTATTTAGATAGAAAAATCATGAAGTTGAAAAAAGCCAAAATTTCCAAAATTCTCGTTTTTTTCCCCAAAAAAGCCGGTTTTTATGTGAAAAAAACGATCGATTCAAAAAAGCCGGCTTTTTTGCATCTCTAGTCTGGATCTACCTAGACAAATGACTTTCTGAGACTATGTAAGATATTTTAAGATCAATCATTTACTGGAGATAAACTAGTGGTTGAGGTGAAGTCAAAGACATGAATCTTCCACCCAATCAAAGGGAAGAAGTTGTGGAGTCTCTGATCTCCACACTGCATATGGGAACAATATTTAATATTATGTGTGTCTTTTCTGCTTATACGACAACAACTTATCTAAAATAAACTATCAATCATCTATTTATTAATTAACAAATTATCTAAACATTAAAAGTGTGGGATGATTTTTCAAGTTGCTAAAAATATAAAATTTGTTAATGAAAAGAATTTTCGAAAATGATTATACATTTCTCCAAATCACATTAACATTTAGTCAGAAAAGAACACCCGTAACTTATCACGTGAAATAGTATGTGGCATTATTTAACCACACTAATTGAAAACTGTCTAATTGCTACTTACTTATTTTCAGCGAGTTCAAAATAAGAGATTTTTTTTTTATTAAACAGGAACGATGCAGTACTACTATTTAAAAATTTCAATTATTTTTATCTGCTTTCATAATCAGGGGATTATTCTATTATTTGAACATTATTACGATACCAAATGAATTAGTTAACACAACAAATCATTGAAGTTTTAAAACATTTTAACTTAGTGAGGAAACTACAATTGGACATTAAATATTAAGTATGAAATGTAGGAGTCATTTTTTTTTTTTTTTTTAATAATAATCTAACAGATATACCTGTTAACACTTAACAAGGGAAATCCGGGAGAAAGCACTCTTCTGCAGAGAAAATAAGCATGCCATTTGAAAAAAAAATCATGCTGATTACAACAAGCTAATAAAATTCCTGTACGGTTCAGAACTGTTCGAGAGATTCAGTGTGGAAGTTTATATGGAAAAATGCGAACTGTGCGGATCTAAACTCGTTAAGTACAACATTATTAGCAACATACATTGACATACGAATTGAAATTATCGGAGGTAACAGAAAAAAAAAACTGTTTTGCAGTAACTAACAGGTTTGTCATTATACTGTAAAATTAGTCATTATACTGTTCACAATAATGACATGTTAGAGGTGAAAATTAATCACTGTTGTTCTTCTGTTCTGTGAAGAAATGACACAGGCAAAAATCATCCTTGCAACATGAAATTTTATATGTGCAATTGCGTTACATCCATCAAGGGAACAGTTCGCATAACCAAAGCGAAAAGCAAATTCGACAGGTGATTCAAAAGATATATAATTTGTTCAATAACCTGCCTTGTGGAACGCAATCTGAAAGAATTCAATGTATCTTGGTGATCGGAACTAATTCATTAGCATGGACACGAACTTTATTTATTGTTTGGTTCGTACATCATAACGTCCGGATGAAGAAGTTTCATACTATGTACAAATTTCCTGCCATAATCTTTGGTCGGAATCCAAACACACCAAATGGTTGTACAAATCGTGTGCAGTTCTTTGGTATATTCTCAATCATTACGTCTTTGCCATTCGTCATCCAACTTACAATGGACAATTTGTCTGTGAATGGACCCCAGTGATCAAGCAGTAGAAAGTTCAAATCATTAAAACTGCATAATAACGGTAGATCGCTAAAAAGTACAATCATGCATTTAATGTTGAATCTCTCGAAAAGTTCTCAACCGTACAGGAATTTTATTAGCTTGTTGTAATCAGCATGAATTGGTCTTTCAAATGACATGCTTATTTTCTCTGCAGGAGAGTACTTTCTTCCGAACTTTCCTTGCAAGAACTTGAGGATAGAGGAATGTGAGAAATTTCAGAAAACTGTGAAAACTCACATATTTAGATCAGGTTTGGATGCCTTTGCGTACCGACGCTAACGATTGAAAAATGGGAAAATTGTACTGTCCTATGAAATAAACAGGTGTAGTTTTGTTGTGGAAGGATGAAAAATCTCAATCTTTCGACATTAAATGTGTTCTTTCTCATTATATAACATTCCTTTTTTCTTTTGTATCACCACCTTTTTTCTTCAATGCTATTCATTTCATACATTTATATTATGTAAACCAGGAATAAAAATAGCTTTTTTGTTTTTAACAAGACTTTTATTTACTGTCTTCTCTAAAATTAAAATAATTAGACTAATTTCATCTACCTTATAGCACATATCCTTCTAATTCAAGTGTGAAAATTTCCATTTAATTAATAATAGTTCTTTTTAAGTGATTTGTTGATATTTTTTATATGTATGAAGCAAACATTGCTTTATTGAATCAACATACTTGTATTATTACAAACACAACATACGTCCAATATTTTTGTAACTTATCTATAATCGCATTATATGTACATATATACACTATGTAATTCAAACATGTTCGTAAAGATTTAAATTGTAATTACATGTAAAGTAACATTAGCAGTATTAGCTCTTTTCACGAGCTAGCTGAAACAAAATGTATCAAGTTTTTATATATGTGTGGTCGTAGACAACTATTATCTCTATTTTATATACTTGCTTATATAACATTCACGCAAGGTGCATTACGTACATAATATTTACATACACACAACTTTTTTAAAATCACGTGCTCTCCATACCAACACAACTATTATCACGTGCTCTTATTATAAAAGTTAATTCAACAATATTCAACTTAAAATAGCATGTGAATATTTTAAAAGATATGTGTGTAAGTGAATGCTAGATGTAAGCCTTTATGGATTTAATCAAATTTCTTGATAGACGTTACATAACATATGCCACCTGCAAATAGGGAACGAAACTGCCTAGCTGTGTCCTTACACGACAAACACGCATGGTTCCAGTTTCGAGTTTCACAGCGTAATGCTTTATATCACACTTTAAACAGAAGGTTCCATCTTGTGGTGAAAATACACGTTAAGCTCCATTCAATCCACAAGCCATCTAACATTATTCTAGAATACCTGTTGTTTTGGAATGTATAATTAATGATTAAAAGTGTTTGAAAATTCATCCTATATTCAAAAGTAGAACAATTCATCGTTTGAGATGATTATGTGGTAATAATAGGTTTGCGTATACTTATTGTAATCGGGTGTTTTGATTCAGAGGAAATATTTTAAAAACAAAATATGGAATGACCTGTAAAATTATATAAAAAACTTGTTTGAACTAAAGTCAGTCTCAATATTTGATACCTTTTTACCAACGTATAGTCATTGTACAATGTATAATCTGTGGCTAAATAAATATACACACACAATTTATAGATACTTGCTGAGTAATTCTTTCTTTTGTGTTAGGAAAAAATTAGTCCAAGATAGACGATTGTAAATAAGTTTAAAAGACCCTCAATTCAAAAGTGAATGTACAGCGGTTGTTGTTGATGATGGTATCTATTAGTTGAAACTTAAACATAATAACAATACTAATTTTATAGTTTTTGAAATTAAGACGAAAAACAAGTTAGAAAATTTGCGAAGTATAACAATTGTTGTTATAATTCTTACTGACAACAATACTCTACTTTCTATAGTGTATGTTTCATAATTTAAAAAGTATGGAAGAAAGCATTTTGATTCACTTGATTAGAGAAACAAATTTAATTTTAGAATAATTGATATGCATGATTGACACAAGAATATATATATATATTGACAAAAGAATACGCTGAGTTGTACTTAAGCTTCCATAGAATAAAGGAAATGTTTTGTCGACAAGTTGGCGTTTTTCTGCTTGTAGGACACACTCTTATCATATTTCTGCACCATGTAAGTATCCGTTTATTTACAGACAATTATTTAACTACAACTTAATTATTACATGTGCAAACCACCAAAATATAGTACTTCATTTTGCTTCCATATTCTTGGTAAGTTCCATTGAGTTAAAAATTACAAATACTAAAAATAAAAAATAAAAAAATAAAAAAAAATCATACTAAAAAAAGAAACTATTACGTTTCAACATTATAGCAGTCTTCTGATAGGTTGGATTGGATTGATAGGGTGTTGAAAATAGGATGCGTTTGAAGTTTTTCTTTCTTTCAACTTCTTCTCTGCCTTGTGCTACATCCTAAAAACCCGTTGAACAGTTATATTCCATATTTCTGAGTGACACGAAAGTTAATTCTTCTATAGTTCAGTCATATTTCATCAAAATTCAAAGCTCAATCTAACATTCATCTTACGCACTTCTTTTTTTTTTTATTCTTTTAATTGTTAAATATTTAAGTCAACTATGTTTAGAAACCTATTTATATATTCAAACATAAAATTATTATTTTACAGTATAAAATAACAAGCTGGAAGATAAAACTTCAACATAATACTGAGACTAATATATTATGCTTAGTACAGACATTTAAAATGAACGATTTATCACAGTGCTGCTTGTGAAATAGTCAAACCAAAATATTTAATACGTTCTATTCCTTGTCCGTTTCGTACTTGAATGTATTCATATGAAATTTATCATACGAAGTAAAATTGTAGTCTGAAGGATGAAATTAAAGGAAGCATGTGCACATGAAATAACCATACTTACATAGACTTATTTCCATAAACTACTAAAGAAATATTAAGTAATAAACAGCTACATGTTGAATGAAGTTCCTAGGAATGACAAGCATCTCAATTTTAACGAGTCTCAAATAGCACACACGAGTCAGTCTTTTAATAGATTGTTCGAAGTGTTTATTATAACAAACTACAATAGTACTGTGCAAACATGTCACACACTTTCTGTTCATGGTTTTCTGCCAGATAAAATCAATAAAATTCTTATGAGGTATAAAACATGAATAAATATACTGATGTATGTTGGTTAGTTTGACTATCCTATCTGGATATTTAAACAGCGTTTACAGATAATAATATAGAAATATAATACAAACAAACGAAAAGAGCAATACAAATTATTTATTATAATTACATTATGTTTCTTATCATACTTGATAATTCTCAACCTCATTGATTGGAATGTAGTTGGTTATGTGAAAAATAAACGGTTTGGGTACAGCAATTTCACGTAGTAAATCTAACTTCTGCAGGGCAATTCGTAGTTTTAAAATTCACATTTAATTTAATTTTTTTGAAGACATGCATTTATATTTTATTCATTAACTCATATTTTCGCATATTATTAAATATGTGATTTACTATCTTTCAGTATCATTATAATTTCTGAAATCTTAACATATGTGAAGGGTACACTGATGAAAGTACAGTGTACTGCTTCAGATATGTAAATAAATTATTCAAATACACATTCCGATAACAGGAAAATTGATTCGCTGTTAACTGTCTAGAAGCAAGGATTATTTTTACTCAAATATGTTTACAGCGTACAGAAAAATAAGAGATTTCCAATGTATCAGGTTATTAGTCAGATTGTTCAAGTAGGAAAACGCAAATCGAAACTTTACAGGTAAACTTCGATTGAACTATCTTTCTGTATGAAGAGGAACTAGATAGTTAGTTCTACTTCTGTAGAGGGTATATCTCACTAAATTCAGAGTACAACAGCAGATAGCGGAAAAATGTGTGCCTCTATTTGAGAATTTTCCATTATTGTATCATAAAAGTGAAGAATACCAAACAGTTGTTGAAACATGATAGCTCAGTAAGTTTGTTATTATGAAGCCCCATTAATAGTCCAATTCGGTCGATACCATGTAAATTCTTGTGTTCTTTTGAGTTTACTAAAAAATTACTCCACGTGCCTAAACGTTATTAACAACTATTTATTCTCAATTTCAAAAGAATGCTTAACATTTACGTTTTGTAGTAAATGGTCATCCGTGTACTTTTCGAGTACGTTGTCGAGTTACCTCTACATAAGATTGCACAACCAAAGTATATGTTCTTTATGTATTTAAAGTCGGTTAGACATGTTTTTCCATCATATGGTATACTTTACTTGTATGAATGTTTGGTCATACAAGTGAATTTTTTTTAAACGTTAGAAATGAACAAATATCAGAAATAACTGCAGTTGCTTGTTATTATTTATTTATTTATTTATTTATTCAATTGCTTATTTTTCTCAATATTTGAACTATTCTTTGGCATCGCAGACTAATGTTTCTCATGTTAAGTCATTGCATAAGTTAAACAAAACGAGAAACAAAATAAATACAAGACCTATGTCTACAATAGTACTATTGATAACCAAGCTTTATTATTTTACACATGATTCGTTTAACAAATCATGCTATATTTAACAAGCTCCATTGTGATCATCTGTATTTAAATATTTTTCACTAATTACTAACCTGTCTTTTTTTTTTTTAGATTCACAAATCGAAGTTTTTTTTTCTATCTGTCTTTCTCATATTGATTATACACGTGTATCGTTAACTATTTTCAATAGCATATTAACATTTTTCCATGTCCATCATGGTATAAACTGCAGCACTAACCGCACAATAGTTTTCACTCGTTTTCTTTGAAGTAAAGATGGATGGAAATAGACTTTCCTATTCGAGTCTTGTATGACATGTTGTATGCAACCAGAAACCGTGTCCTTAACAATATAACTTGAACGAATCTTCTATACAATATATTGTTAGTCTTTAAAATGTAAAGATGCGATAGAAATGCTAATAGCACTGCTGTTAGTTTCTAGCCCTTTACTGGCATCTGCTATCATTATTACGTATCAACACTCAGAAGCTACCATTTACTACTTATAATCATCCTAACCATATTTACACATATTCTGATTCATTTAATATCATATATCTCTATACTGTATAGCAATTCAATATCCTGTCATCATTAATCACAAATTCCTTTGATATCAATCATATCCTCATTAACTACCTTAATATCGTAGTAACAATTACAAATCAACAATTTGCTTTATTCCTCTTTTACCTCTTAACCTGTATTCCGTAAGTATTTACCAATCTTACTTATTCAACTTCACATCCCAACATATATGATGGAAAATATCATATCTAACCAGTTTAAAGCATTTACTTCTAGCCAACATCAAAACATTCTACCCACGAGGTAGCTATTTTTTAATAAACTCTATCTTGTACAAATAGTAGAATGATAATGAAGAAACAACATTCAACAACAAGACTCTGAAATAAATTAAATTGATAAGAATACTGAAATTAGCAAACACTCAGAACTTATAGGAACAATATGAACACATTACACTTCAAGCAACTTTATCTTATCTTGTATTATGCACGAACAGAAGATGAGTATATTTTGGATACACACACCATTGAAAGCACTTCGAAAAAGAAAAAAGAGAATGTTGATCACTAAAGAGGCACCGTAAAGTTTAATCACTGAAGTACTCACACAAAATCCAATTCTAAGCTTTTAGAAGATATGGAAAGATAATTGTGTCAGCATCAGCTCCATACTTTGAAATCCATAACTAGAAATCAACAAGAAATCTACTAAGAATTTACTAATAAGACTTTCACTTTCAAAATATTAATTGCAAGTACACGTTATTTAGACACAATTACAAGACTGTTTGATTCATGAGTAGAAAAAATAACAATCTAATAGTCAAAGGTAAGACGGTGACGAACCTAGATCCTAGAAATTATTATTGGGTTTAACAATATTTCCAAAGTTTCAAGAACAGACTAGCTTTTCATATTCGTAATGATATACAGATATCAGAGAAAATCACATTAATTAGAAGTCAGGTAGATATATCTTTTTAAGATAATTTCAAAAGATTTGCTTTTTTGGTCTTATCGCAATTGTGAATGTAGAAACTGGTTTGAAGGCTTGATGTCTTAGCGTGTTTACTGTAAATTATTCTTATGCTAAATGCCTAAATTCATCTATCTTATACAAGTTAGTGAATATTATTTTTTTTTTCTTTAATGCAATTAAATTTTGAATGAAATTCATCTTAAGTTGCACGTTATAATATTTAGGATAAGGGTTACAGATGAACAATGAAGTGAATGATTGATGGACAAATTAATAGGATGAAAATGTAGGAAACTGGGAAACACCAAGAAAACCTATGGACTGTTGTTATTCACCACAATGTAGCCTGACCAGGATCGAACCAAGAGCTTCTCATATTAGAAATTTTTATTTCATTAAAGATTGATTTATTAGCTATAGTATTTTATTTAATAAAGTATAAACTTTGCACGTCTCAGACTACAGAAAGAGTAGTATAGTACCGTCCGGGAACATAATTTAGTCCAGATTGTTTGATTGTTTGATTAGAGTGAACGTCCCATTTTGGCATCGAAGCTATATAAGACAGAGAATACGGCTAAGAAGCCACCATTTACAGAAGAGATGTAAAAGCAAATAGAGAAAAGAATTTGGGAACAGTAGCAACATGGAAGACAAAAATAAGCACAGGAACTAAAATAGTAAATAAAGTACGAAGGAAACATGTAGTTCAAGGGAGCAATTCTACAAAAGAAAATGTGAGGAATTATACAAATTAGAAAGAGTAAGAAAATAAAAGAAATTCTACAGAAGTGTTAGAGGAAACAACGATGAAGTCAACAAAGGGAAAGCTTTAGGAAAATTGGAATAATTATGTTAAAAACTTACTTAACAGTAGAATAGCTGCATAGTCTAGTAGATGTTGAAGAGAAAAGCAAACAAGAGAGGAAAGGGCTTGCGCACTTCTGGACGAGTTTGAGAAAACTATGTGAGATGAGAAATTGGATGGAAAGTGAATATAAACATTGATTGATTTTATTTGAGAATTAGCGAGAAACGAAAAATATGTTTCACATTTCTAGTGGAATATATGGGACAGGACAGCGATTAAAAGATTTCTTGAAAATGACTATGATGCCGTTAATTAACAACTCGAATCACGAGAGAAGCAATAAAAGGTTAGAATATTGAACATAAACTTGTATGGAAGAGCAAGTGAGTTGAGAAGGGACGATTTCAGCTTAGGACAAGAGATGCTATCGGTTTATTAAGAGTTAGCAGTCACTGAGTTTTACAGGAAACGACAAGACAATTGTATTTAATGCTATATACGAGGTGGGTTTGGGCTGATTGACTGATTACATTTTAAAACATACCGTACTCTGAAAGCGCCGAGGCTATATGAGAGAGATACTGCCGAGACAATAGATCGAACTCCGATTTTCAAGCATAGAAAGCACGAGCGCTAGCCACTTGGCTACAAATGGGTACTACGACTTTTGATTCAGTAAATTTCAAATAAAATTTTGATGGGAACGCTAACAGATCGATTTGAATAGAAAATCGGAGAAACTTACATATGAATCAACAACTAAAAGCTTGAATAGAAAAAATAACACAGAAAAGTGTAATTGAAGGGTCAAGAATTTTGCTTCTCACCAACACTATATAATATCTAGTTAGAAAGTATAGTAAAGAAGGTTCTACATAAGGATACGATATTCAATAGGAAGGAGAATTATTAGGTACATATTCTTTGAATAACGTCGCTCTGGTTACAAAATGTGGACTGAAAATTAACATGTTAGAAAATTCGAGGAAAAAGTATGAAGAATATGGGATTAAAATTAAGTTAAAAAGACAAATAAAAGGTAGTAGAAACGAAGCGGTCTCAAATATTTAAATAAGCAAGGAAAAAGTAGGATATGTGCCACGATATAAGTGAATATATGAACTGTGAACAAGAAATGAAAGCAAGAAGAGGAACGACAAAAAGCCTTAAAGAGATGAGATTTACAATATTTGTCTAGCTAGGTGCAGATCTACGAGCATGAGATTAAGAGAATCCCCCGCTTAAATCCCAAAACTTTTATTTGACAATCTCAATTTGCCTATTGATGTAATTATTAAACCAATTTATTTTAGTGTGTAGTTTATTTAGCATGAGAAGAAACTAAAAATTATAACATATCTACCATTTTCTAAAGGAAATATTTAGAACAATCGAACTTTAGAATTTGCAGAAGTTATATTCCGTAAGACTGATGAATTCATTTGAATATTAAAATAATAAAGTGGAGGAGAATTAGAAGATCATATGAAGACGAAACAACTTATTTTAATGTTTGTCGACACAAAGCCCAAATAGACTGATCTGGGATAAACTCACGCCTCTATATTCGAAATAAGAACTCATAAAATCCTGAATTCATGTATAATTAATGAAAACTACGATATTTATAATGAAATTATATGGAAATGATAGAGTAAGAGATGTGTTGTAACTTAAGAAAGCCCAACATTAATTTACCAATCTTGCAGAGATACGATCTTAAATCGGGACCACGACCATATGCTGGAAAAGAACCGCATTGAGCTGCAAAATTCGTATTGAACATAGCCAGTTGTTCTGGTGTGAAAACCATGAATAGACTCCGAGAAATTGAACCTCAGGTAGCGTAAGTGTGCTTCTCCACTCCATGTAATTTGACCAGATAAATGAAAACTAATATTCTTCCAACATTAGCTTTCGTAGTTTACTTTATATCTTTATAGTTGAAAAATGACAGTTATTGAAAGGATACGGAATCAATCAACAAGTAACTGATATAGCTATTATCATATTCGATTTAAGTCTGTACTGTAGAATATTATATATATATATTAAACCTCACATTCTAAGTCTTTACAATTTTATCGTGGTATGTAAGCTCGTAATGGGAGAACCGTTAATTAGAGGTGCTTAGTAACTAACTACTATGTATCTTGTTTAGAAACATTAAGGCATTATAAGTCTTTCCATTCTGAAAGAAAATATATATTCTACGCTTAACGCACAGGCTTTGTTTCTTGATTTTGACTAAAACAAGCATCACTGTTTTGTATTTAGAATTGCAACTATCGTCTTTTGACATGATTTTAAATTAGAAAATTTATTTTCACAAGAGTAATTATTTAACATCCATCCAGCATCTAATATGTGTGTAACACTTAATTGTAGAATACAAAAGAAAATGTTGTTCATTGCATATCACATAACCTCACTGGAAATCACATCAGTTAATGTTTTATTATTTTTTATAAAATAGATTTCATAGGCAGTTTTCGTAGCATTTGTCCAAATGTATCATTTCTTTTAAAAAAAAATCATAAAATTCCTTTTTCTTGTCTTCTTTTTTTGGATGGAATGCAATAAGACATAGCTTTATATTTACTCCTTGTTTTTTGCACATGAACTATGTAGTTAGCTTGCTAAAGTACAAAAGATGAATTTTGCATAATTTCACTTGATGCTGCAATTTTTAAGTTTTTATCCCAAGAAAATATGAGATCTGTTCATTGTAGGACTCGCTGTAGGTGGACGATTAGCTATTCTCATCTCTAAAGCTGCACGTGCAACTTTTCGATCAAATGTTTCGGGAGATAACGTACGCCTGAAAAATAAGTGAAAAAAATAAAATAATGAGAAATC
Source organism: Thermobia domestica (assembly GCF_964235325.1). Classification (NCBI taxonomy): domain Eukaryota; kingdom Metazoa; phylum Arthropoda; class Insecta; order Zygentoma; family Lepismatidae; genus Thermobia; species Thermobia domestica. Next base: position 95,581,502 of record NC_137468.1, read on the forward strand.
TAAGTAATGAGATAGGATGATTAGGAAAATAATATATATGAGGTGTTCAAAAAGAAAAATTACTACGTACATAAATGCTATAATATGAACTACTGAAGTTTTCATCTACTATTATTATTGTTTCCAATACGAATAGTACTAAACTACTCAACAATGCACAATTTACCAAAAGTCGTGAGATATTTATGTGATTTACGTTAAAGTCAAGTGCAAAGGCACATTAAGCACAACAGATTTATGTTTCTCCCACTTTTCGAATGGAGTTTTCATGAAGTAACAATTCGCAATAATTTAATTAAATTTACAAAAAACTAGCGTTCGAACTTTGCCCAAAGGAAGCCTCAAACAATCAGAAAATAATTGTTCATGTTCTCCCCACCATTCCGTGTATTATTAACAGAAATGAATTATTGAGGCATGTGGCTGAGGTGTAAAATAATGTGTTCTCTACTGTGAATGAAACAAAATAATTAAAACGATGCACAGATTATTCTTCAATTATTGACTCAGCTTTTCTTTAGGTGTAGTATCAACATCTTTCTCTTGGAATTTTACTGAAGTATTGCAAATTTTGTCGTTCCGTTAAAAAAAAGGTGCTTCCCTCTATCGGACATTAACTATCTTCTATATTCACCTTAAGTTGTTGTACTTGAACTTGGTTGAGAGATTTATTTATTAATTTTAATATTTAACAAACATACATATATAGCCTGCGAGGTTTACGTTGGAATATGAGTAATTGCACCTCAGCCACCTCTGTGTGTGGAGTAATTGCACTAGAATTGGTCACGCCGTTCCGAATCTAGTAACTAAAGAGCATATAGGAGGGGAAGTATGTATATTTTTGCTGAAACTGCATTGCAAACTGAATTCTTATATCACGGAGATCTATATCTTTATATAAAGTCCATATCTTAACACCCAATTTCAAATTTCTGCCTACTGTATATTACTCAACTGACAACGTCTTATTGCAACCGTGTCAAAAAAGCAACTTGTTTTTGTACTTTTATGTATATCAATCGTTCAACAACAGTGGCGTCATCACACTCTATTCGAACTTAAGTTTTCGCAAAAAATTGAAGGTAATAAAGAGTGAAATGTATGTGATATATATTGAACCAAGCAGAGTGCACAAAATGTGGGAAACGTTGCAAATACTAACCTAACCTATTGTCAAAGTAAGTAATTTTCAATAGAAGGAAATACTGCTACTTTATCAGAACTATCAAAGCACTTGAGCTCATCGAAACATAATGTTCGGGACATCCAAGTTTTACATAGATTTTAATATAATTGAGAGAAATGTATGTGAAGGTTTCTACACAAGGAGAAAAAGAATCCAAAGTTGAACACCGAAAAGATTGGAATTTAACGATAACAAAATATAATAACATAATCTCATATATTGTTGACTTATTCCTTATATTTAACTTATTTACAAATCACTACATTTTCTCTTTTACCATAATTAAAAGTTGTCAGACGAAATTTTGTAACGAACTTCTGTCATTATATAGTTTCTTTCTATTCTGATGTCCTACTTCAATGTAATTTCCTTAGGGTTAACGTTTTTATGAATTAGTTTGATAGTAATAGTTGTTGGAAATTTGATATTTGATTCTTGTGTTATTGTTGAACCAATAATTTAGTTGTTAAGAAATAGTTCAGAGTGCGCTAGAAGTAGCATAATCTTTTCAGTTACGTTAAAACCCGTGGAAAAATAGTACTGATTATATTAATGTCTTTGTTGTATTATTGCTTAGCAACTAGAGAAAGAAAATGAACACTTTACGTGTCTGCTGAAGCAGTAATCATTACGAAATTAACATATTTACGAAATTAGTGAACAACAAAATTTAAGATAAACATCCAAGCGAATCTTTCGGATTAATTTGGTGCTTAATCAACAATCCCTCGCCACTTGAACGACAATGCGCATATGTTGATGTCTCGCCACAGAAATGTCACATACACCTGTGGGTAAATACAGCACACAAAATTACTGTCTCATGTAACACGGATGTCAGGATATTTTGAAGTGAGCCTTTTCATTTGATGGCACTTTTTATTTTCACTATTTCTTTGTGTGATATAAGTGTTAATTATTCATAGTTAATGTTTGTGTATCTAAAGATCCTCAACACAATCATAATAGGAACTAATGTGTTCTTGGAACTTAACAAATTATACCTACTGGCATGGTATTTTTATAAACTATAATAGTGCTTTCGACATGGAATAAATACTATTAAGCTTCTTGTCAATAATTTGATTGACAGAACAAAACTTCCACATTGATACATTTTTCTCACTTCAATACTGTTTTGCTTCTTTAAATGATCAAAATATGAGTATTACAGAGGTGTTATCATTCTTATCACCTAAATAGATTTGAGAAAATTTATTTTTCAACTAAAGAAGTAGACGAAAAAGAAGAAGGGCTATATGCTAACGTGGAATCCCAACCACATGAGCTCCTACCACAAATCAAACCCAGATCTCCCGTGCCGAGGGTGAGTACGTGAACCTTAAGATCACGAGGAGATTGTAGAAGTAGGTATATTGTTGTTGCTGATATTTATAATGATCTCCTAAATGGATTGCATGAATTACTCTGTCTTCTCATTCCCTCTCCGCAGAAATGAATTTGAGAATTAAAATTATTCTTGTCGAAACTTTTCTTCGCAGAGTGATTATGTGATAACGCCACCGCATACTCTTACGCTTTAATATTTTTATGTGTTATTATCTTCTAGAAAAATTCGACTAATTCTAACACAATTGTTAAGCATTTTACAACTATTGATAGTTGTATATATACGTATATGTAAGAGAGGTTTATGTATTGTTTGGAGATTAAGGGGAGGCGAATTTCAGTTATTATATATTGTAATAAATTAACTAAATTTTTAATCTTCTTGCAAATAAAACTCTGCTTACCGCAAGTGCTCTCGAAGGTCGGCCGTTGTTTGAGCTTGCATTCGGGATTCCTGAATAGCTAAATCACGTTCATATTGCATTTTTCTCATTTTCGCTTCCTTTTGCTGAATTATTTCTCGAACATACCTCTCTCTGGCTTCATCCTCCATGGCTATTCTAATAAAATATAAATAAAAGAAGAATCAAGATTTCCTTCTTGGTTGATCGATACGAGTGCACATTCCATCTATTATAAACTTAAATACAAATATTTTTAAAAAAAGACAAAGGTATTTTACCTTAACATACTTGCATTCAGTTCAATATATTTAACAGTATGTGAGGGTAGACTTTCTACAATTTAGACATTCAATACTTATTAGTATAATTGGAACGTATTTCCAGTCCATTAAACAGTTATGAAATATTTTTCTTCCTACTAACGGTTTTTCAAGAGGAATAGTTCAATATTTTTAGGCTATATAACTTAGAAGCATGTAATAAAATGGCATAGGTTTTAATTTTATATGAGTTATGGTCAGGGGTTGAAACATACACTCGCCTGCTCGCCAGTGGCAAGTTCTTTGGCGAATAAAGTCACGGCAAGTAAAGTACATTTGGCGAATATAAACACTGTGATTGCAAAATGGTCTAGCTAGTCAATTTTTGACTGGCTAGTACTTGCAAGTAAGATTTTTCAAGCCCTAGTTATGGTATTTTTCAGAGTGAAAAATCTCTTCATCATGCCATACGTTTAGCAGTGAAGTGAAACATTACACACTGAAAAAGGGACCAGAGAAAGCTTGAAACTGTATATGACATAATTTAATACAAAGATGTTAAGATAAGATGTGTTTCTTTTTAAATATTAAATATGCATCCTATAGCATCAATCAGTAAATATTAAATAAGAATACCTTGTTAACAAACACAAAACTAAAATACATAGAAAAAGAACTGTTTGTGCTACTCTCCAACTAGTAAAACAAGACAACATTTTAAGTACGTAGTAACATCTTGCTATTTATTGGGAAGTAAGAATATAGTATAAGTTTGGCAATGAAAAATTTTAGAGGAGTATTTAGAGCGCTTAGCTCGGAGAAAAAAAAAGCGTTTACATATTTTATAACTGAGCAAACTGAATTATGATTTAAAAATATTAAGTACAACAATTTTCCGATCAAAGATAAAAATCCGAAAAAAGATAAGAAAAAAAGTTTTCCATCAATTTATCGATACGTCCATCAGTGCTTCTCGCAACCGAGCAACTTATACTTAGGAGATGAAATAATCCTCTCTCAGCGTGGCGTACAACAAGGCGACCCTCTTGGCCCTGGTTTGTTCGCACTAACTTTACAATCCATCGTTAGTAGTATCAATACAGAACTGAACATATGGTATTTGGATGACGGGACTATAGCTGGAGACAAGGATACAGTACTAGAGACATTAGAAATGATCCGTAGACGGGCTAAGGAGATCGGATTGCAAATGAATTTCTCCAAATGTGAGGTCAGCTTTCTCGGAGTCTCCAATGAGCAGTCTAATAACATCTTCAAGCTGTTTGACGAAGCCGCGCCTGGAATTCAAAGAATTTCGACAGATGACGCCCGCTTATTAGGAGCAGCATTATCTAATGAGGCAAGACGAACAATATTAAAAGACAAAATTTCTAAATTAGAATTATTCTTTACACGTCATTCCTTGATTTCAGCTCACTCTGCCTTTTACCTACTACGTGCCTCATTGTCCATGCCAAGGCTGCTATACTTTCTTCGCTGTGCTCCTTCTTGGCAGGATGCTGATCTACTGGAATGCTATGACAACACCTTGAAAACCGGTCTAAAATCTATCCTGAATTGTTCACTCAACAATAACTCTTGGTTGCAGGCGTCCCTTCCTGTTAACCACGGAGGTCTCGGCACTTGCCGCGCCATGGATCTGACTATTTCATCCTTTCTGTCTTCATTCTATGGCGCTAAGCCACTGATCGAGACCATTCTCTAACAAGATCTTAGCCTAGTATCGGATTCGGATGTCAACGATAGCATTGCTAAGTGGTCATCTATAGTGGGATCAGATCCCCCTGATCTTGATAAGAGAGGACTACAATCCTCTTGGGGCGATCCTCTTATAAATCATCACTTTTCAGCTCTGCTTCAGTCATCCGATAACCCAGAAGATAAGGCCAGACTCCTAGCTACATCATCTCCAGAAGCAGGTGCTATCCCGTCACCTTCTTTAGGATTACATCTTCCCAATGACAGTTTTCGAATTGCCAGTGCCCTGCGTTTGGGAGCAGATGTTTGCGAACAACACAGATGTCCTGCCTGTAGAAGTGTCGTAGACAAGAAGGGCCTTCATGGACTCTCCTGTGCCAATAGTGCGGGCAGACATTCACGCCACTCCAGCGTCACGCGACATTATCATGAGGGCACTAATTTCAGCAGGCGTTCCTTCTATATGTAAACCGTTGGGATGCAGTCGTGCAGACGGCAAGAGGCCAGATGGTATGACCCTAATACCGTGGAAGAAAGGAAAAGCACTTCTATGGGATTTTACTTGTTCCGACACCTTCGGCCCTTCAAATCTACATTCTTCCTCAGCACAAGCTGGCAACGTGGCTGCTCGCCGGGTAACAGAAAAGCGCAGGAAGTATAGCAATTTACTCGAGAAATATCATTTTGTCGCTATAGCTATCGAATCGGGTGGTTCATGGGGTCCCGAAGGCCTTAACTTTATAAAAGAAGTTGGTCACCGCATTTATTTATCGTCAGGAGACGCTAGAGCAACCTCTTTTCTACTACAACGCATCAGTGTGGCAGTACAAAGGGGGAACGGAACGTTGCATCAGTTTTGGGAACGCTACCCTCTGGTAAGGAACTGGAGGAGATCTTTTGTCTGTAATCTCGGCGAAAGTTTGAAAGTGCTGTTGCAAAGCTTATCACAATAACGTATATTAGTAAATTGCGTTTGCTCCTTAGAAATCATGTTTAAATTTCATTGTTGTTATTGTTATAAAATATTGATATAAAATGAAGCATTAAAATGCAATTGTAGAGATCAAATAGAAGTGTTATATTCACAATTTAAAAATTCAGCACCGGGAATACAACTTATCACAACCTCGTCAGCCTTTCTACTTGGTGCAGCCCTTTCACCTGAGGCAACACGTAATTTGTTAGTCGAGAAAACTAAAAAGTTAGATTTTTTCTTGTCACGTCTGGCCCTAGTCTCCGCACATTCAGCTTTTTATCTCCTTCGCGCGTCGTTCTTCATACCAAGAATAATCTATTTCTTACGCTGTTCTACTTCTTGGCGTGAAGTAGATTTACTAGAGAAGTTTGACACCGTTCTGAAATGTGGACTGGAATCGTTACTCAACTGTAACCTAAATAGCAACGCATGGATACAGGCCTCCCTTCCAGTTGATTCTGGAGGTCTTGGTATTCGTCGGGCTGTCGATTTGGCGTATCCTTCATTTTTAGCGTCGTTCTATGTCTCCCGACATACCATTGAGATACTCCTCAACCAACTGAATGAGCCTCACATAGAATCTGATGTCCAAGACTGCATATCTGACTGGTCCAACCTAGTTGGTTTAAGCCCTCCTGAAATAACGGGCAGAAGTTCGCAATCAATTTGGGACAAGCCAATCATCAAATTACATCAATCAGTGTTATTACAAGAAGCAGACAGTCAAGAGGATAAGGCTAGACTTCTCGCCTCCTCATCAGCAATTTCAGGTGCTTGACTACAGGCATTACCTTCACACACCCTAGGACTGCACCTTCCAAACGAAAGTTTTCGTATTGCAGTTGCACTTCGCCTAGGAGTAGACATCTGTGAATCACACAACTGCTCTAAATGTGGTGCATCAGTCAAGCAAAATGGTCTACACGGTCTGTCTTGTATAAGTAGCTCCGGTAGACATGTAAGGCATTCGAACGTGAATGACATTATCTGGAGAGCACTCACATCGGCGGAAGTTCCATCTGTTCGTGAACCTGTGGGGTGTAACAGATCTGATGGCAAAAGAACAGATGGCATGACGCTGGTACCATGGAAGAGGGGAAGGATTCTTCTCTGGGATTTCACCTGCTCTGACACTTTCGCGTCATCTAATCTCACTCTTTCTTCATCTCGAGAAGGAACCATTGCAGCCCGCAGAGAATGCGAGAAAAGAAGAAAATATAAAGATCTGCTCAATAGATACATGTTCGTGCCCGTAGCCATTGAATCGAGTGGCATTTGGGGCCTCGAAGGGCTCAATTTCATCAAAGAAGTAGGCCAACGTATAGCACACCTTACTGGTGACAAGCGGGCTACTACTTTCCTGATACAACGTATCAGCATAGCAGTTCAGCGAGGAAATTTGGCTTCCATTTTAGGTACATTATCTCCTGGAAAATTATTAGAAGTTTTCTTTTATAACTAACTGTTCAAAATTTGCTGTTTATCTTGTATATCTTTTAAAATAGGTATAAAGGTCAATAAACAAACTATTAAACGAAAAAAAAAAAAATTGTAGAGATCATCATATGTATTTTGACGTTATTGTTTCCTGTATTTCCTGTTATTGTTTCGTTTTTCGGCTTTCACATGCTTTTCTGTTATTGTTTCGTGTATTTTCTGTGTATATAGAATACCCTGTATATTTTCAAATTCACTATCCTAAGCAGTATACTAAATATCTATTATTGTTAAATTTAAATTTGTAATATGTAACAAAATTTTAATTGTTACATGTTTAATTTTATTTTTCTACGTATAACAATCAAATATTCTTACAGCTTTAATTCAAATATATAATATTAACTGTTTTCTTAACAATTGTTGCTATATTTATTACTGAAAACAATATGAGACTTTATGCGATGGTAACGTAACTGAAATTTGTGTATGTGTATTTCAACATGAGAATACTAGTAGGAGAAAGAAGATGGTGCCATAATCGATAAGTATAAGGGAGCATTGCTCTTAATTTTTTATTAATTTTTAATTTTTACAATTTATCACTTTAGACAGTTCTTTGTTTAATACAATCTTAAATATATGTTTAACAATTTAAATATGTTTGGTACCACTTCTCCTTTATTAGATTAAGAAGTGTGGAAACAAATCTACTTATAACAGACTATTGTCCATCTTGGACGGGCCATTTTGTATTACAATTTTTTAAACTAATAACAATTTATAGTGATATAGCTGACTTGGCTACATGAGCTGCGGCTTATAATAATATAATTATTCCTTGCAAGAGGTTCAAGACAAGAGAACACTAGTAACAGAAAACAATTTTAGATTTATTTGATTAGAAAAATAATTTTAATTTTGGAGTATTTGGTAAGTATATAAGACAAGCCTTTACTTTGGCCATTTCATCCATTTTTTTTCGATTCTTCGATTTAGTGATTTGTTCTTTTGGTTCCGCTCAATTTTATAAAAATGGGTGAAAGCTTCACTAACCTTAAGCTAACCTGTTCCTACCCCTATTTATCTCCATCTTGCTCTACTCTATCTACTCTACTACATTATACCCTTTTAAAGCGGTCCTACTTTAAACCGAAAGAACAAAGCACTGAATCGAAGAATCGGAAAAATGAATGAAACGGCTAAAGTAAAGACTTCCCGTATGTAACTCTGGAGACAGATAGGTTAAAGCTCTAGATTGGGAAAAGGTATAAAAGTGGAAAAAATTACCTTTCTGGCAGAAAATATTGTAAACGCTTGTTGTTAGGAATTCACATCAAAAATATAAATTTAATAAATTCCCCCTTCACAAATATTCACTTCAATTTATTTCTCTTTATCTCAAACTAAAAACAAATTTAAAAATATGCTACAGTAAAGGAGAAGAAAGAAAAAAAATACTACAGTAAATATTACATATTAAAGCATTATGTACCTTTTCATTATCTCTATATGGTGAAGTTCTCGTGCTCTGTTTTCATGTTCCACTCTTTGCCGTTTCTTCTCAATCTGTTCACAAGCCTTTTTCTCAGCCTGTTGCATTGATTCCCACTGTAACTGCATTACTTGTTCTCTCCATTTTTGGAAACCTTCTGCAAGTTCTTGATGTAAACGACGCACCTGTTGAAACTTGAGTTCTCGGTCCAAGCTAATGATGAGACAGGAAAGCAGTCAATGAAATGCAACTGAATTAAAGATACTTTAGCTATGTAATTTGATTAATATTGATTTCTTCTACCAATTTTGTTTTATATCATAATACAATTTTAAAAATTTAATGATAATTAAAAAGTTAACATGAGTGTAGTTTTTGTTAATTTGTGAATATTATGGACTATAGAGATTGTATCAATATAAGAAAGAACATCTGAAATGCCGAAGTGAACTACAGTATATCCTGAGAGATTTAGGAATGTGTACAGATTTTACATGAGTTGATAGTATTCTCCTAGGATTTGAAAATTTAAAACTGTCACTTGTTTTTATTACAGAAACAACTTCAACAACGATGAAGAATAGAATTCATTTCAAACGATTAGAAAATATATATTTAGTTTTTGAGGTAGGTATACGTCTTACATAGTTATTGGTACTTAAAAAATTGAGAAGTTTGAAAAAGGTTTTTATTATTATTATTATTCACTGTACTGTAGTGATTATTTCTGGTGATGTACAGTTGGAACCCTATCTGTGTATGTGCGTGTAGCTCTTTTCACTGGTCTAGTGGCTAACAAGAGCGCTTATGGTGCATGCGGTCTCGGATTCGGTTCTCAGTGGGAGAGCACAAAAATTTTAATTTCACGACAATTCACTTTCATTAATCATCTATCTCCTTTAGCCTATAAGGCATAACCGTGGAGCGTTAAAGTAAAATAAGTGTGTATAAGCGCTCAGATGAATAATACGTTGGCTTAGTTTGACTCCTAACACAAAATTCAAGAAGAAAGAAGAGCATACAAAGCAACGAATAATAATTGAAATTTCCTACTTTCTTGTAAATAAATCTTAGGATTCGTCCAACAACGGAATTCTTCAACATGAAGGTTGTTGAAGAGCATGGTTTTTCACTCTTTGATAATGATGATGTAATCCCACATGGAAAGTATAAAAACTGTAAGCGGACTAGTTAATATGCCATCCTATTATCCCATCGTTTCTCTGAGTAATTAATGTAGATAAATTCAAAATGTACTCACTTTGCTCTTATCATAAGTTTAAATAAAGTTCTTGAAGGTCGGAGTTTTGCTGACAGCTATCCGTATTATTAAGACTTAGGTAAGGAAAGGTTATAGTGAGTATAGGGTACATAGGAATTAAATTCGTAGTTATCAACCTCAGAAAAGGAAGAACAAAGATTTAAGATGTCTATGCTGTGTATGTGTAAATAGTTTTTGATCACTACTAAAAATATTTCCAAATTTTTAATTTCAGGAGTAACTAATGCCCATACATCCTATCCACACTAAAATCTTTTGTTGACAATGATAACACAGCTGTCAGCAAAAATTAGACGTTTAACATGTTTGCTTAAACTTAGACATGATACAGAAGAGCAAGAAAAGTAGCTTTAGAGTTTAATGGTATGATTAATCTTCTAGCAGCTCATAGTAAATAAATTGACTTAACGCAGTTTGTACATCAGTGAAATCAAGTACAACCAATTTAGACAATGGAAAACAATCTGAGAGGTCAACAAATAGAGGAAAGATACAGGATATTTCAAATATTATTTGAAAAAAAATACTTAAATATTATAAATGTTCAAGTTCAAGTGGTAAAAATTATACTACAGTAACTCACAAATGCTCAACGTGACCCCCTTTGTTACCCTGCATACATAAAGTCGGAAATCCAATTCCTCCCATGACCGTATCAGGATGTTTCCATCAACAGTTTGCACTGCAGCAGTAATGTGATTTGTACACAATGTCTTTGAGATGACCTCAAAGAAAGAAAGAAATCACAGGGGGTTAACTCAAGTGATGCTGGTCAATATAAAAGCTGCTGATTATTATGAGCAGCTCACCCAATCTAGCGGTGTGGCAGTAACTCATTAAGATAGCAATTGTTGATACCACTTACGAATGGAGTTCTTTTATGATGTTGCTTTACGAAATGTAAGAAACTTAATTTGAACACTCACAACAAACCGACTAACGTGAAATTGTAGGATTCAAAATCAGGAGCGTCATTTCAGATTTTGCTTGGGGGGGAGAACCCCTTGATATAAATAAAATTTCGCGTTTTCACTGATTTTCTACTATTCTATTGATAAAATCTATGTAAACCTCAAACTCAGGGGGGGGGGGCAACTGCCCCTCTCTTCCCCCCTAAATGACGCCCCTGTACAAAATGCTTTATCTACACTACAGACAGCCATATTGTAACTTGTCATTGCCACCTGGTGAAAGAATTTCTAAGTACTACGACCATGCCAAACAAAATTTGAGGATGTGGTCGATAGTATTTCAATACAATTTTAATCGTCGATAGAGTTTTAACGTTCATGAAACCATTTATCGAATTATTTTGAAACACGCTGCATAAGGACGCCATCCTGGAATATTTACTAAGAAATTGGAACGAATTTTCAAAATAAATTTTGAAAAACTTAGTAACGAATCGTTCATGATTTATAATAAAGCTTTAGGATCAGTAAACCTTGAAAGTCAAAACAGAATATACAAGTTTATAATCGAAAAATTTATTTATAAATTTTGACAAGTTTTCCTCTTCTCTTTACTTATAGAAAAAAAAAAAGATTCTTTATACAAAGTGACTCTTTGAAGACACTTTATGCAATAAATCTGAAACACAACTTTTTCAATGCATTACTTTGTTCTTTAACTAGCAAACAACAGTAATATTTTTTTTTCCGCTTTCGAAAGTCATAGTCAACAATGTGATATCAATTAAAGAATATTGTACATTTATGTAGTTACTATAAAACTTACAACATATACAAATTACAAAAATTTTAATACTCTTTACATCATTCTTCCTTCCACAAAACATAAAAAAATACTACTGAATTTGACAAGAGAGACAATATTTACTAAACTTATTTTGTTAATTTTTATTTCCTTTTTGTATTATTTATTTTTGAACTAATATTTCTAGATTTGATAGTTCTCACCTTTGTTCCTTAAGTTGTCGTTCTTTCTCTTGTTGGACTCGGCTAATATTTTCACTTGCTTTCTGTTCTTTCATCTGGCACAACTGGCGAATATGCTGCAGCGATGCCTCCGTTTCTTCTTTCAACCGTTTCCACCTATCTTGATGTCTCAACTCTTCAACACGGTTCGCACTTGCTACTCTCTGCAATTAATAGTTTCTCATCTAAATAATACATATCAAGTTGTTGTGCGAATGTATATAAATTTAGTACACTTATCTCTCGTTTTAACGGATGAAAAGAAGGAATAATGGCCCAATGTTGCAGATTTTCGGTAAGTTCCAACGTTAGGTCTGTATTGGCTAATATCTGCAATTACATTACGAAAAGAAAGAGGAACAATAAACTGCTGGTATACTACTCAATTTGATAGCGTAAAATAAGAACAAATAAACCCAATGACGCCTTAAAAAGGGTATAACGATAAAGCAATAAACAAAAATGGTTCCAAAAATGTAAACAAAGTGACAGTCCGCCAACTAGCGGTCAGATTCGAACCATGGATCGTGTCCACTGCTTCCACACCTTCGTATGCCGTATGGAGAAAAACTTTCAAATTGAATCGACTGCTTTAGATTTTGTTCGTTGCTTACGACATCCGTTAAATGAAGGTCCGTAAAACCGAGGGATGAGTGTATATTTAATTGCTAAATGCAGTGTTCTTGAAGTTTCTTGCTTTGGGACGCTTCATGTCCCTATTCCACTAATGAAAGCGCATCATTCGTAGTTTTTGCATTTAAAGCTGAATGAGTACTTCATTCCTTAATAACATTTAGACCGTGTGTATATATGTAAAAGTAAAACTTAACCATCTATCTAACTTGGTCATATTTTATGAAGCCTGCAGTTTTCCGTATACGTATCAGTAATCTATATGTTGTCCACCAGTCCACTTATCTATTTTAAACTTGTTACAGCTAACAACTTTATTCTCATGATCCAATATTCCTAGTAAGACTATCCATGGCTTTGGATTGATTATTTTAACAAAAGAAACACTGACCAAAGCTTAAAAACCTTTTTAAAGCTTTGGTCAGTGTTTCTTTTGTTACAATATTCCTAATATTAAATTCACCTCTATACTTTGACCACTTAAAATGATACATTGCAAAATAACATTCCTGTTGGGTTCTGAAGAGTCTACATCAATGCTTTTATTACGCATCCTGGGGAAGAATCTACACCATCGAGATATTATTATATGTGAGTGTAAATATTTAATTTACACACTCCCTATCCCTACCAAAATACTGTTGCTTGCCTAAGTCTTGAAAATGCTGGCAGTTATCAGCGAAAATTCGATGTTTAATATAACTTTTTGATCGGCCTATAAGAATTTGGAGAAGCAAAAGTGAATACTTCTGAGCTTATTGAAACTGAGTGGTCTTTACTCGCGGATATGTGTTTTATCTGTATCTAGATATTGGTTATTTATTTATCTACTCCTACTTACTCACCCTTCGATAATTTTCTCTTTGTTGTAACCTTGTGCTTTCAGCCTTTTGAAGTCGCAGTCTTTGTTGCTCATCCACCATCTGTTGCCATTGGGCCTCCTCCTCTTGAAGCTGCTGATAAGCTGCCTCAACCTCCGCTCGCCGCTTTGCTGCTTGATGGCTACGGTCCTCCAAATCGAGTTTCTAAAGATAAACACATGACGTATCCCTTACAATGAGTCGTCTCTGAGACTAAATACTATATCTACCATTTTCAGTTCCTCCTTAATTCTTATGGTTTCATTAATGCTAAGTGTGTTATATACTAAATTATCAAGTATTTGCAAGTTAGAAGAAAATAATTTGGTCGTTTTCTCAGCGCCGATAATAAACCCATTTTAAAGAATTAGGAATGAGATTTATGGACGTCCAGCATCTAAGGCCATGTTAGCCCAAGAGATGACGTAACGCGGTGATCACACTACCCGGGGAATTGGGAAGGAAAAAAGGAATGAAGACGAAAGAAAGCGGAGACCATTATGTTAGGTACCTGATGTGAATGAGGAAAACTGAGGAAAACCTTTCTCAGGATGGCTGGCCTGAAAAAGTTTTTACACTCTTTCGACAGAGTATCCTCACCGAGAGTCGAACCCATGGCTGGTCGCACCAAAGGTGAGAGCGTTGGTGACCACACCACACGGGGCCACGTGACGTTTTAAATACCTAGGTAAATTCCACAATGAAGATAGGCATAATTTTTAAAATGTCAGCAAGTTAAATTTAAATTAAGTGAACTAGACATGAAAACCCAGAAATTATTCCCATTATTACATATATAGTGATAACTACAGAATTTATGCTCATTGTACTGCGGACGTGTTTGCTACATTACCAAGAATCACTTCAACTTGTAATTATCAAAAGTATCTTGACGGGGATAAGTAGGTTCGCCATTCGCGTCTGTATTGCACACACCAATAAATCAATCAATCAAAATTAATATGTATTAATAAAGAAAAAAAATAGTAAAACATTAAAAGCAAGGAAATAAAAGTACAGCTATGTATCTGAATATCAAGATCCCGTTATGGTGTCATTTACATTTTGATGGAAAGTAGACTTCTTAATGCAGCATTTCGTTTAAAGAAGTGTTTCTTAAACTTTTTTTTTTTTTTTTTTTCAAATGAGGACTACTACTATTATTAATCAGAATCTTCCTACAGATCGTTCTACTCTTGTCCCACTCAAAAGTAAATTAAAAAAAAATGTTTGGGCATTTATTAATATCAGTATTTATATATTTTTAAACAGTATTAATTAAATTCTCTTAATTTTATATTGGAATTAATAGAAAAATACAAGTTATTTTTTATTTACTAATTGAGGGATATCAATAATATTTTCTATTAATACGTATATAAGCAATTAAAATTTGTATAATTTTTACCTTATATAATCTATGCTTGTTAGAGATTCTCAACTGTGGTGTGTGATATGCAATTCACTTGAACTTTGATTCTCTCTCTCTCTTTTTTTTTTTTTTTTTTTTTTTTTTTGGACTGATGTTCTATCTATGAGAAGGACAAGAGGATACCTTGAAAATAACTTGTGGTCCACAAACCATAGTTTGAGAAACGATGTTAAGAGTATATTAAGATGTGTTTACTATAGATATCAGCGAATTAATTTCATTTGATCAGAAAATATTAATTTGATTTCTGGGTCATAGAAACAGAGCCCTAATTTTTTTCAAATATGAAGTGATGTTCCTAGTCTCATGCACTCATTCCTTTATGTCGTAAGTTCTTAGCGTTTAGCAATCTGAGTAATGGAGATTAACAGATGGTAGACATATCAGATCGCGGATCCTCGCATCAGAGATATCTATGTATCCTGTGTCACAATAGTGCACCAAAAATTCTACTTAGATGGGCCAAGAAATCCTTTCATCTATAGTCTTAATCCAGGCAATATAATATTCAATTTTCAAATGATTTTATCTCTGACGCATTTCTTGCGAGATAGATAATTGAATTATGTAAATAATGCAAAAAATGGTATTGGATTTTCTCTGTTAAACTTTGATATCCAGTATCGCCAACGTGTTATATGATTAGCATCACACTAGAAAAACGACCAGATTCAATAGACTGTGCTTTTTAAAATAGGGTCTTGATGTACGGTACATAAGTACGTATTAAAGGAATAAACGTACTCTCGAAAAGTATTAGAGGGATATACTTACTTTGGTACTTTTCAGTACACATATGTTCCCTTTTCGTGTCATTATTCTTTACGTTTTCTACATACACTTCGTAGAATTAATTCAATGCAGCTGAGCTACACAACAACAATGCTATTATTCAAGTTATTTGTTGAAAAATATCACCTTTGTTGAAGAAAACTGTCTTTGAAAGAAATACTTTAAAAATCATAACATTTTAAAATATTCTAACCAAAACTTAAGATAAAAATATTACCTTTTTCTCTTCAATTTCTTTCAGTAGTCTTTGGGTTCTCTCTTCCTTTTCTTGGATTGCCCTTTCTAGAAGCTCCTGAGATTCTTTCAGACTTATTTTGATTTCTTCCAGTTTCCGAGCATTCTCTTCATTTTCTAATCTTCGTTTCTCCGATACATAGTCCTTCCACTGCAGTGTTTGATCTGATATGATCTGTAAAAATATTGACAAATTGTTTAGAATAACAATTAAAAAACTCCATTTAAGCACGTAAGATATATATATGACAGATCTCATTCGCGAAGCATGGATAAATTTTTACTCGTTTTTTTTTACGTGCAAATAGTTAAGTATATTGCGAATAATTATGTATATTTTGCAGTGATACAACATTATATGTTGGATTAATATAAAATGATACGCCTTTCTCTATTGCAAGTTCGTATGTTAAAGTATTCAGTATAATTTTAAGAAAAATTCAGTATACGCTGAACAAAATTTTGCATACTCTTTAAAATAAATTAATTTTTAAGCTAGTTAAATATTTAATATATCTAACTAGGTGCTTTATCGAAATGCGTAAAACTTAGAATGGTAATAGTATTCCTAATAATCCATTTAATCGTTGTATGATAAATCATTTCTTGTATTATCTTACTGTCGATAAAAATGAAAAACTATTGACGAATTCTAAATCTGTCGGCTTATTTTGAGTTCTTTTGTTCATTGACTTAAAATTTATTTTTTATTCAGCGCCCATAATAAAATATGTTCTTTTACACATACTATTATACACTAGTAACAAAAAAATCAATGTTAAGCAAAATACTTAATTTTTAAATTTTAGAGATATGATCAGAGGTAAAAGTGCGAGGGAACGCGGGGGTATATCGCCCCCCCCATCTCCGGAAAATATATGTGGCGACCCCCCACTTTCTAAAAAAATACAATGGAAAAAGATAGGCACGGGGAACGGCGTGACGTCAAGCGTCCCCCTACCTTTCCAGATCCACTTTTACCCCCTGGATATGATAAAAATGAGGGTACTGAGGTCTTCGCTTTAATTTCAGCAAAATGCATATTGCCTATTTTGCCAATTCGCTCTATATTGCTTATATGATGAATATTATCTATTCTTTGCATTTTCTTCAAAATCAGGACTTGATTAAGATAGTACATAGATATCTTTTGCGTAAAAAGGTTTCTGTTGGTTCCAAGAAATTTAAAAATAACAGAAATTAACTTATGTCAAAATAAAGGTTAAATTCCACTCCGACACATGGAAAGAGTACACGACGCGAGAAACGTAACTGAGTTATTGTGACTAATAAGTACATTTAGACATATTAAAGTTATTGTGACTAATAAGTACATTTAGACATATTAAATCCGTGTAACGTGGGTTCCTGTCACCACGGCATGGCGCGTCCTCAGGTTGCGGATCGAGGAGAAGACCTCGAGATATAGAGGTTAGCTGCGAATATACTGAATAAGCAGTCGCGGACAGACGACTAGGAGTGGTCCTCCAGCTTGGGGGTTTGGGTAAGGCTAACACCCTCATCCTGTAAAAAAAGGTACTTGTTCAGAAACATTCACAAAAGCCTCGGACAAGGACTGATAACTTGGCACGACATCAGCAAAAGAAAATGGACATGAGATTTGGAACATGGAATATTAGAAGTCTTTATAGGGCAGGCGCGTTAAAATCTGTAACGAGTGAGTTAGAGAAATACAGGATGGACTTAGTAGGAGTTCAGGAAGTTAGGTGGGAAGGAAATGGATCTGAGAATTCCGGAAATTTTACGTTCTTTTACGGGGAAGGAAATAAAAATCACCAGTTAGGAACAGGGTTTTTCGTTCACAAACGAATATTACCAGCAATTAAACGGGTTGAATTTGTTACTGACAGACTTTCTTTTATTACTCTTAAGGGACGGTGGTGTGATATTATTGTTTTAAATGTACATGCTCCAACTGAAGATAAGGGTGACGATATAAAAGACAGTTTTTACGAAGAAGTGGAACGGATATTTGACCAACTCCCGCGATACCATATGAAGATTCTATTAGGGGATTTCAATGCGAAGGTAGGACGAGAGGATATTTTCAAACCGATTATAGGGAACGAAAGTTTGCATAAGGAAAGTAATGACAACGGTGTTAGACTCGTGAACTTTGCAACATCCAAAAACCTAATCGTGAAGAGTACAAAATTCCCACATCGCGACGTTCATAAATACACTTGGACATCACCAGACGGAAAAACACATAATCAAATTGATCACGTTTTAGTAGATAGTAGAAGACAATCTAGCATAATTGACGTCCGGTCGTTTAGAGGGGCTGATTGTGACACTGATCACTACTTGGTAGCAGCGATAATACGGGAGAGATTATCGTTGAATAAAGGTAATACTCAATGTCCGAAAACGGAGAGATTTAATTTAAAGAAATTAGAAGAGAGCCAGGTAAGAGAGGAATACCAAATTGAAGTTTCGAATAGATTCTCGGTTTTAGAAGACTCGGAGTGCACTAGTGTTGAGGATACTTGGATTGAAATTAGAGATAGCATTAAAAGTTCAGCAATAGAAGAATTGGGACACGCGGAAATACGTAGGAACAAACCATGGTTCGACCAAGAATGCATTAAACTAGCAGAGAAGAGAAAACAGGCAAAATTACGGTGGCTACAAAATCCAAATGAAATAACTACACAAAACTTCGCAGATATCAGGCGGGAAACTTCCAAAACTTTTAGAACAAAGAAACGGGATTTTTTGAAAGCTAAAATTAAGGAACTTGAAGATAATAGTAAAAATAAAAATATTCGGGACATGTATAAGGGGATCAGCGAATTTAAGAAAGGCTATCAACCTCGTGCTTATATATTAAAGAAATCTGACGGAACAGTTCTCACTGATACGGATAGCCTCTTAAATAGATGGAAAGATTTCTTTGACGATTTGCTGAACACGCAGCCAAAAACTAATGTGCGTGGAGAAAAGGAGATACACACCGCAGAACCGTATATTCCAGAACCCAATCGAATAGAAGTGGAAGCCGCTATAAAGAAATTAAAGAAACACAAATCTCCGGGTGTAGACGAAATTCCGGCTGAGTTAATTTTAGCTGGAGGCGAAAAATTGTGGAACAAGATACACAAACTCACTCTCCTTATCTGGAACAAGGAAGAATTGCCACAAGAGTGGAAAGAGTCAATCATTGTTCCAATTCACAAGAAAGGCGACAAAACTGACTGTAATAATTATCGAGGCATTTCTCTTCTGTCAACATCCTATAAAATCCTTTCAAATATTCTGTTAGCAAGATTGACCCCATACGCAGATGAAATTATTGGAGATTATCAGTGCGGATTTAGACGAAATCGATCAACTATCGACCAAATATTTACCATTCTCCAAATACTCGAAAAGAAGTGGGAATACAATACCCCGGTACATCAACTATTTATTGATTTTAGAAAGGCTTACGACTCAGTTAGGAGAGAAACATTATACAACGTTCTTACAGAGCTTGGAATACCGAGAAAGCTAATTAGATTAATTAAGATATGTTTAAGTGAATCCCAAAGTAAAGTCCGGGTAGGAAAATTTTTGTCCACGAGCTTTCACGTCGAAAACGGCCTGAAACAAGGAGATGCGTTGTCGCCATTATTATTTAACTTTGTGCTGGAATACGCCATAAGGAAAATCAAAGATAGCAACCAGGGCCTACAGTTGAATGGCATTCACCAGGTTATGGCATATGCTGATGATGTAAATTTAATAGGGGATGATAGGAGAACAGTAGAAATAAATGCAGAGATTTTATTAAACGCTTGCAGGGACATGGGTTTAGAAGTAAATGCAGAGAAAACTAAATACATGGAAGTGCGTCGGGACCGTAATACGGCAAATTGTGGAGGCGTTAAAATATTAAATAATACTTTTGATAAAGTGGATACTTTCAAATATTTAGGATCAATATTAACAGACGAAAATCATATTCACGAAGAAATTAAATGTCGACTAAAAGCAGGGAATTCGTGTTACTATTCGGTTCAAAATCTCTTGTCGTCGCGAATTCTGCCGAGGAATTTGAAGCTTAAAATATATAAAACGATAATCATGCCTGTTGTTCTGTATGGTTGCGAAACATGGTCACTTACTCTGAGGGAAGAACATAGACTGAAAGTATTTGAGAACAGGATCCTGAGAAGAATATTCGGACCCAAGAGGAACGAGAATGGGGAATGGCGGAAGCTTCATAACGAGGAACTACATAGTTTATACGGTTTACCCAACATTGTTAGGGTCGTCAAGTCTAGGAGGCTTAGGTGGGCAGGTCATGTAGCTAGAATGGAAGAAAGTAGAAACGCTTTCAAAGTCTTGACTGGTAGACCCATAGGAAAACGACCATTAGGAAGACCTAGGCGCAGATGGGAGGATAATATTGAGATGGATCTCGCAGAGATAGGAATACAAAGTAGAAACTGGATCCAATTAGCTAAGGATAGAAGTCAGTGGAGAGCTTTTGTGAACGCGGTACTGAACCTCCGGGTTCCATAGGCCATAGAGTTAGTTAGACATATTAAATACAATAGAGCAAATGCTGAAAGGTGAAATGTATTAAGTTAGTTTTAGTTTATTTTCAGTTTTTGTATATCATTAGATGTTTACCCTCATTATTTCAAGATATATTTTGGTGCCTATTTGTCGAATTATAAGTGCTTATTTTACGTTTTTAGTGTCTAAATATCAGGTCTCTAGTAGTGACATTCTCAAATTTACAAATTACTATTGGAATTGATGGGAAAACGTGTAAGAGACATAAAGATAAAATAAATGTTTGTAGCTAACTAACTAATTAATTGTTAATTTTTAATAACTAGTTAAAATATTTTTCAATAACATAGAACAAGTGTTTTTGTAAAGCTTCCCTCACTTTACATTTAAATATTTTAGTATTTGTTAAATTGGTTGCTGTACAATTTTCTTGTTCCCTCAAATAGGATTCGATTTAGTTAATGGCGACCTTAGTAAATTCAAGACATTAGCAGGGCATACAGTATTGGTTGCCAGTAAAAGTGCATACAAATAGCATTATTATTATTATTATTATTATTATTATTATTATTATTATTATTATTATTATTATTATTATTATTATTATTATTATTATTATTAAACTTTAAATTGGAACGACTGGGTGACAGAAGAAAATTGATTGACTGTATTTGTACAAAAGATACTTGACAGCCGATGTATCTTGGACTATATTTTTAAAAAAGTGGATTTTAAAGTTCCAACATATGGTACAAGGGTAAATATTTTATTGCAACCACATAAGGGGAAACGTATTTTAATCTCTAGGATTTTAACAAGCTATAATGAATGCATATCCTAAAATATGACTTTATTTTAGAATTTTTAATGTAATTTAGTACTTTTTATTTTTGCTTTTAATTTTTGACATTTCATTGTTTTTAGGAATTGACATAGGATACACTGTCAGTGTTTTTATTATTAATAATTTGTGTTAAGGCGGTAATTATAATTTATCACTTGTACTATATGATAGTGTTAAAATAATGCAGAATAAGACAAAGTACTATATTTTTACTGTATTTTAGCTGTTCTTAGCACGTAAAAATAAAGTTTATTATTATTTATTATTATTATTAGTTGTCCTATTGAATTCTAATCGTCAGTTACATGTATGCATTTATACTGATAGATTATATAAATATACAAAGTTAGTATATATTGGATTAACATTAGCAAACTACAAATCGAATCGTATTATTATCTTTACTTTACCTTTTGTTTTGTTCTTAACTTGTAATACAAACTAAATCGAGAAATGTGATCGAAAATTAACAGGGACAGATGAAGTATAGGAAATTCTAAGCCCTACTTGATGTGTACTCCATATTTGTATCTTGTATCAGAAATAAAGGAACAAAAACTTTTCTCCTTGAGCAAAACTTGAAATTTTTTACCTACCTGTTCTCTTTTTTCTCTGTCTGCTTCCCATACCAAATGGGCTTGATATGCAAATTCATCACAATCACGTTCCAACTCCTTTTTCAAGGCCATAGATTCCAAAATACGACGGTCATGTTCTGGTACACATAAATCCTCAAGGCTCATGTAACTAGAAATATAAAATTACGCATATGAGCTGTTGCTTACGATTAGCACATTTTCACATATAAAATAAAAAGAAATGGAAAATGTAGAAGTCACTATCGTAGTTTGTTGAATACGGTACTTATGTAGGAGAAAGAACGTTTATATATATATATATATATATATATATATATATATATATATATATATATATATATATTAGAAGATACTAGCAAGTGCTCCCGTGTGACAGGGCGCACAATATTTTTGCCCCGCCCCCTCCCTGTGCTATGTTCCTTTGTGTCTTCTATACTAAATTCGTACACGTGAACATATTCTCTAAAACATCTATATACCAAGTTTTTGGTATTTGTGTTCAGCATATTTTTCAAATCTTTTGGGATAAATTTCCAAAATTCTTGCAAGTAACACAATGAGACTTCTCATTCGTACGAGAAAATTTCATTGTTGCTAACCTCGAATGACGTCTTCTATTGGAATTCTCAGTGTTAGAAAATTTCCCATAGAAAATTAATGGGAGTTTCATTATCGCCTTTTACGTTACTTCAGTAAAACCACAAAATTCTTCCCAGGCTTCAGTTTGAACTCGTGTTTTTTAATACATCATTGGTATGCAAATATAAATGAAAAACATTACGTTTTTAATACAAATATAAATGAAAAAAACTGACAAGATAATACACAACTCTTATATAAAAATTACAGTTATATGAGAGGCCCGATACTGCATCAGTATCTTCATCAGACACATAACAGTTCTGCTTGATAATTAAGGTATTAATACAATATCGAAACAGAGACATGACGGAACTTTTTATAAGAGCGGTGTATTGTTTTGTCAGTTTTTTCCATTTACATTTGTACAAAATCATGTACAGAAAATTTAGACGTTTCTCAAAGCAGTAAATTTAAGTGATTGGTGAGGAGACAGATAAAATAATTTTTATTAAGGAGTTTGGTTTATCAAAATTATTTTATAACTTTCGCTGTGCATGTGCCCGTCCGAGAGACAAGAAATCTCAAGAACTATTTGATGAATCACCACCAAATTGATCACGGTGTAGAGAATCAAAAGCTAGGAATCAAGTTCGCTGATAAAGTTCATATTCAAAAGCGGAAGCGGTATAAATTAACCATATCCGGTTTTCACGTTGATTACTATAGAACAAAAATGATAATAGATAGCGGGAAGCGGTTTTCTGCAATCGATTAAGCACCTCAAGAATACGTCTCACCTCCATCTTTAACTCTCTACTAAACCCGAAAGTGATTAAAATCCACTGTAACTTCCGGTTTCAACATAGATCTACATACAGCAAAAGCGATAACAGATTGAGATCTATTTAGCGTTCTAAGAACAAGTACCATCTTGTCTCTTAACCCCCTATTCAAACTGGAATTGATAGAAATCAATCACTTCCGGTTTTAACGTTGATCACCAGAGTAGATAGTAAGAAGTGGTTTTCTGTGATCAATTATGCGTCTCAAGAATATATTCCATATCTACTCTAATCTCTCTAGTAAAACCGGAAGTGTCAGAAATCAACAACTTCAGGTTTTAACATTGATCATTACAGAGTTAGAATGATAACAGATAGCGTAAGTTGTTTTCTTCAATCAATTAAGTATCCCAAGAATATATATTCTATCTTCACTCTAGTTTCTTATACTAACACTGAAAATTGTATAAATTTACTACCACTTCCGGTTTCAATATAAATTGAGAAAATATTACGCCATACAAACTAAACTCCTTCATTTCGTGTACACGTGACACTGTTCACTTGTTTAGAAATTTTATTAAAAAAAATATATGTAAAAGGCAGAATGTAGTTGCCGTTCTACATCTGTTACACAAACTAGACCTGTAAAAAGAGAATGAGTGAAAAACTTGCTTTGTTGATTGCGTCACCAAGATCTTGTAAGGTTTTAACCACTTATTTCGTAGCTTTGTTCACCAGGTTAAGTCAATCACATGAAGATTGGATCACTTTATAAACACATTTAGAATATTCGATACAAGGGTTCTAAAACTGAAGTAAGACCCCATGATAAGATGCTTGTTCGTGGATTTTTTTAACGGCGATTTCTTTATGAAAGAACTACAGATTAACGATCCTTCTGTATACACTAACAACATGAGAGTCCGATTGACATTAACAATGTGAAAGTCTCTTTTAGGCACTACTTCTTCGTTTCTTTATGTAACTTACATACTGAACTTCAAATTAAATTGTAAAAATTAAATTCTACTTAGTGATTTAAGAAACTACTGGGTATGTAACCATTATTAGACTTAGCTTGAAGATTTTGAGTTAGAAATAAAAGTCTATATCCTGAATAATTTTGAGGTTGGGTTTGATTTTATATAAATGAGCTGACTTTTTGTGTATGAAGTAACCGCACGCGTTAGGACTCTTGAGCAAAGAGGTGGAAAATTTACTGCATTTTGAGATGATGGGATCTAAAAATATATGCAACATTTAGATTCTATATTGTTCTGAAGGGAGCTGAATGTTGTATGCGTATTATTTAGCTCCTCTTCTAATAAATTGAAGAGGTCCTCATATATTTTGCAATGACTTAAATAATCGTCCACTTAGCGGAAATTACTGATGAATTTGTATCGATTCTTTCTTAGGATTTCCGATTTAAATCTGTTTATGTAAATGATTAAATCTGATGAACAAGGTCACAATGTAAATGGTTGAAACCGCACAGAAAACTCTTACAGCAATAATTAACGAGATAATTATTTCACTTCTGTATCTCCTTAACAATTAGCTTTAAAATGAGTCAATTACTTTATTCAAGTAGGTACAGCTATATCAATTACTGTATACATTGTATTTATCTTAGTAGTTCACAAAATAAAGCATAAAACTTTAAGATTGAAGAGTTTAAGACATAAAAAGCTATAGTACGTGTGAAATATTCAATTTCATTATAAGAAAATATTGACTAACCCAACTATATAAGTAATTATAGATTGAAAATTAGATAAAAGTTTAGGCAATTTTACAAATCGATGTTAGGAGGGTTCAAATTAAGAACTAATAACGCTTAAGAATAGAGAAAAGTATATCACAATATTTTTTAAAAATTTAATGTAAGGTTTCATTACAAACATCAAACGCCAAAATAATTTATATTTGCAGATTTAAAGTTGTTAGTGATAGCAAAATACATGAAGAAGATGGGGAACAAGATTAAATACTGATTAAAAATTAGACAAAACAATATAATATATAATAAATTTGGAATTTTTTTAAGAAATTAAAATTAAGTAGTAGTTTGTAGAATTATATATGAACTTGAAAACCATTCTAGCAGAAACTGAACTTTTAAGTAGAGTACAGTAACATTAAGATTTAGATAAATGTGATAATTTTATATCACAATATATACACGGATAAAAATCATAATTCTGGTATTAATGCAATGTACTATGAACATATTATTCACTTAAATGGACATTTAAAATATCTTTACTGAGTTTGAAATTTATTCATTTCTGAATTTTAAATTGTGTCATGATTTTCTATTATAATGTAGTAGCGTGTACAAAAACAAAATTGGACTTATGTAAATACAGTAACGTAAGTAGTTTTCCGAATACAATGCATCTGAGTGTTATATCTAGAAATGTTTATAGCTGAATGAATAGCAATAAACTTCGAAACATTTATAGGTTAGTAAATATATATGCAAGCGTTAAATTGGATGTAAATGTATAAACATTTACAAAAAAATTAATTTGTTATAGTTTATAAATGAGCTTTCAAACCATTTAATCTGACAAATGTTTAGATACCTTGTTCTATACATTTTTAGGCAAGTTTCCATGGTTTTACAGAAATCTGAAGGAAGAGTGCTATTTTCACAGTGAAACACAGATATTTTGAGCATGAAGAAAATGATTTGATTGATTATATATAAGCCAGTAAAGAAGTACATTGGCGTGCAGATAGAGTTATATACAGAAATTATGATGTGGTGGTTAGTTCTGTAAGAAATACTCTCAATAATATTAATTGAATATTACCACATACCTGAACTTATGGACGGTAAGTCAAAAATCTAGTTTTGAAATAAATAAAATGTTGTTGAAAGACATAGGGAAATGTTCAACTCAGTTCGAGGAAATCTTCATGTGTTTATGTGTTCGGAGGTTTTTGTGAATATATGTATGTATGCTTAATGATTATAGCAGTTTACATAAACTAAGATGCTTACGTGAAATGCTGTTTATGAAATTAAGAATAAGTCCGAGAAAATATTAAAATGTATGTAGTTCTGTTCACTACAATTAATGATCTTGAGACTTGGCAACGTTGATGAAAGTCAATTATCACTTGCTACGTATTTAAAAGCAAAACTGCTCAATAGAAGTACTTCTCTGCTGTTTATGTTATATTTGTCTTTCTCATCTCATATTAACCATTTTTGTTGAATTGGGCTTAGCGTCCCTTTCAGCATCAAGGCTATATGTGGACCTATAGCTTAACAAGGATCCGAACTACATGAGTTCCTGCCGGGAATCGAACTCGGGGACTACCGTAACCGAAGTCGCGTCTGATAACCATATAATCACGAAGTATTAGTCATTGTTGAAAGTTTTTTTCAATAACACAAGAAGTATTTGAGATGCAAATAAATATCCAAAGGCATGCATTAATGCCTCTCTAACATTAATGAGACAAGACAACTATCTCCTTTCGTATTAAGTAATTGATGCTGACTGCACTGATTTCAAATGCAACAATTCTTTTTACAACTTGCAGCAAGAGTAATTGGCTTTCGTGGTACAGACTTTGAAACTATCCTTAATCACAGTATACCTTGGTATCCCGACTAAAGAGACATTCTTTCACAAAGATACTTGCATCTCAAATCGGAAATGAAATGAAAAATGTAATATTTCATTTAACCTCTCACGATTATGCCCTTTAGGCTAAGGGAGACGATGATGAAGATAAGTGAATGGTGATGGAAGAATTAGTGGAATGAGAAAGTGAGAGGAAACGGGAGTACCCTGAGAAAATCCACAGACGTGATGTTGTCCACCACAAATTTACTTGATCGGGGATTGAATCAGGGACCAAAGGTACCAGAGGCAAGCGCTCCACCACTTAGCCACCTTCCCCATACATCCCAAATCGAATATTTCCATATAAAATAATAAAAGGATTCTATTAATTCGTCCCAGATCTCAAAAGTACTAATATAAAAAGTCAATTAACATGGAATTTTATGCAGGCGAAATATATTTTATATTATATATATATATATATATATATATATATATATATATTTAAGATATGGTACTGTAAAGAATTAATAAAATACAGTTAAAATGCAATGTAATCCTTGTACATTCAATACGTATTTTAATTTTTAAAAAATAGCACAAAAATGGTTGCGACTGAAGATAGTGTATGCAAGTAAAAAAGGGAGTGAGAGGGGGAAGAGGTGAGGAAGAAGGATGAGACACGCTAAAAGTTAAACAGGTCATATTCCTTTAAAGAAAGTAATTGATGCATTTTTAACACCATTTAAAAAGTGGTAGTATGGATCTTGATTGATTATTGTGTCTTTGAGTTTTCATGTACCGTTTCAGTCACTTATATTGAGACCATCTTTAACAGATGAAGTAAGTCACATGAAGTCGAATTACGTAATGAAATAATTTTGCTTTTTAGGTGCAAAGGCTCAAAATAGTATACACAGGTGTTAATGTAAAATAAAAATTAGTATGGACTTTTTGTACACAAAATCATTTGTAATGCTATTAATTAAGCGGAATTGCTAATTTTTTTCACTTACTTTTCTGTAGTTGTATGTTATGAGTAAAATTATTTTCAAGAAAAAAAGTATTGTCCAAGTCATAATCACACATAATTTGTGTATTTTTAGAAAATTTGTAAAATCAATCTTTCACCAAGCAATCTCTACGAGAGGTACAAAAAACACAAGTTTATTAAGAGGTGAATTGTTCAATTTTCAATTTTACACCTTAAAAACAAGATCTTTCCATACAGTGATTTAATATTCACCTGCCAAGGAAGATCACAGTATAAGTGACTGAAACTGTTATTAAAAAAGAAAGAAAAGAAAGATGATCTCTTTTTGAAGAAACCAGTCACAGTTAACGGAAAAGCCTTTACACATCAACACTCCCAAATGTAAATTTTATCATATTTGTTAGCTGAATATTTAGTCGTCAGTTGGCATACTTTTTAGCGAATATTTCTCTTTCGTGACTAGGATTATTCGCAAGAAAGATACTCGTTGGTAGAGATACCACTGTATATAAAAATTAAAAATCTCGGATGTTTTAATACAAAAATAATCTAAGAAAGGATACCAGGATTTCGATCGTGAACATATGGTCAAGAAAAAGGAGAAAAAGTGGAAAATAATGAACTAGGAACGAACTGGAGTTATGTCTTTTCTTTGTTTTTACAATACTTTAATTACCTTACTTTTCTGTTTATTTGATTCAAATCTTTAAACTTAAATTTCGCATTTTTATATTAACTCGAGCTCTGAAAAGGGCCTATCTATTTTACCATAAGGACCAGACTGTTTACGTGATCAGGTCACGTAATAAACCTCTCACTAAACTCCTGGATATACTTGATGTACCTCTTTGTCAAATTTTTCAATGAATTGTTTCTGAATGAACTCTTGTTATTTTTAAAAGTTTTTTTTTTTTTTTTGTTTTTTTTTTCTTCTCTATGCTCTGAGAACGATTTATTTAATGCTCAAAGGCTTCAATAATTTATTGTATTACTATGCAAGTAACGTGAAAGGAGGAGAGTTAACCGTAATACATGGGAAGTATGAATCTGCGGTAAGTTATTTCCTAATATGGATAATATGATACTCACGACTAAAACTAATCATATCTGACTATAAGGAAATCGAAAGGTTCGTTGCTGTACAAATGAAACGTCGCCAATTGAAACTATCCTATTTTATATTACTTTTTTTCTTTTTATAGCGGTATGGGTATGTGAGGGGATCAAAAACTCTCGTAACAATATTCAAGATCCATCATAGCTATTTATATTCCTTTTAACTAATATATTTATTTCAGAAATACAAATTCAGTTTTTTATTATTTAAAAACAGCTTCATTTTCTAAAATTGAATTAATTTTTAAGAAATTAACAGTGTCGAATACCTGCACTATCGTTGCTTTTTAGTCTTTGATTTACACGGGAAATTTATTTTCTGTTTTCTTCGAAATGAAATGAAATTTTAATGGTTTGATTCATTTGACTTCTTCAAATTTATTCAGATGTTCTCCTTACTTCGTGAAAATTATTTTTTCCATGTAATTTTAATATTTAATAAATCAAATTTTATGTACCGTATATTTCTCAATCAAAGACGAGGTTTTTTGGCCTCAATTTCATACCCAAAAATATGAGGTCGTCTCGCTTTTGCAATATACACAGTGAAGTTTTTCTTTACTGAACAGAATCATGAGCTTCCATTATGCTCTAACTTCAACCTCTTCCTCACCTACCGCTTTACATAATCATGAGCTTCCATTAAGCTCTAACTTTACCCCTTCCTTACCTACCGCTTTACATAATCATGAGCTTCCATTAAGCTCTAACTTCACCCTCTTCCTCACCTACCACTTTACAGAATCATGAGCTTCCATTAATCTCTAACTTTATCCCTTCCTCATCTACCGCTTTAGGAATCATGAGCTTCCATTAATCTCTAACTTTACCCCTTCCTCACCTACCGCTTTACATAATCATGAGCTTTCATTAATCTCTAACTTTACCCCTTCCTCACCTACCGCTTTACAGAATCATGAGCTTCCATCAAGTTATAACTTTACTCCTCTTCCTCACTTATCGCTTTAGCCTTGAATGTTCGCAGATTCAATGGATTCTTCCAGTGAGGAAGAGTAAGGAAGGCCTGTGTCTGATTTCATTTTTTAATGTTGTTTTATAATAAGTTTTGAAAATAAACCTAGTATATATATATATATATATATATATATATATATATATATATATATATATATATATATATTAGTATATTAGTATACCTAGTTTACCTACTATATAAATTGCAAGCAAGCAAACGACATTTAACTAGAGTTGAAGAAGAACTCAATTAAATCACATCATAAAAATTCCAGTTCATTTTGAAGAAACAGAAAATAATTATCTACATATATCAATGGGCTAAAATCAAGAATGGCGTAGGTATTCAACTCGTTAAACTACAGAGTGCTCAGTATTAATAAACTACAGAATAAAAAAAAAGTGATTTAGTTTACAACTTCTAAAACTTAGTTCTAAAGGAAAATACTCCACAAATTGAGTTAATTATGTGATTTTTAAAAAAAGTAAGATAAATAAGCAATTAATTTGCAAATAAACTAAACTTGGCTGTGAAGGTTAGGTTACTACACAGCTTCCTAGAACACCTTGTTTTAAGTACTTCTATAATTACTGTGCTTAATGGTGCTCAGCAATTTTAAGACTATCTTTGTAGTGTCTTATTTTTCTACAAATATATAATTAATACTTTTTGCGGTTACCTTTATGAAATCTAAGAATATTTTTATCTTAATCAAATATTTACATGTGCAAATACAACTACTACAAGAGTGTTGGTGACAATAAGAATACAATGTTAAAAGAGCAGTGTAATTACAAATTGATACTGAAGCAGATAATTACGTATGTATATATATATATATATCCACGGGAATATATATACAGTGTTACTTGATGCAGATACATGCCATACTGAAGAAAGTTGTTACAATATGCGCACACAAGACAACATTAATCAATCATATAGGTTAATATCATTACCCTGATAAACTTCGTCGAAGGATACCTGTATCTGCTACACGGACCAAATGTGTTGGTCTTGAAAAGGTATATGGACTTCTCCTTGGGGATAAATTGTATTTTTCAGCAACTTGTCTTCTGGCACTAATAAAAAATTTAGGTAATGAAACAACTTGTATCTAAAAAATTATTGATAATTAATAGTGGCAGGCCTTGCATCATTCGGAAAAAAATGTAGTCAAATCATCAAACATCACATCATTAACATTTTTGCTGTCATGCTTTCACAAAATTATGTATACAGCAGATATTCATTCTCACATTATGATGCATTACATGCTACTCCTAATTTCTCTACACAAAATATAGGAACAGATTATCTTCGGTAGCAAAATGAAACAACGTCCCACATGAAAGGCAAAATTAAACCTAATATTAATAACAACAACACCAAAGATAACTACTATAATTGAATATATTAGAACATGAAAAATTTTCTTGTTGTAAATAGTAGACAGTAAATCTTCAAGAAATGCATTATCTTGAAGATATATATGGTAAATAAAACGTCAAAGAACAATTTAATTTCGTGAAATAAAAAGGCGGACAACTTTTTCAATATTTGTATTTTTTTTATCACTTTAATTTGTGTACGTTTTAATGTAATGTAATGTACAATATTAAAAAAAAATATATTGTTGATACTTTTGTTGTACTAAATGAATTTACTACTATTTTAAATCTAGATCGTTTAAACGATATCTTACTGAGCGTTGTAGCCATTTCATGCTGTCATTCATTGATACATCAGATATAATACTAAGAAGTAATATAAACTTATCTTCTTTGTCAGCACAAAAGATAGTGTCATGTTTTATTTTTTAATGACTCAAATACAGTTTGTTTTCTGTTATTGAATTCATTATAGTTAATTTGTTTACAATTTTCTTTCTGCTTTGCATTTTTATGAACAGGTTATAAAGTAGTTTTGTTGATATATATTGTATAGTACATTTTATACTTGCACATTATTTACAATCTACAAGACTTATGAATTATTGATATGTTCTGTATAGTGTAGACTGTATACACACATCACTAAAAATGGACTAACAAATAATTACATTTTTTAAACAATACTTAGACACTCTCAAGAATTTAATTGAGAAGCCACAGCTAGAATTCCAATTCAGAGGAAGACACAAAAACTATAATTATACTATATCTAGTAGGTATGAAGAATCATTTTTATATGTGTGCCAAAACTTTAGTAATTCAATAGTTGATTTTAAAACAAAAGTTCTATTTACTTAACGAATAGATTGAAAATACTTCTTTTTATTAAGTAATTATTATTTTTTGAATTATATACGTATTTTTATAGCTATAGGAGTCAATGAACAAAGCTTTTGAGTTCACTAGTTATTTTTATTTAAATAATTATGTTCGTTATTAAGTTTTGATTATAATGAAAATTAATGAATACTCTTAAAATATTTTCTTGTAACCCGTTTTAGTGAGAATATAAAAATGAAGAGAGAAATATTTATTTCTAAATTTAGATTAGGTTTTGTTAATCCCAAATGTAATGACTTCTTTGTGTTAGCAATTGAAAATAAGAAACGATCATATTTTCAATTAGTGACGTATATTGAGTAAAGAGAACAAAGAAGACTAATGTTCGTTTGAATTGCGACTTTATGAATATTACGAATTATGGCATGATTACACATGTACTACGTAGCTGTTGAAATGAGTCAAATAGAAGAGATAACAGTAGTTATAAATACCGATTAATTCTCAAATGACTTCTTTTTGTGACAAAATAAACTTTTAACATTGTTAAAAGTGCTATGAATACATTAAAAAGAGTGATGTTCTGCTATCAAATTCCTCAGAATGGCTGAATTAGTATTAAAAGTGCACTAAATAAATATGTAATTGCAACGCTATTCAATAGAGTTACTCACTTTAAGCCGCATTTGCACTTATACTTTGCCCCATTCATCGTAAAGTGGCGTTCTAAACAGTTTCTAATTTGGGCAATATTCTTACTGATGGTATTAGACAAAATATGAATTAGTTCATCCTATTATTATTATTATTATTATTTATTTATTTGAAATAAGTAATTATCATAAAAGTTGTAATATCAACAGCTTCGGAAAATTGAATATTGAAAGAGTCTTCATATAACCAATGATATAATTTATGTTTGTTCCGGATCATACAAGAGATCAAATCACATAGTATTTCTTTATTTTAAAAAAATGTGTATAATCTGAAAGACAAGAAATAGATTAAGAATCATAGAAATGCTCCACTATTACATGCATAAATAAATAGATGCCCTTTCATGCACCCATACAGTTCCCATTCCAAGCAAAATCATGAAAGATATACATGTAACTACAAATAAATTCTTAAAGGGGATAATTATATAAAACTTACCTAAATGACACCTGTTTCTTTTTACATGTATTCTTATTGTTGTTATTGTCATGAAAATTTTTCAGCGTCAGTTTAAGTGTGGTACGAGAACGTTGACTGATCGATGACTTGGATGCTCTTGTGAGTTTACATTTAGGAATCTTAATACTCGATGGCAACTGAGGAGGAGTTGGTGTTCGTGGGGACGTACGAGAACTTGCTCTACTGGTAGCTCTTGAACAGCTACTCCCAGGCCGTGACGATCGTTTAGGACACGAAAGATCCTCTTTCTTGCTGGCACTTCTCTTGACACCAGTCTTTGCAGAAGACGGTCGACTTTTATCCGCTTTCGATGAATTTGCAGACCTAGGTGTTGAGTCTGTGTCACTATTATAGGCACCACCACATAAGTGAAGGGGTCTTAATACACTTTGATCACTCACTGCACTTACAACGGAATCAGTATCTGCACTTTTGTTGTTGCTACTATTTTTTAAAGAACTCTTTTGTGTACCTGACGACAACCTTTAAAAGTAAAAATAAATTAAGAAATTTGAAACAAAACCAAATAAAAAAGACTTATATTATAAATAAAAGATTAACCTTTACAAGACAAATAAAATTTCTCAAACTTGAAGTGATTTGAAGTAAGTAATGCTAATTTTACAGAGCCTTTAAATATATATGATTTGCAAGTACCTGATTTCATTCTTCTTTTTATTGTGTACTTGTGGATATATTCTGAAGTTCTGCTGTACATATCACTTGTTATATATATATAAATCGCAAAGATATGTTCAAACTTAAGCAGATGATTCATCTAAGTACAGTTAACAAAAAAGTCTATAGCAACATATACGTTTCGAAGATATACAGAGTGAACCACAAAACACAGCGCACGCCTCAGGGTATGGAAGTAAAGGTGGACAGACCATTGCATCGGTGAGAGTAAGAGATACATTGGTACGCTGGAAACAGTCATCAGCATACCATAGGTGTAGTTAAGATAGACAGAAGAACGATGACAATTACTACTACTAGCAACATTTAATTATTGCAACCTTGGAAATGACACACACTTCTCGGTAGAGGACAGGGACTTAGTCTCACACTAGACGCAGCGTTATTAGAGGACGTATTTAAAATGACCACGATCTGAACAATGACTGTCATGTTTTCTGGACAATGACATCCTGTCATTTAGTGAGCACATTCTGGAACACCCTGCATATCTGCGGAACTATGGGTATCACATACATATTCTTAGAGACTTTTCTATTGTATCTCCTTACACGAATTACCTGCGGAATTAGGACACCTTAGCGATCCACCTTCTATATAATAATCAAAATATAATTAACATAAATGTGAAATGAATCTTTTTATAAAGCATATATAAATATAACAAAATAATTATACATTTTAATATTTTATCTATAGTCAATTTAATATACAAAACATGTGATTTTAATGAAAACTAAAGCCTTTATGAAATGTTCTGTAAGAAGAAGAAAAGTAGTAGATACAGAATGTACTAAAAAAAAAAAAAAAAAAAAAAAAAAAAAAGATTGATGTATTAATGAAAGTTGTTATTGACGCTTTATAATTGAAAAAGGGTGAAAATAATACTTTGCCAAATACATAAGATTATTACAGAAAAAAAATAACATAATTATCTAATGTAATATATATAGGAGTAGTAATAAAGTGTAATAAGAATTTCTGTTATTAATGGATTGTTGTAAGGGCACAGAAAAGAATAATAAAAGAGGAAAAGGACACAGAAAATAAACAGATTCAATACAACAGAATATAATTCCTCTCTGGAGGTATCCAATATGTCAAAATATTCAACAGCTGGATATTTTACGCCTTTTTCTGATTTCTCTTTATTTCCTGCTTTAACAAGATATAATGACAAGATCGGCAACTGGCAGCAAATGACAGGAGGACAAAATATAATCTAGAGTGAGGACATTGTTGATTGGATCATTGTGAGGACAATTTAGAAGGGAAGGGAAGGAAAAAATTAGAACGATCAGAGGTTATGCCCTGGCCAAGGCTCTGCTGATGAGATGTATTGTCGAACGAAAAGTTTATAATGTTTAATATAGAAAAGTTACCCTAATAATGTTTAATGTGGAAAAGTACTTTATAAATCCCTTATATTTTGCCCTTCATAATACCGTCATTTATCTCATATGATTATTCTATAGTTTTAATAACACACTTGTTTTCGATATACAGGGTTAATTAACTATATTGACAAACTGTAAGAAGTTGTTCCTCACCTCAAAATAAGAGAGAAAGTTTATATGGACCTGTGGGGAAAAGTACACAGTTTCAGAGTAATCTGCAGTCCAACACAGTTGTAATACGTGTCATTTCGAGAACGAAGAACCGTGGAGTGGGAGTTCATACCAGCCCAAAGGAAGTAAGACAATTCAAAAAATACATATTTCAGTAATATACAATCGGTCCGCAAAGAATTCCTCATAGAGCACAATTCTCAGACATGCTCCCAACAGAATTCTCAGATATGTTCTGACATAAAGGTGGGCCCAAAGTAGGCAAACATTAGCCTTGATAGCAATGAATACGGTCGGAAGAATTAGCGATGTCAGTCCCACTTAGCCTTTTGTTCGGAATAACACGTCCTTACATGTATAAGTGTAATTTTTCACGCTTATACATGTAAAAAAAAAAAAAAAAAAAAAAAAAAAGGAAAAAAGGTTAAATATATCCTAAAACAATACATCGCAGTACGCATTATTCCGAATATGAGGAACCGTGGAGCTGGTTGTCTCCAACTCTTCCAACTTTCTGTTTACGTATTCCGTATTCACTGCTGTCAAGCTTAACCTTTCGCTTACTTTGGACCATTTTAAGTCAGAGAATATCTGAGAATTCTGTTGGGAGCATGACTGGGAATTATACCTTGTAGGGAATCCCTTGCGTATACTTTTGCAAATAACTGAAAAACTGAAATATGCATATTTGAATGACGTATGACTTTCTTTTCGCTGATATGGACAGCCGCTCCACAGTTTCTCGTGTTCGAAATAACGCAAGTGGCAAAGAAGTTTCTTCACGCTTTTGGTTAGCTCTAGCTCTGATACTATGTGCTTTTTCCCACAGGTCAATATGAACTTCTTTTCTTATTTCAATGTGAGGAATCACCTCTTGTGGTTTGTTGGTAGTTTATTAACGTTCTCTTTATCAAATATATGCAGGTTAGTAATCTTTGACCTGTTTAAGAAACGTTTTCTCAAGTAGAACTAACCACATTATTTCTGCCTTACAATTACATCTTACAACTTGCGTAAAGAATATTGTACACTAAGATGACTTCGGAAAAGGAATAAAATAGATATTTATGAAATTTTAAAAAATATAACATGAGGAAAGATAGAGATGTTACGAATACACTCTGCAAAAGTGTTACGATTGCAGGGTGAAAACGGAAATTAGTGACAAACTACGTAGTACACAAACTGTATTGCACATGTAAAAGGCACTACAGACATTCGGATTTAAATTATGACATGTTTGATATGTCTGCCATCTCTGGCGATGATGTGGCGCAGACGAACAGCAAAATTCTGCATGATCCCTGAAGTGTCGGAACAGCGATACTATCGATGACCTTCTGAATGACAGTTTTCAGCTCTGCAATGATTTTGGGGTTATTGCTGTACACCTTGTCTTTAACATAGTCGCACAAAAATGAGTCACATGGGTTCAAATCTGGGGAATGGCGGCCAAGCGAGTCCCCTTCCAGTGTCCTCTGGGTACCCCGGAGTCAGAATGCGGACCCCAAAATACTCCTCAAGCACGTCAAACCTCTCATGGTCCGAGCTCCGTCTTTCATGAACCACATCTTTTCGAAATCAGGGTCACTTTGAATAATGGGTATGAAATCATTTTCCAAAACTGTCACGTATCGTGCAGTAGTCACCGTGCCGTCAAGGAATATCACATCGATTATTCCATGGCTAAACATTGCACACTACATCGTCACCCGTTCAAGGTAGAGAGACTTCTCCATTGCGAAATACGGAATCTCAGTCCCCCAAATGACCGACATCACTTGCAAATGTCCGACATCAACACGTTGCGTGCGCACGCGCATACGAATTTCCATCATACCCTGTGGCAGCCATGCAGTTTGGGCGTCATCACGTGAACCGTTCAGAAATTTTGACGGTTTTATTTCATATAGTTCATTAATTGTCACCCTTTGGAATGCATAGAGTGAGAAAGTTTGGCAAGTACTCCTTAATGGGCACTCTTCTTGGAGTATTCGTAAGAAGACGACTTCTTTTGTGTGAAGTGAAATGTAATTTTGCAGATTAAAAGTAGCTAAAGCCCATATTTAGAAAGGAGGTAAACATTCTCTAAGGAAATTTATATCTTCTGCTACTACATCCTACTTTTCATGTCTACCTGCAGTTTCGCAGTTGCAAGATTGGAAATTTTCGTACGCAAGAGATGCCTGATTTAGTTCTCTGGCTTCAGCATGTGTAATCAGTTCGACATATATAATAATATTATCAATAACTAACTAACTAACTCTATGGCCTATGGAACCCGGAGGTTCAGTGCCGCGTTCACAAAAGCTCTCCACTGACTTCTATCCTTAGCTAATTGCATCCAGTTTCTACTTTGTATTCCTATCTCTGCGAGATCCATCTTAATATTGTCCTCCCATCTGAGCCTAGGTCTTCCTAATGGTCGTTTTCCTATGGGTCTACCAGTCGAGACTTTGAAAGCGTTTCTACCTTCTTCCATTCTACCTACATGACCTGCCCACCTAAGCCTCCTAGACTTGACGACCCTAACAATGTTGGGTAAACCGTATAAACTATGTAGTTCCTCGTTATGAAGTTTCCGCCATTCCCCATTCTCGTTCCTCTTGGGTCCGAATATTCTCCTCAGGATCCTGTTCTCAAATACTTTCAGTCTATGTTCTTCCCTCAGAGTAAGCGACCATGTTTCACAACCATACAGAACAACAGGCATGATTATCGTTTTATATATTTTAAGCTTCAAATTCCTCGGCAGAATTCGCGACGACAAGAGATTTTGAACCGAATAGTAACACGAATTTCCTGCTTTTAGTCTACATTTAATTTCTTCGTGAATATGATTTTCGTCTGTTAATATTGATTCTAAATATTTGAAAGTATCCACTTTATCAAAAGCATTATTTAATATTTTAACGCCTCCACAATTTGCCGTATTACGGTCCCGACGCACTTCCATGTATTTAGTTTTCTCTGCGTTTACTTCTAAACCCATGTCCCTGCAAGCGTTTAATAAGATCTCTGCATTTATTTCTACTGTTCTCCTATCATCCCCTATTAAATTTACATCATCAGCATATGCCATAACCTGGTGAATGCCGTTCAACTCTAGGCCCTGGTTGCTATCTTTGATTTTCCTTATGGCGTATTCCAGCACAAAGTTAAATAACAATGGCGACAACGCATCCCCTTGTTTCAGGCCATTTTCGACGTGGAAGCTCGTGGACAAAAATTTTCCTACCCGGACTTTACTTTGGGATTCACTTAAACATATCCTAATTAATCTAATTAGCTTTCTCGGTATTCCAAGTTCTGTAAGAACGTTGTATAATGTTTCTCTCCTAACCGAGTCGTAAGCCTTTCTAAAATCAATAAATAGTTGATGTACCGGGGTATTGTATTCCCACTTCTTTTCGAGTATTTGGCGAATGGTAAATATTTGGTCGATAGTTGATCGATTTCGTCTAAATCCGCACTGATAATCTCCAATAATTTCATCTGCGTATGGGGTCAATCTTGCTAACAGAATATTTGAAAGGATTTTATAGGATGTTGACAGAAGAGAAATGCCTCGATAATTATTACAGTCAGTTTTATCGCCTTTCTTGTGAATTGGAACAATGATTGATTCTTTCCACTCTTGTGGCAATTCTTCCTTGTTCCAGATAAGGAGAATGAGTTTGTGTATCTTGTTCCACAATTTTTCGCCTCCAGCTAAAATTAACTCAGCCGGAATTTCATCTACACCCGGAGATTTGTGTTTCTTCAATTTCTTTATAGCGGCTTCCACTTCTATTCGATTGGGTTCTGGAATATACGGTTCTGCGGTGTGTATCTCCTTTTCTCCACGCACATTAGTTTTTGGCTGCGTGTTCAGCAAATCGTCAAAGAAATCTTTCCATCTATTTAAGAGGCTATCCGTATCGGTGAGAACTGTTCCGTCAGATTTCTTTAATATATAAGCACGAGGTTGATAGCCTTTCTTAAATTCGCTGATCCCCTTATACATGAATATTATCAATATCCAAAAACTTTTATTTATTTATTTTTTAAAGTATTAATTCAATAAGGACAAATATCACGATAATTTTCATAAGTGAGTCATTTTAAACTCACAAAATGTTACAAAATCAATTAGTATTTATTTTCATATTGTGCAGAAATTTCAGTGCGTAATAATTATGACCTGATAAATTACGCATCCAGACTTTTGACCTGTAAGAAAAGATTTAGAACGAGTTCATTCAAAACCTTTGTAGATACTACCTGGCTTACTTTCTATATTTTGGATATTCTTTACTGTCTACGTTATTTATTCAAATTTAAAAAGTGGTGAGGAAGACTTAATTTGCGAACAACTAATTCAGTGATTGTATTATCTTGATTCTACACGAGTTTCAGACACATTAGTAATAAAGTATAACAAAAAATATCATTATTTCTAACATTTATAACCACACTATACTAAACTAAACTAAAATAACACAACACGTTAGTGATTATGAGCGTTTACCTTATTTGCATTCTTTTGGAGATTCTCACTGCGTCAAGAAGAGCCTTATTTTTCACTGCTATTTTGTTGAAATCTTAACAGGTCATTTTCATCTGAACAAAA
This sequence comes from Thermobia domestica, assembly GCF_964235325.1. Lineage (NCBI taxonomy): Eukaryota > Metazoa > Arthropoda > Insecta > Zygentoma > Lepismatidae > Thermobia > Thermobia domestica. Next base: position 95,621,801 of record NC_137468.1, read on the forward strand.
TTTCGGTCATCAAAAGTTTCGTTAATACTGACCACATTACACTAAACACTTGTTCGATATGTGTATTGCTGACTGGTACAGCGAGAATACAATTCATTATTTTAATCAACTTTGTGCATTTGCTTTCCCGAAGAGTGCACTCAGGAACTTACATGAATTATTATCATCTATTCTATCACGTGCTGATATTATAGTAGATTTTAAAACAGAAAACTCATTGTGCAGTTCATTCCCATCGAAACTAATTGTAAGTTTCATTCCCATTTTTGTCAAATCATTAAATGAAAGCATTGCTTTATCGCGCAGCAATACAAACGCAACAATGAAAACAAATTAACCTAGCTTTTTATTACCATACAAATATAATTCTTGTACCGGTAGGTAACTAACTAGTAATACAATATATATTAAGCATAAATGGCATAGATAATTTATTATATGTAATTTAATATTTCAGTTTATAAATTTAGTACGTTTGCCCGTAGACTCGTAGAGTGCATTTCAAATTTAGGCACTCTGAGCACTGGCCGGAGATCTGACAACCCCAAACAACAACAGTTATCAATGATAATTAACTTCGTAACATATGAGTTTCAACACTACTGTAACTTACCGGCTTCCAGCATTGATGTCAGTCTCTTTAGGGGAGTTCTTAAAGATATTACTATTTTCCAAAGCTTTTAATGTTGATTTTTCACCTAAAATATATAATAATTATAGTACTGTTATTTAATGTACAAGAATTTTGTTTTGACCAAAATTTATGCTCTTCTTTTGCCAAACAATCTTCACATACCTGGTTATATTATAATCTTGCAAATAAACAAAATAATATTTTTGAAATATTTCCTTCACTATTCGACGCAAATACTATCAAATCAGTTACATTTCTTATTTAGCTAACGTAGTAAAACTTACAACACACATACATATTGAACAAGAACACAATGTAATGTTGTTGAATGTATTTTTTTCTTCGACTAATTAGGAACCATCCTTCAGGATTTGCCTTCTCAAGATTATAGAAAGACAGAATCACATATTTGAGAAATATTATTTGACACATGCAAGGGAATACATGCTGTAATGAAGCCATATTTCTTGTTGATCCCGCTAATTCTAATTCTTACTCAATTCGTACATTCCAGTTAAGTAGTTTGCCATTAAAAGAAATTGAACAGTATTTTAAAATACAAAACAAGACATGTTTGTATTTTTTCAGAAGTGTTCATCCCGTTTTGCTTTACAATTGTGCAGGTTTCATAGTCAACAGCAAATTTTAGAAAGGAGTGAACGGTACACGTAATCTTTTGAACCCTGTTGGGAATAATTTAGAGGAACGAGGATGATTTAGAAGGGCATGTGTCCTCCTTAGTTCTTTCCCTTTCTGGAGGAATGTGAGTGTGTGAATTTCTAAATTAAACCTACAGATTATGAGATATATTTCAGAGACAAATATCAAAATTCTGAGTTAGAGTAACTAAAGGAAAAAGCATAAATGATTCTAGCAGTAAATCTAAAGTATTGAAAAAAAAAGTCACAAAGGAATTAAATCCAAAATGTTATATTGATAAAGATAAAAGTATTGAAAATGAAACAGTAATTACAATACGAAACTCTACTTTTTGATAAGCTTGCAAAATCATTTTACAAGTGTGTTTACTCTAATATCAGAACAAACCAGTTTTATCCATTCAGAACAAACCAGTTTTATCCCACCAAAATTAGACATTTATCCTGGGAGAAAGCATGAAACATTACATAACTGTAAAATAGTTATACGAAATGTCATATCCAAGCTTTGTCCGAGCCATCATATTGAAGAATGTCGCATTTCCTGTGCTAGTTAATCTTCAATGCACTATAATATCTAACTGATTTCGTCCTACAAACATGTACGGTACGAGGTATCATTTTATTTGTATTGAATAGCAAACTCATGTAAAATTGATATACTACTTTTGTGATGTTATTATGGTAGAAATTAGAGAAAATATTTAGTAAATAATATTTTTTCTAATAATATTCTAGAATTCTTGATCTCTTAGGAGGTTACTACATAAGGATACAGGCCTTACCAAATTAATAATAATATAATAATATTTATCATGTGATTGCAATTTTTGTGATTATTAACAAAAATACTAGCATATATTAAAAAATAAGGTAATCATTTCCCATTAGCTTTTTTAAAAAGCAAAATTTCGAGTTTTCACTTGAGCATCAGTAACTCAAAGTAATTTGTCACAGAAATTATATCCTATATCTCTTTCAAATCGTTATTGGGTTGAGTTTTGGATGATATTAATACACGTATCTGCTATTGCATACAAGTATCTAATACAGATACGACACCCCTTCCAAAATTCTCTACTTCACATTTCCTGATTATCTAGTAATAATGCTAAAGCAAACAAAAACAACAATCTGTGAGTACGCAACTTGATGCACGAGTTATTCTTAAAGTTTCAAAGTTTTTTTTTTAAAAAAAAAGACACCAAGTAGTTTCATAATATATACAGTTTTATCGATAAGCGCAAGAAAATAAGTATAATTTTGTATTAAATTCGTATAACACACAGCTATTAGTGTATTGCTATACTTATTGTATTAATCTGATACACAAATCTGATACATAATCTGATACATAACTTACTCCGCAGTATCATTCCATACCAAATCAACATAATTCCAAAACCAACTTGATCATCTTAGATTTGATATGATTTTATAAGGTACTTGAGAATATTAAATTGTATATATAAACTTCAGCAATTAATAATTCAGAGTATACATATGCATACAGCAGGGTTACCTACATACTAGAAAATAACATTTTTGCGTTCAGGCTTAACAATAACAATTTATTTACAAGTTTTTAATTGAAATAGTTTTGAACTTGGGATCATTTTGAAGCAAAGGGAATATTTTCATTTATAAAATAGTTTTGAATTAAACAATAGAAATTAATTTATTTGAAGCTCGTTTTGTAATCTTGATGAACTTTAAAAATCACATTTTTCGTGATTTTTGGAGATATATTTTTGTAAGGAACCATTTATTCTTTGATTCAGGTGAAATTCGCGGATGAGTTTGGAAAGAAGGAAGAATCATAAAAATAATATTTCTTGATTGAGGTGTGTAATATCAATTTACGACTTGGTCCAATATTCCAGCTACGAGTCAAAAGAGAAAATGTTTTCTCTATTGTAATTTTTATTTTGTTCTTTGGGCGGTTATAATGATGTTATAAATGACAGTCAATTTACAAAATATAACTTAAGAAAACGTGTATCCTTATCCTTGATATTCATACATACCTTTCTGAACAGAAGCTCTTGCTTTGTTTTCCTTATCTAAAATATCCTTTCTTGATATGCAGTGCTTCTTATTTTCGATTGTAAGTAATGGCGGGGAGTTTTCTTTCAGAAGAGTATTCTTTGGTTTTCCATCAGCTTGTATTAATTCTTTTCTCAGTAGACGGCATTTCTCTAGTTTCCCTGGAAACAGAAGACACACACCATACAGATATTTGATACCACTGTTAAAGTAGGAGAAACAGTAGGAAAGATTACTTACAAACTTTTCCGAAAAAAGAACGAAATAGAGTAAATAAATCTCACTTATCAAGTTATTTTGATTCTAAACTTCAGTGTCCTGTGTACTAAGGACTTAAATATATAACCAAAAGTGTTCTTTTTAATAGTCTTGTAACAAACCTTAAAAAAATAGTAATTAAAAAGTCGACACCGAAAGACATTTGCTTAAGGAAGTCTCAAAAGATAGCCTTGTAACAGTGTAAGAGAGACAGAGACATATTCACAGACCTCATCTTTGCAAAATATATCAGAGTTTGAAGATGCTAGGCAGAGTAGTGTGACGTCGTATAGGGAAACTAAGGATGTAGTGTTGTTAGGTGTGGAATGCGCAAGTAAGTATATTGAAATCTATCACTGCAAGTCTGTATTGCTAATTTTATTGGCAAAACCAATAAACAAGGTCCGACGCTGAATTGGGAAAATAAATGAAAAAATATCTCTCCCTAAAAACGTACATGGTTGAATCTGTGGCATAGATAAAAACCGTACAAAATACCCTAATAAATTTATTTCGAAATTGGTAGAGCTATGAAGAAGAACAATACTGATCTATATTAGGTCATCATACTTATTGCAATCTTTACGTTCAACAACTATACCGTAGCTATGTCAACTTGTTACTCAGCTTTAATCAATCGAGGGAAACTCTTTCACAATTTCCTGTAGTTTCCTCCTTGGATCTTGTTCTCTCACTATTATTATTACTTTTTCTTCATCCTTCAATGGAAGAGATGAGAAACGAAGCTTGTGATTTCTTGGAATTAAAACCTCAAACTGTAATCCTACTAAAATACAATTGTTAACAGAATTCACCAAAGATATTAACTAACAGTAGAGGAATAACAAAGGCAGTATACAAAGCATATTTAATATAAATTTAACACCTATAAAATTATTAGTGTTGTTTATGGATTTCACAGTACCGTGATTATTTGTTGAAATCACTATAAACCGAAGTTTGTTCTCAATAAATGTTATAACTTTGAAAATAACAATAATTTCAAAATGCACAACATTACAGTATCAAAAATTCACGAAATAGCCATGATTTCATTCAATTGATGGAGAAAATCAGCCGACAGCTCAAATCAAAGGCTCAATGATCAGTTTAGTTTTCTTATGTGCTGTAGAAGATACCTAAAATTGTAACATTAGTAATTTTATTTACTTCTTAAATGGTAATATAGATTAAGATTAAATTCAGAGGCTGTTTACAACTGTGTAATTTTTCGTTCAAGCCCACGATTGATTTCGCTAAAGCAAGAAATAATACGTAAATAGTATATATGATATGATTATCAATCTATGAAGTTGGAGACTTAATATACGATATTGATAATTGATGCAAAAACGATTTTAATTTTTTAAATTTCATAATATATTCTCAGCGTGAGTTCTGTCAAATTACAACGATTTAAGAATTTGCTACAAGAATTTTTAATGAGGTTTGATAATATTTTTGTTACTAAAATTATATAAATACACATATTTTTACGTTTTAAAACAAAAGATTCAATTTTCAACATCCAAACTGGTTTACTGGCATGTTCGTGTCTGATTATTAATTATGCAGTATATCTGATTGCAAACCAATGTCTAAGGACGAAATAAAAATTTCCATGGACTAAAATATTGAGCTTTCTCTCAGCTAAATATGATATTCGAAGTTCATTGAGTTTCTGATTGTGTGGCAACTTCTGGAAGAAATTATATGATAAAGGTATCTCTTTCCATCGAAAATTGGCCCAGGACTACTTATAATGTACTTGTATGAATGTGACAACGATGAACCAATTTTGAAAATTGTAAGAACATTAATTTGTAAACGTTTGGATCCAAGTGAAATAAATAATAATAAAGTTATGGTGAGTTATTTTAATCTTACAAAGAAGTTCCAAATGTTTCTTTAAAGAATATATTTACGACTACTTACGTTAATTGTAAGTTCAAATAGTTACTTAAATATTTCCACAAAAATGTTTTCTAACACTATTGTTGCAGCTAAGAAAGAAATTGAAAGAGACGTTTAAAATGTATACCCACTGAAGTCTATAGATACAATGTGTACATGCAAGGCATGTTGTGATAAAATATAAGAGAATTGTATATTCCTACGAAAATAGTGTCTAATTTCATTCATACATGGTAGTCAAGTGTTAAAAGGTTGGCAAAAACTGGTCACATTTAACTACTTGGTATGATGTCAGTGTTAGCAGATCGTACCTTGTCTTTCTTTCTCCTGTTCCTGGTAGATTTTATATATTTCCTCTATGGGGGCTCCATTTAGCTCCTCTTCGTACTCTTCGATACTTTTGTATAACAATTCCACTGGCTGTATGAAAAAATCATTCAAAATGATATCAGATATGAGATCACGACTAAAGCTAAAAGAAATATTTTGATATAAAAGAAACTTATTAATAATTATCACAATTATTTCTCTTGGTAACAAAATATTTCTAGTTTTTTTAATCGCTATTCTGTTAAATTAGAAATTATGTATATATATATATATATGAATATTTTGCTCTAACTTTTCGTATCAGAGAATAAAGCTCAAATTAAAATAAACTGTGCATTTATTGTGATCCATGTTATATTTCTTTTAATTAAAAAGTGAGATTTAAAAAAGGCACAGAAAAACAAATACTTGGATTAACAAAAACAAATCAAGTTTTTTTGATCAAGAATGAGAACAAATGAACTTAATTGAGTCCAACTAATAATTAAATTTGAAGAAAACGTTTATAGGTTACTATGATTATATCCTAAGCGGAACTAAACCAAATTTACTCAAACTAAATGGAGGAAAAAGGAGACTACTTAAAATTTTCTGTGAAACCTTTATAAAATGTCTATACACATACTACACCATGCTACGCAGGGAAGCACAAACAGCAATGCAGTGACTGACCAAAACTGTTCAAGGCTGTACTATAATCTACTTAAAACATTGAAAAATATCCAAAAGTTTGCTATATTTAAATAGATTTCTCGAATCTTTGTATAAGTAAGTGTTTACGAGAACGAGTATTCGAGCAACAAACTCTGAAATCTTGTATTATTTTAATGTAATATTATTGTAAATATGATTTTTGTTGCTATTCATTAAATATATATCATAGACTTAAAATAATGAGAACCGTATCACGCTTGAGCTCTCACTTGTTAGTCCATGGAGGAGAAAGTGTGTTTGATAAAAAAGGTTTAGTTCAAATATTCTTTAATTAAGGTTGTTTCAATAGAGGGCTGTTCATCTTCTATACTATATATACACCATTATTCCCAGGCGTGGCTTTAGGATTTTAATTTTGGGTAGACACACTCCCTCTCTTATGGATACATACACACATCTGATTAATTAATGACAGTAGGAAATTACTTTTATAGTAGTGATTTATGCTATTTATTAAATAATTATCTACCATTAATATAAATAGTGGAAAATATATTTACTCTTTATTGTATCTTTTAGCGTTTATATATTTTTCAAAATTTTTGAATAGGCCCGTGCCTAGCGGCCTACCCACTAAAGCCGCCACTGATTATTTCCAATACCATAACAAAATCTTTTGACTTTGATAAAAGAAAATTAGGAGAACTATGCACGTTCAATATAGTGAATTTCAGATTAATTACGAATTTCAAAAATAATCCATATAGACAATCTTAGAATTCTTTCTAATCACATCGTATAATTCTGTAAGTTGTCATATGTTTGGTTTCTTTGCGGTTTAATTTTCACGTAAATCAGATTTTGATTTGTGAAGGCACGTTAAAACCTACTGCACTTATTCTTTCTAAGATCTTCCAAAACAAAAATGATGGAACGTATAAGTGCTTGTGGGACGTAAGAAACACATTTTAAATATAGAACTTTCTTAATATTCCTGTCTAGACAATGTCTTTTCAACATCGATATTTCTGATATTTGAATCGTTTTAAGTAATAATGTTTGGAAACTTAATGGATACACGATTCAAGTATCCGAAATGTAGATGGAAAGATTTATTTAAACATGATTATAGCTATATTGTCATAATTTCTCGCTTTCCTTTTCACCTTTAACTGTAAACATTCAAAGAAACTTTTTTTTAAAAAAAAAAAAAATAGGATCTATTAAGAGTACAAACGAAATAAAATTTCATCATACTTATGATGATGACTCATAAAATAAATAAAATACAACGTACTTTTACGAATATTATGATCGTACAATAAGCCAATATTGTCTAAGGAAAATATTTTGTCTTTGGTATTTTCGTTGTTCTTAATTGAAATGAATGATTCTATTATTATCACTATAATACATTTTGAACAATATATTCATATTACAGAGAATTTGCACATTTGAATCGATTATTTTTTTTAATGAACAGAAATTTTATTTCCTTTATAGTAGGTTGTAAAAATATGTAAAAGTTTGCATTATTGAAGAGCCAGCCAGCAATGTCTAGCAACTGAAAAGGTTTAATTTTTAATATAGAGGTCAACTATTGTTATTTTTATTGAAACAAAGAATTGTTTCTACAAAGTATTGAATTAAAGACTGTCATATTCTTCAATGTGTTTATCAAACGATTACATAACTAATACGTTGATGTTTATTATTTTTTTTTTCAAAATTTGATTTTGTAAAAAAATATTATGAAATTGAACAAAATTTCTCAAGGAATTAGTAGACTTATTATACTGTCATTTGATGTTCATTTTGAGTATGTATCTAAGTAGTTCTCCAATTTAATAATTTAAGGAAAATGTCCTTTATTTTGATGTTAGAAATAAAAAATCGTTGAATCCCGTAAACAAAACGTTGACTTTTTCTTTTGTTGCAACTTGCTTCGAGGCATCGGTATGCTTTAATGTTGACGATCTGTCAATGGTGGCTCTTGGAGGAAATCGTTTAAGTAAAAATGAAAAAAATTATCTCTACAAACTAAGCGAAAAACTTACCTAATTCTTGTAAACATTGGCCAATTGCAGGTAAAAATGATATATTTATTTCAACGTGGAGCTAATTAATAATAAATTAATATTTTAGTACTTTCCTATTTAACTCCTCGATTTCAACTGTTGGTATATGCATTTTAACAGTAGAGTGCTAACATGGGTGAAAATTCACCCACAGAAAATTTCAAATCGTTGTCAGTAGGTGGCGTAAGCGTCGCAGGTGTCTGAACTTCCAGATATGCTCCCCTGCTTTAGTGTGATTTGTGTTGACATGCGTACCGGCCGCGTTCTATGCACTTGCTATTCTGTGTATAACCGATGTGGGTGAAAATTCACCCGTGTTAGTATCTGTACAGTATTAACACTTCTAAATTTATATAGTATCTTTATTATTTTTTCTATAGTGGTATGGTATGCAATTTTGTATTAAACTATTTATTTAGAACTTTTTAAAAATAATTTTCAAAAAATTGACATCGGACCGCATCTAAAGAAAAAATCTTATTTTTCCAAGAAAACGTTTAATGCAAAATTTACTTTTTACGATCTCTCACATCTCACATATAATTTTTATATATTATTGCACACTTATTATGTTAAAAACTTTTATATAGTATCTTTATTATGTTTTCAATAGTATTGAATGCAATTTTGGATTAAAGTATTTATTTATAATTTTTAATTTTTTTTTCAAAAATTCACATTTTAACGCATCAAAAGAAAAAATCGTATTTTGTCAAGAAAACATTTAATACAAAATTTACTTTTTACGATAAAAATATGTCATACGAACTATATTATCTTACAGATTTGTCACATATTGAAAATCTTAGCTTTTTTCCAAAATTTTGCACCAAAAAATTATGTGGGGGAAAATTCACTCGTGTTAGTATCTATAGAGTATTAAAACATGTTAGTACACTACGGTTAATCATATTTCAGCCTAGCAAGCTACAATTTCAACACGCATTATAGATATTATCTTTTGGATTCCAACTACCAGTGTGTCAATATTACCTATTTAAATGGTTTCATTCCTTTGTTTACAATGGTTTACGCTTGGAAATATATTCAGCTGCACTGACTTTGTTATACATTTTCCAGTTTAATACCATTAGTGTGATAAATGTTTGGTACCACGCATTTGCAACCGTTATTTAGTATCTATTATTTAAGTGTACAGGGAAGAGCATATCTATCTCTTTTGTGTCAAGAAATTTGAGGGGTGCGAATGATATAAAAATAACCATGGAGAATATTTTCCTAGTAATGATTGGAAGGAACAGTCTGATGAGAGAAGTGATTAGTCATTAGCGAAATTTTACTACCGGCACTGAGGAAGGAGTAAGTAAGCTCTGAAACTGTACGCAAGAATTGCGCATTACTGGGGGGTTCAGGTAAGGACTTCTGTTCTCTTTAAACAGACATTAGTAATAGTTATTGTATATATTGCTAGTTCTATGATATCAGATACGTTAAAATATACAAAAGTCAATCTCGTTATTGCAAGGAGGTTCAAGTCAAACCGAGACTTTTTTTGTGTGTATGTTAAATTTCGAGTTTAGCGTCCCATTCAGCAACAAAGCTATATGAGACGTGGATCTACAGCTTAATATGAGATCCGAACCATATGAACTTCCGCCGGGAATTGAACCCGGGTCTCCCGCGCCGAAGACGTGTACGCTAACCATATAACCACAAGGAAGCACAAATGGAACTCCGACAAATTTGCTCTCATTTATACACTTAGCCCATTGTTTAATTAATGCCTGGTCCATTTTGACGACAGATTATGGATCAGGTGTTCCAAGCGTTTAATATTTAAAGAAATGACTGCTCTGGGTTTGGAACCATTACTGATGGACCAACGACCATTTTTGAAATATTTGCACAATTTAAAGATCTTACTGCTGCTGAGCGTCTCATTTTCGTACTGTCTTGAAGTCAGTTGGAGGTATTCGCGAATTTTAAACCCTCGCAAAAAAAACTTCATTACTACATGCTGTTTCGTGCATACACTAACATTTTTCTCTGCCATCTTAATTACCGGTCTCTGAACATGAATGTGACGTGTGCGCCACCTATCAGTAATAAGACACACTTGGCTATTACTACTTGCTTTAAGAACACCACACTAGCATCTCTTTATATACTTGTAAAACTTGTAAAATTAGAAGTTAGGGTTTAACTTCAACGCTCCTCGTAGTATAAGACCTAGCCATCAGCAGGAAAAGGGTATATCGTCATGTTCTTTGTCAATAACTTCGAGACAAGTCGACTATTTTATTTTAGTTTTCTTATTCTCTGTGGAGTACTGAAAATTCTATTTCAGTTGATTACTTTGCTCGGAAATTTTTAACCAGTGGCGGTTCTTGAGAGAAGACGCATCGATAAAATTAAAATGTTATTGCTACAACCTAAAGAAAGAAAATTTACCTAAGTTATAATTTTTGCACAATTAGAATGAGGACATTAGGTAAATTTTCTTCCTTTAGCTTGCAGCTTAAAAAATTGTAATTTTCATAGATGTGACTTCCCTCAAAAGCCGCCACTGTTATTAATTAAAAAATATATATATTCAGCATATACTTAATTTTATTGGCGACTTTTCAAATATGATTTTATAGTTTTATACATTTTATAGTAATAGTGTTCTACATGCTAGTTTCTTATCTTTCTTTTTTAAAATCTTAATATTCATTTACAAGCGTTTTTTTTTTTCAAATATTCATTAACAAAGTAGAAATATTTCTGTTTACTGGTATAGCATACTGATTCATCTAGTAGCATTCTTGTTTAATTTTTTATGATTAGATCATTTCACTCTGATCATTTAGTTATCATCAGCAAATAAGGTTGTTTTAGATTAAAACTTATTTGTTATATCTTATAATATCACAAAACTAACAAAGGATCTAGGATAGATTCACGGAGAACTTTATATTATTTCTTCCGACAAGTAGGTTTTAAAGACAATACTTTGATTTTTATGTTGCTATACGTGCACCAAGTGGCGCACGAAAAACCGGCTTGTTTGCCAGCGTACTCGTCTTTTAATAATCGGAAATTAAATGTAGGTTTGCATATTTATCTTCTGTAAACAATTTATATGTATAATATACGTATAAGCATGTATGTAACAATGTGTGCATATAATATACATAATGTATGTAATATAATTTATATGCTCGAAGGGATTGATTTTTGTGCGCCATCCGATATTAGTAGTATCATATTTATTATTTTATGTATTCTCTGTCTGGGTGGTGTATGTCTATAATTGTGATATAGAAGCATGCGTTTTGTAAATATGTAAATACGTTAATACGTAAGTTTTAATAAACAAATATGTTATGCATTTTTAGTAAAGTAATTAGTAAAGTAAATTAGGGAAAGTAAAGTAAATATAGACTCCCTTTCGGGACAGGGCATAAAGACTCTTAAGCATACCTTTCAGGATCAAGGCTATATGAGACATGGGCTGTCTGTGGAGTTAAAGTCTCCATGTTTTCTTGACTTTGACATTAATGGAGGAGTTATATAATGTGCACCACGTTTCGGCCTCAAGTTGGCCCAGATAATTATTCTGCAGAGGTTGGGTGAACCTCAGAGCTAGATGGGAACGAGGGTAGAACGAGAAAATTTTCCCGCTCCCGCCGAGGATTGAACTCGGGCCAGTTGGGAGTTAGCTGCCTTACCGATTACGCTGCCATGACTCTGTGCAGGTAGATTGAATTACAAAATTTGTGTTTAAATACAATATTCAACGACTTTGAGCTTCGTGATTTTCAAAATAAATTCACACTATAAGTAACATGGGCATACAAATTTCATAGTGTTACTTAAAAAAATATTGATTTGTTTTTTAAAGGAGTTTCATTTAAAAGAACAAACGGACTTTACAATGTCACGCCTTGTTTCCAGCTAGAAATAAAATGTATTGGGAGGTTACTGAGATCAATAGATGTGATAGGGTGAACCCAACTTCCGTAGAGGTAGAAAATTCAACAGTTATCAATACTGACTTTTTCCTTCAGACTATGGTTATGCCACATCTTCAGCAGTGAAAATTTTCACATCGTATAATATTCTATATTTTGGATGGTGTATGAGATTTTATACTATACTCTGAATAAAAAATATGGAAATGAAAAATATTTTTAAAAAAGGAAGGAAAAGCATAAAGGATAGAAAAGTGATTAGGATTTGGTGCTTTCTAACAAAAAAGTGATGCATTAATAACTAAAGACTAAAGCGATTAATAAATTAATTTGTTTTCTAATTTTCAAGATGCACTATCAGCACATGAGAAATGGACAGCTAGAAGAAAGTGATGTGTGAGTTACTGGTATACGGCTGTATATATGACAATCAATGGCGCCACGTAGTAAGAAGTACTGGCCATGGAAACTCCGAGCTCCTATCCACAGTTGGTAATCTTCCAAAGAAATGGTCGACTGTTTCGTATTTCATCTGTGCGCCGGATTAGTTACAAATTCTAAAGACATGGTAGGACGATGCAGACTAACCCAGTTCGTGCAGTTAAATAAGATTGAGTGAAGGCATGCCGTGAGCTTGTGGAAGGCTGGATGATCATTCCGCAGATCGCGTATCAAGTAACATGGAAATTGTATACTGTGGACGGATGTTGGTACCAATGGTCCGAGTAAGGTGAACACCCACTTCAGCCCTGTTTTGAACGGTAGAGGTTACGGACACACAGCGGAAACTTCAATGTCTACTAATGTGAAACGCACGGTGACCGTAATATAGATATACCAGATATAGACATTGTATTTGCTGGACGCAATAATACGGAAGCGTGTGAGTTCAGCAGACTTCCCCTTATCCCATATCACCGTACAACCTGCTTCTAGTGATGTTGCGAAAGAAAGAATTGGAAAGATAAATGGTGCATTATTGTGTTTGGTGATGAAGGTCGGTTTGATAGTGATTGTTGTTTTCGAGTGTGCGGCACCTTCCACATTGTACGACAACAATGCAAGGCATCATTATGGAGACCGATAGTCCGCAAGATACATTCTCCTGTGGAGTTTATAAGGGGTACATTGATAAGTGCAACCTAATTCAGGACATCATTCAAGTTGTGTTGTTGTCTAGGTGGCCAATAATTGGTCCTCAACAGGACAATTTCAGTCCACACATCTCTCCTATCACCCCCCCCCCCCAAAAAAAAATCTTCAAGTCAAACGACACCTCCATCTCGCCAAAAGGTTTAGTGGACTTGTCCCATTGAACATGTGTAAGACTTGACTGGACGGCGATTGGACAGGAAGAAACGTGGAAAGCCATTTTCTAGTATGACATCCGCCACCTGTAGGACTAGCTCCTTCCAGGATCTCCAAGGATTGTTGAAGGATGAAGAGGGTACGCAATGTATTAATATGGTTTGACACACTCTAATATTGTCAATATGTAGACACTGTGCACATGATCATGTAGTGTACAAACTAAAGAGTGTAGTACAAAATTGTTAATTATGTGGAACACGATTTTTGGATGCACATTTAGAACACCCGGTATACATAATTTAATTCTTACTCAATTCCATCAAAATCTTTACAACAATACTTGGAGGAGAAAGTCGTTCAAGCTTTGATTACTGCTTCATTTAACTTTCCTGCTCACTAAATTGAAAACTACGAAGTTGACAGTTTTGGGTGTGCAAGATGCACGATATAAAATGACAAACTAGATTTACTGCACAAACTTACTGAATCGAAGGCACAAGATTGAGATTACTTTTTAACACTATCATAAACAATGGAGTTACACGAGAAAGCACACATAAAGTTGACTCGATCAACAATGAATATCGATGTCAAGAGTCAGTACCATAGATACTAGCACTAGTAAAAGAAAACTGTCAAGATACTGACTAAGACGTCATGGATGTCAAGAAAATATATTCCTATTTTACTTCAACAGATTCTTGAAAAGTTGCAAAAGTGAGAAGTGTTTTTTTAATCTTTGGTATGAGGGTTAATGCCGATTCGCAGTTTTTTATGTTGATTTTTTGTAAGGTATATATCTTTTCTTCATTAAAAAATAATCAATACTCAACATTATCTAATGTGAACGTTTCGACAAAACGTTATTGCCTTCTTCACACATATCTTTTCAGAAAATTTACGTCGTTTGTGGAACTACATCCCGAATATATTCTCTCTATTCCTGGAATGCTTTATGTGTACTACAATGCGAAGAAAATATTTTAATAAAACTCAGTGAGTTATAATATTAACTTATCCCGTGCTAAATAAAAACAACAGTTAATTCTGGTCAAACATTACCGTCCAGTTTAACTTTTTTTTTGTCAAACATTTACGTATTTTAAATGTACAGTTACAGTTTTTACTGTCAACAACATAATTTATTTTAATAAAGTTCACTTTTAGATTAGCAAGTACTAAAACTTCAAGTAAAATAATTGGGGCCGCGGTAGCTCAGTGGTAGAGCGCTCACCTTTGGCATGTGGGGCTCCTGGTTGGATCTCAAGTCCCGCCAAATGGGCTTTGTGATGGACAAACATATGTGGGCGGGTTTTTTCGGGGCTCTTCCATTTCTTCCCACTTTCGTCGTTGTTCATTATCACCCATCTCATCATCATTGTTTCCCTTAGTGCGTAAACGTGGGACGTTACAATATAAAATAGAATAATTACACTCGATGTGAAAAAAGAATAATGAAAACAAGAATACACACACATATATATATATCTCACTCTTATTTTAGTTGAATATATATATATGTATATATATATATATTCAACTAAAATAAGAGTGAGATAATATAGTTGAATATTAGTGCAAAATGAAGCAGATATTTATATACAGTACATTTGTGTGTGATATAAAATAGTTAATCAAGATTTCGAACTGGTATCATTGACAAACTAAAACTGTATACAAACGTTCTACCGATTATATTATTTCATACTGCTATCTTTGCATCGAACAGCAAGCAAACTATGGTCCGATTTTTGAATGTTTCAGAGACGTATGTGCCTTTTTCTCTAACGCATGTAAATCTACGTATGATTATTTCTGTTTATGAATCTAGGCTCATCACATCGCGTTTCATATCTAGTGAAGGAAAATCATTTTCAAACACAACAGGAATTGCTGCAGTCCGTGAATGCCAAGACCACTTATCGTTGGGGCGCTTAAAGCTGCAATTATCCAATGGGCTCAAGAAAACATATATTAGACTGTACTGAACTGGAAACATATAGTGTGGTCCGATGTGTCGCATTTTAGCCTGTACGTCAATGATACAAGTTGTTGAGTGCACCAAAAGTCCAATTGAATACTCATCTGCGGTGGGCGGAGAAAGAGGTTCTGTGATTGTGTGAAGGTGTTTTTTGTATCACGACTTGAGCCCATTCATATAGGTGAATGCGAATTTGTTTACATCACAAGATTGAATTTGTTCGTATCATCTTTTCTTTGATGTCAAAGTGAGGTAGTTGTCTACTGAAAAGATTCTAACTTGCGTTTGCGAACTGCAGGAGGAAGTTGATTTCTTTGAGATCAAAGCCAATTCTTGAAGATTTCTTTCTTGATGAAGAATACGAAACTAAGATTGCATACTTGCCGATATATTTTCTTAACAGTTTAATACGTCTCTCCAAGAGAGTTAAAATAGTAATTATTTCTTTGAAAACAATGCTTACATGAAAACAACGTGGAAATATTTCCCCTTATTCATACATTTCTAAGTTCAATGAACATGAACACAACATATTAAATATAATATGCAAGTATCTCAGCGCTTTCACTGAAAGCTTCAAGGATTATTCAGACCAAAAGAGAAAGGATTTTCGAAGTGAATATTTCGCCATGTTAACTTTTGAACTAACAGATATGAAACGCCGAAATTTGGTACCGTGCAAATATCGACAAGTGGACATTGTTTGATATACATTACAATACAACTATAGTAACAGTGTTGTCAGCTCAACATAAAGCTTTATTTTTTTCAAACAGCACTACGTGAGATTATTACATGTTTCAAGTCTACATATTAAACAAATACTTACAGTACAACACTTATTATTAAGTGTTGTAAACTGAGGAGTCTACAGTATCAGATACATCGAAAAACAACCAAATTTTGTATGCTTTTACAATATTTACAATGTAAGTGAGACGGACGGGTCAACGTATACATGAAGTCCCTTAGTGTTAATCATATGATGTATTTCTAATTTTAGTTCTTAAAATGGATTACAAGTAGTTACAAAGTTACAATGGATGGAAAATTTGACCATCTTTAAAAGATTTTATTAAGAAAAGTGTTTTCATAAGATCACTTCCAATTGCGTAGATGGTTTTGAATATATATAAAGATCATAATGTCGTTTACAACAATTTGATTTCTCAAACGTTCTGGAGATTTGAAAAAAAAAATTAAAATGCAAATTGCTATATTGCTTCAAATGGAGTATTCGTGGTAACTTATTAAAACAGTTATTGGTTTTCTTTGCTTCCATAACATCTCAAAATACTTTATGGCAGGTGTAACTACAACAAGTTCTCGGAATTACTTAATTTTGAGCAGTGTTGTAAAATTTGCCAGTATTTACCATATCTGCAGAACGGTTTGTGGTATCAAAATGCAGTAAATGGCATTATGGTCTTTACATACTAACAACTATCTCTGTGATTGGATGAGGTACTTATCTAAGCAGTTTTTTTCTTTTTTTTTTAAATAAAGCCTTTTGAAAAAGTTAAAGTTACAATCATTTGTAACTTTGGTTCTATTCATTCGAATTCCGCCATATCATGTCCATGAAATTAGACACTAAAGTACTTTAAGTGTGCATTGCCTCGTCCGTCTCACTTGCGTTATTAATACTGTAGAAGTCATCAAAATTACTTTATGCATTTGTAATATTGTAAGCTTTCGTTTGATATGTAGATTAGAAATTAGTAGTAATCTACCGTAATACCATTAGAGAAAACGTAACTTTATCTTGGATTGGCAACATTGTTAACTTGGCGGTATCACAGAATATGTAGAAGGATGTCCCGCTATGTGTATGTTACAAGATTTCAACTTTTTTTTTTTTTTTTTATTTGGTCTAGGAATTAATTCGTGCGGTTGGTACGCACACATTGAAGCTGTAGTACAAACACAAAATACATAAATACCTTAAGAAAAATATTGTCCATCGCTAGCCACCACTTTCGCCCATCTGTCAGGCAATGTACGGATTCCGTGGCGAAAGAAGTCCTCATCCTTGGAAGCGATCCAGTCAGAGACCCATGTTTCGATATCTTCTGAAGAAGTAAACCGCTGTCCAATCAAATCGTTGTTCATGCAATCGAACAAGTAGTAGTCCGAAGGAGCAACGTCTGGTGAATACGGCGGGTGGGGTAAAACTTCCCATCCGACATTTTCTAAATAGGTTTTGACCGGTTTTGCAACATGTGGGCGAGCGTTATCATGTTGAACAATAAGTTTATCATGTCTGTTCTCCCATTCTGGTCGTGTTCTGGCCAGAGCTTGCTTCAAACGCATTAATTGTCGTCGATAACGTTCTCCATTCATAGTTTCACCCGGTTGCAGCAGCTCATAGTACACCACACCTTTCATATCCCACCATATGCACAGCATAACCTTTGCACAGTGAATATCTCGTTTTGGTTGTGATGGACCTGGTTCACCTGGTTTCACCCAGGCCTTTTTTCGTTTAGGGTTCTCGTAATGGATCCACTTCTCATCACCCGTAATAATTCGATGCAGAAACCCCTTTCTGCTCTGTCGTTGAAGCAGCAATTCGCAAATGGTTTTTCGTCTTTCAACGTCTCTGTCTTTCAATTCATGTGGAACCCAATGTGACATCTTTTGAATCATTCCCATGGCTTTCAAGCGTTTGGAGACTGTTGTTTGATCAACGCCTAATGCTGCTGCAAGTTGTTCCTGCGTTTGACACGAATCCTGCTCGAGCAATGCTGTCAATTCTTCGTCTTGAAATTTTTTTGGCTGTCCAGCTCGCTCTTGGTCTGCCAAGCCGAAATCACCACTTCTAAACCGTGCAAACCACTTCTGACACGTTCGCTCAGCTAGAGCATGGTCACCATACACTTCCACCAAAATACGATGACTTTCAGTCGCACTTTTCTGCATGTTAAAGTAATGCAGCAGGACACCCCGCAAAAACACTTTATCAGGCACAAATTGCGCCATGTTCACTTAACTACAAACTGGTGTTGTTGACGCTTTAATCCACTGCCCTATACTACGAACGATACGCGATGACAGGGGTTTGCAACACGTGTGGATACACGGAACTGTGGGACGCTCCGTTCGTTGCGCCATCTCTTGTCCACCCGCACGAATTAATTCCTAGACCAAATAGTTTAGTTTAAGTTTAAAAGTTACAAGAAGGTATCAAGCTAAATGGTTACTCTGTATACAAAATGAAGTGCAGGTCCTCAGAGAAAAAAGTTCGGTTGTAGTTTATTCTTCTGATAAACTCTGGACTCAAGATTCAAAATCAAGCCACTAAATAACTCTTGTTTATCTGTCCCAGAAAATTTAAAATTATTTTATCTTTATCTATTGCATACATAGAATAATGTTTTCAGTTGTTTCTTCAATTAATACACTGTATAGAAGCCGAATGGAAGTTGATGTCGCATTACGATATAACAGTGACAATATTAGATGCATGAATCAAAAGATTTATGAAGAAAGAACAACAGTCAAGTCAGCGCAGCTTTCTTTATCTTCCTCTTCGGTCCAATTGTGCTGTCTCTTGCTTGTTCACTAATATCGAAACGCTTAAAAACTAGAAAATTATTTCAGCTGTGGACAGAATTTTAAAGTTACGTAACTCATTGTATATTATTATTATTATTATTATTATTATTATTATTATTATTATTATTATTATTATTATTATTGATGATTTTCCAGCAGTTTTAGACAAGTATACTTTTACTTTATACTGACGTCATTAAGTTTCTTAGAATAGTAACCGAAGATGATAGGCTACAAGTTGACTTAAGTAGAGCTAATTTATAATGTAAAGAGAATGGACATCAATTGTCTGACACACAGCAACAAAATCTCAATACAATCTTAGTCAAAACGAAATACAAGGTAATATGGACGAGATTATAAAAGTTGATTAGGATCAAATTTCCTGTATCGAACTTAGACAAAGATCATTATGTGGTACAAGGAGTGGGACAGCATAATTACCAACCACATCAATCAATAATCTCTTCTTCTTCTTCCTTCTCACCTCAACAATAGGTTGGTGGGCAACATGGACATTTTAAAACTTTTCTCTTCCTTGGGAGATTTGTTTTATATTTTGATAACATCTCTTCTTCGTAACTGCATCTAGAATTCTATCTTTGGTCTTCCTCCTCCTGGTTTTCCTTCTGCCTTTCCCTCTATTAACGTGGTGATTCAATCGGAGTGCCGAATAAGATGGCCAAGCATACTGTTTCTTCTTTTTCCTATTATCTTCATGATCTGTCGTCCTTCCTTAGCTTCCTTTAGTACGTCATCATTCCTTTTCCTTTCGGTCCATGATATGTGCAGCATTCTACGCCAACACCACATTTCAAATGCTTCCAGCTTGGATATTTCAGCTTTTCTTAATGCCCACGTCTCTAATCCGTAAAACGCCACGCCACCAAAGTCTTAATAAGTCTTTTTCAAACGTCCAACGTCGATAATCTCAATAACAGCAAACAGATAATATTCAATTTAAAATGTTTATTTAAATAACTCAATATAAACATACAAATTCTTAAACAAAACAAAATTGTAACATGTATTTATTGTCTAGGCCAGGGTTTCTCAACCTGAGGGGTCGCGACCCCTAGGGGTCACGAGAGGGTTTCATGGGGGTCGCGAAGATAAGCGGGAGAGATAAATATAATTAAAATCTAATACTGGAAAATATTTTTAACTATTATTTTGCATTTTGTTCTGATAGGCATATTTTTATTTTTATTCATATTGTTAAGAACAAAAAAAAAAAAAAAAAGGAAAAAAAAGAAAGGTCTACTAAACATTTTCAACAGGTGCAGAATTGTTTAAATATGAAAGAAGTACGATACGAAATTAATAAGAACTGCATATTGAAATACCAGAAAAATACAAATGCAAAAAACCAGCATATTGAAATACAATTAAAATTGAAGGCTAATGAGATTGCGCATGATGTGATTTCACTGTTGCAACAATGTCCAGTTCAATCTTCGCGACGCACATTATCAAGTCACTTAAAATACTCAATAACTTTTTAAACAACTGTCCAAGTTTTTTTAAATCCAAAATTGGAAATCACTTTGGAAAAGTATGATGGATCGGATTCGATTTTTGTAATATGAATGAACTGACCAAATTTGGTTTTAATTCATTCGCGTTTAGGGAAGTTGCTGTATCCACTATATACAAGAAATGGATTCTACTATTATAGAAATAGATGGATATCGTGAAATCTCCGCAATAGTATATTAAAAATCTCACACAACATTACTACAAACCATAAATTAAAAGGGGGTTATTGGCAAGAGTATGTGATAAAATGGGGGTCGAGATAGGAATTAGGTTGAGAACCACTGGTCTAGGTCATAAGAAAGAACACTCCAATCTTCTGTTGGTTTTAGAAGCCACCGTTGGATCTTCGTTCCATTCGTTCTTCGTGGAAAAGAATACGAAAAAAATCTTAAGATCGCAAGGAATGAAGAAGTTATTTTTAAGTTCAGCAGTTAGGTTTCACAACTTTATTTTTACGTTAAAAAAAGTGTAAGAAACCTTTCATAGAGGAAGGCTCTCAAAAATGTAAGTTTAACAGTTGGTATTGAAATTGATATGAGTACAATTTTGAGTTTTAATAAATCAGTTTGATTTAATTGAATAGCTGAACGAAAGATTGAAGAATTTAAAACAGAGAGTAATTTCTTATATTGCAGTATGTTACATCGATAATTTGGCCCAGGTAACCACTTAGATAATGGATGCTAGATTTAAATAGTGAGTTCTCACACACGAATTATACCAAAGACGTGAACAGGAAGCCACGTTGTGTGATACTAAAGTTCATCTACCTTTCAAGTACGGAATAGAAATTCACAGTTGTGCTTTGCTATTAATGAAATTTAACAGTGTTTTTAAGGGCTGAAAATTTATCGTTATGTGAGCCTACGAGTGAATGTAGATATTTTTTAATAGCCAGTACCGATGATGACGACAAGCAATCGTTGAAACGTACATGGATTAATAAATGCGAGTGCTTTAGTATTTCATTATTAAAATGTTTCAAAATTGGAATATCCGTCTATAATTTGGAACAGTTTAACACAGATATATTCGTTAAGAACTGAAAAGGTTAAAATATTTTATTAGAATATTAATTTTAAGTTAGATTTCATGCATTATTCTAATATGTCACACTACTAAATAGGAATCACTAGCGGGCACAAGAAAATCGCTTGAACTCGTAATTTATAGAAAGATATTTAACAACTGGTGTATATCAGAAAATATTTTTAGAAAGTGGAATTCAAAGTGCTAGCATATAATACGAGGACTAAAACATTATTTAAACCGACAGACAGAAAACATTTTAATCTTGTAATACATTACAATAATTGTATAACTTAGAATAATAATAATTATTATTATACTTAGATTCAAAATCACCGTTGTGATTGTTATGTATCTATGAAATTATACAAGGGTCGTTCAAGGTTGATCGGGACTTTTATTTCTTCAGAGGAAACAGATAGCACAAGAAGCACCAAACTATGTCAGCTTTTCAAAGTATTCTCCGTGCGTGTAGAAGCACCTTGCCATTGTTGTGGCAGCTCTCTGATTCCTTTGGCGTTGAAAGAACTTGGTTGTTGGCGTAGCTACTGGAGGACATCGTTCCGCAGTACTTTATGTGTCGTGAATTTCTTCCCTCCCAGATGGTCTTTAAGGGGTGCAACCAAATGATAATCACTGGGGGCTAAATCTGGACTGTAAGGGGATGGAGCGGAACTTCCTAGCGCATTTCGGCCAGAATTGTTGTTACATTGGCCGTGTGAGGGCGGCCATTGTCATGGAGAAGAATGACATTTCCAGACAACATCCCATTACTTTTCTTGCGAATGGACTTTTGTACAGCACCACTCAACAATCTTGAGTAATACTGGGTATTAATTGTGCTCCCTTTGTCCAGAATATCCACATGGATAACACTCTTCATGTCCCAGAAGACACTTGCCATTATCTTTCCATGCTCTCCCGATGTTTACACCATTCGTACACTCTTGTCCGTGACATCGTTTGTTCACCATACTGTGCTTGCAATCTTCTTAAAATCTCAGCTGGTTTAACTTTTTCCTTCACAAGGAATTTGATTACACACCGCTGCTCCTCAGCCACAGACACACTGCTTGACGCCATGTTTGCTGCAACTGCTGCACATGCGCGAAATACGTCATGCCGGGCGCTAGTTACTCGGAAAAGAATACATTATGTCACCTACAAGTTTCATCATGATTTGGCTATTCATCGATTATTTACGTACGAAAATCCCGGCCAATCTTGAACGATCATTGTAACTATGTAACAAGCAATCAATGGCATCAGTTGAATTTCGTTCCGTCAATTGTTTCAGAAAAAGAAAATTGATTCGCAATTTGCTTCACTTTACATCGGTATTGGTACACCTACTACAAATATGCAATAATTAAAATACAGTAGAATGGAAGTTAAACTTGCGTACTTGGATTGAATGATCATCTATTTTAGGAAAGTGACATCTATACTAGGGCCGAAAGATTGTATTGTATTGTATTGTATTGTAGTGATTGTCATCTCTGAAATGTAATTTCTAGTTTAACATCCTATGGTTACACGCTTTTGGATAAAGAAGACGAATGATTAGTGAAAGTAACTAATTCTGTAAAACTTTGTAAAGTGAAAATGTTGGAGGAAAAAAGAACTAAGAAAAAACCCATGGATACGTTGTTGACCTCCACAAACTCACCTTGGCAGGGATGTAACCAAGGACTTCTCGTACTAGAGATGAGCATTCTATCACTGACCTACCGTGACCGTTATATATTTTTTTTTCATTTTATCATAAACAGTAACATACTATTCTCAGAGTAAATGTATAAACTGTATACACCAGAACACTAATATATGTATACAGGTTTACACATTTAAATCTTGTTTACAACATTAGGTATGCAGCTTAACATATTTATATATATTTTTTCGTTATTGTAATTTAGATATAAAACACATTCTTATGAATATTAACTTATTATTATTATTATTATTATTATTATTATTATTATTATTATTATTATTATTATTATTATTATTATTATTATTATTATTATTATTATTTATTGGTTAAACTCATTTCACCTTGCATGACTATTGGTTATGAATTATCTAATAGAAAGAGTGCTCAAGTGCTCAAGGAAATACTATTAGCTGACCCACGAAAACCTGGTGTTTTCCTTTACAATTTTTAATAGTTCATATATATAATGACAGGGAACATGGAAGATTTCAAAGTTTCAAGGTATTCAAATATAGTTTACAAGGAATTCGAGGTTTATTTTCCGTCATAAATTTTTAAAGCTTCATCTTTTAAACAAAAATGGGGCTTACTAGCAGTGGTGCTATTCAGTCGGTTTGCACCTGTTCGCTAGAACCGGTTGTTAAAATATTTCGAGTTCGCAGAACCGTTTGTTATACCAAGTCATAAACTCCCTCTCACACACACAGGCAGCTGGAAGGGAGAGCTTGTTGAATACAAATTTTTCACAGCCAAAAACAAATTACCTATTTAAAGAACCTTGGTTTGCTCTGTTCATATCAGAAGATTAATGACGGAGAGGGGGAACGGTAATTTTTCTTTATCTTTGTTTTTAGAACTTTTTATAGCTATAGGGTTAAACATATGAGGCCTTATCCAGAGTCGTTTTGACGTATGATTAGCGTCATACTAAAGGCCTAACTACTGCAGGAAACATATGTTAGTCGAACTATTTAGTACGGCACTAATCACGCGTCAGAACGACTCTGCATAAAGCCCATAATCTCTCAGAACAAAGAATAAGCGTTTATTCCTTAATCTCAAATGCTCAGATATCAAGAGTGAAAACTGGAGTTATATGCAGTGCCGTGCCGTGGAAAATCAGCGCTCGGGGTGAGAGTACACGAGAGTTTCCCCCTTCCCCCGTACATATGAGTAAGATCGACAGTTCAGCCGCGAAGCATCACCATGGTTGACGCGAATCATAAAAAAATTTCCAAAAATAAATCCTGCTTTTACTTGATTTTGATTACTTTTTATTACTTGTTCCCTTCCATTTTAAATATATGCACATGTGTCTTCCTAACATGAGTAACATTATAGCACCATTTCCTAAAGTAGGAAGAGGATTTAATTACATATTAGCAATATTCCAAGATTTTTTCCTCTCTCCTTTTTCTTTCCTTTTATTTTATTTTTTCCTCCCGAAATTTGTGCTCTCTTACTTGGGCGCCCGGGGCCGTTGTCACGCTCACCCCCTTACGGTACGGCACTGGTTATATAAATCAAGTGGTAAGGGTCATTTATATTTGAAACACCTACCATAATCGCCAATTGTCGGTCCACTATTGGATGAAGGTTTTCCAATACCTTTTGACAAACATCTATCTTGTACAATTCGTTTTTAATATATTCGCAGTGCTACATAATTTCGTCACACTACCTTGTATTAGGATGGTGTATATGTCGCTATTTGTCACTTGCGGTATCCAGTAAAAAAAATGGTTTTGTCTAGCTTCTATGGTTTGTTCTCTAAAAGAATTATATATATATATATATATATATAACCGGTTGTTAAAAAATTAGAATAGCACCACTGCTTACTAGTGCACAAGATCCCTCGAAAATGACATATCAAAATATCAGTGAAAGAAATTCAAAATAAGTTGTTAGCAGAACATATTAATTCACAGTCTCTCGTATGTTTTAATATGTAACAGATTTGAGCTAGCTTACTAGACAGCTTTTGAATGTAAGTTTTCCAATCTAGCGTACATGATAGAAGAGCAAGAAATTTGTAGCCGAACAAAATTTATCGTTTATCGGCCATTATTAATTTAGGGTGTTCTCATATCTTACTTTGTACTAGTGGAAACACGTACGGTGACTTTGTTTTGTTTAGTATTAGTTTATCTCTAATCAGTAAGTGACTGATGGTGGACATAATGTAGTTTATTGTACGAGTATTACGTAGTCTATCGTAAATTTTTCCTCTTAGTAATATATTCATATTGTCAGAATACAGAACAATTTCGGCAGGGTCTATATATGACCAATCATTTATGTATATTAAAAATAGGATTGGGCCCAAGATAGAACTTTGAGGAACTCCAAACTTTGATCGTTTGGTATTCGAATAACACGTATTCAATCCTTGTATGTTAACAGTTTACGAGTTTGACAACTAATTCAACAACCTGACTTCACTTTGACCACTCATAGGCATTTTCTCAAATTCTACAATTTTGTAGTTAATTTTTTAAGTAAAATTCTATGATTAATAGAATCAAATGCTTTGCTAAGATCTAGGAAGATGCCTGTTTCATTCACCTTATTGTTTAATGAATTTAGAAAAGAATAAATAAAAAAGTAAAGAGATATTTCAATAGATTTATTTGATCCATAATAAAATTGAGGGAGAATATAGATCTTTAGTTGAAGTACGATCTTTCTTATTACTTTTATGTAGGAGTTTACCAACTGCTAACTTCAATACCTTAGGAAAATCGCTAGTACGGAATGAGTTGCTTATTGTAAAACATAAAATATTTGTAATCTTACAATTGTATTGCATTAAAATTATATTAGAAATCTCATATCCTGAAAAAGTCTAATTTTTATTATTATTTTCATTGTAGTATTTAGGTTCCTACAAGGGATTTTATAAAAAATCTTTATGTAACACAAATAACAAGGAAATAGAAGTGTACAAGGCTATATCAAGTATTGGTCAGCCACATAGAACATGTTAGTAAACAGCAAGGTGATAGCGGATTTCCTCAGGTAACGGATGGACGAAAATAATGCAAGGAATAAAATATCAGTACAAGCTAGAAGAACAGGATACATATTATTTATAAACTCACTAATAGCAATTTGCAAACACACATACCGCACATATATGCATTGGAAACATAAACAACATTAGGCAGGTAGCAGTAATATTCTAATAGGAATAAATAAGCGTTCCTAATAACGGTCCAAAAATAACTGTCTAAATAACAGCCAAACATTAATGTTAACAAACACATACAGCATTTTGTTTTATGGTATTATAATCTGAGTAGTTTACTGACAAAGATTCTCATTAACGCATTACAAACTTGAATTACTTCTTGACCATGCTCAGCAGCTGGTAGTTAAACTATGTTTTACTTGTATATTACTCTAAACCCATCTCCTTTCTTTCTGTTCCTTAAAAATATGCACAAACACACACATCTAACAATACAAGCGCATTAAAGAACTTGTGTTTGGCGTTGCTATGAATAGGAATTACCTCTGTAATACATACCAACACCTGCCTGCCAGAAATTAGAATTAAAAGTCCTAAAAAGTGCAAGGCATCACAGAATCAATAAAATTCAAACAATAAACAAACAACCATGAGTAAAGGTTTAATAATAATCGTTAATAATAAACGGGGAAAGCAACAATATCAAAAAGGCATAAAAATTATGAAATGTACACAAAACAAATAACTCAATATTTAACTAAGAACAGAAAAATTAATTAATTGAAGCTTGACTAATCTATTAAGAACGTATATTTTCGTTAAAAATAATTCCTCAAACGAATGTGATTGGATACACGGAACTTAGTTTTTCTTGTATGCCAAAGGTAAGTTTGTTTATTCAGAAGGAGATGACAACTTAGGATTTCTCAGAAAATAATAGTTGACACAAATGATAACACGTGTGTGAATACATATATACAAGACGTATATGAAACATTTCAGGTAGTAAAGGCGAACTCATTATTGGTTCAATATCATTATTATAACAAATAATCTGTAGCAATTAAAGCTCATGCTTATATGTTTATGTTGTAGACTTTTTTCTTCAATGCTGTTTTAAAATCAATGGGCAAAGATTTCCTCTTGCATCACGAACTGTAAGTTTTTCTGTAAGCGGGTTTTTGCTAAGTTCGCAGTTACTACCCAGAAGTCAAATATGAACTACACCAACAAATTTTCAGGGTCTATATTATGTCCAGAAATAAATAAAGTTTTGCAAATATGAGTTAAAGAATTGCATAAAACCAGAACAAAACGAAACAGTCTTTAAAGCAATATAGCTCGGAATCTGTGAGACCTAGGAAAAGAAGCCAGGTAAATTATATAAATTTTTCTTGTGTAATCTCTATCATGTTTGAAAATTTTGCGTTACCAGTGCATTGAACACAATGAATTTTATAATTGAAAATATTGTCTTGTTTATGAAAATATTTGCTACTAAATAGAAAATTTAACAAACGTCTGCAAGATAGAAGTCCAATTTGTTAGATTTTCTCTTAAAGGTGCTTCAGATACACAATTCTGTTAGAGGTACTGCTCGATTCTGAAACATGGATACGTAGACACAGTTCATATCGTTTTTTACTTTGTCGAACTGCCTTCGGTATTGATTTAAAAACCCACAAACAATTTTGTCAGAAGAAAACATTGTGATGACATGTTTTTTGACTCATGTTTACTTAAATTACTTTTAACTTTTTTGGACGAACTTTCCTTTCTGTAAATTTTTCTGTTTAATTTATGGAATATCCTTTATAATAAATAAGCTATATAAGTATTATCATCAACAGTATTATTCATTACATATACTGTATTCCTAGGTAT
Organism: Thermobia domestica; assembly: GCF_964235325.1. NCBI lineage: Eukaryota > Metazoa > Arthropoda > Insecta > Zygentoma > Lepismatidae > Thermobia > Thermobia domestica. The sequence goes on from NC_137468.1 coordinate 95,650,284, forward strand.
AAGAGAATTGTTTACCATAAAATAGCGAAAAAATCATCATAATAGTAAAAGTACGTTTTCAGACTGTTTCTTGTAAGTAATCAATTCCCACTTCAGAATTCCTTTGTATACTATTTAAGATAATTATCGGTGTAGTATATTTACTATAATACATTACTTGAAAAATACATTTTGATAATAATTTGGATTAATATATATATACATGTCTATATATATATACAATAAAAATATATGATAATTATTGTATTCACATAATTGAGATGGTTTATTACTGGCTTTATGATTGCAATTAAAAGTGAAAATTCATGTGCTTAAAGATGGCATTATACATAGTTTCAAAACAAACCGACCTAAACGCGGACATATTAAATCAAAGTTTAAGATACTTTTTCTTTCATGACCTCAATCGGGATATTTTTTTATAAATGGTGCAGACCTCTTGTCTATTTCATGGAGAGCATTGATAATGTTTTGAAATAAACTTTGTATTTAGTTGATATTGTATTTACATATCCAGGTCTCTCAGTCTTGTTTTATTTTAATTATATTTTAATAAGTGTCTTGTCCATTAATTGTCTTGGTTGAGAATTTATAATTTTATATATCATTTCACTTTAGAGACCAAAATAGGTACACATTGTTACGTAATAACATTTAAATAAAACCAGTACTGTATAATGTTTAAAATTAAATTGTGTATAAGTAATTAATGTTAAAGTAATCTGTTTTCATCTTATAGAAAATTCTTTCATGATGAGGGATTCCTTTTGATTATCATATATTTTCTCGTTCTTTATTTATTTATTTATTTGTTCTGTTATAAATTCTTTGTTCACAGTAATATGTTTTTAAAATTAAAAATAAATTGGTCAAAAAATAAATATTCGAAAAACTAATCCAACTACAAAACAAAATAATCTCATCTTCTCACCATTGTAATCTCAAATGTACCATATAAAGTATTTACATGGTTGAGTTTAATATCACTTAATCTTAGCAAGCAAAATGGAAAGGTGTTGGGTTAAATAGAAATATAAAATATTTTTGTAAAATTTTCCATAGCGACTGTTATAAACATTTCAAATGTCTAGTACTTTGTATAATGTTAAGTTTTAACGTTGTGTTTATTTAAGCAGTTTGATTCCACTATCTTTTGTGCTGGCATCATCGAAAAAACACGTGATATTGAAAAAAAATGAAAATGAAATGACCCTTTAGCCTAAGGAAGACGATGATTAAGGCAAATGAATGATGATGGAAGGGAGGAAACTGGAGTACCCCGAGAAAACCCACGAACACAATGTTGTTCATCACAACCTTATTTGGCCGGAGATTGAATCGGGGACCGACCACACGTACTACTATCACTGACGCCACCGTTCCCCCGCACGTAATATCGAGTCATAATGTATAAGTATTACAATGAAAACGATAAACAAATTAAACAGTACATTAAAACAACAAAATAAACTTGATTAAACTGACAAGCTAACGTCAGAGATGGTAATTTCTTGAATTTTGTTCCCAACTTTATGCTGTTGACCACACATAGTTACATACTTAGATGTTTTACTAAATGTATATTTGTTAGTAAATAGCGAGTGGAGAAAAACATAAATATGTTAGTAAGACATTTTGACAAATCGTTTACGTAAAAGTTTATGAAAGAGCTTAAAATATTTATACCATTAATCCCCAAAATATTTCAAATCTCGAGCTTTCTATGACATCGACCATACATACTTACAATATTTACAAACGGGTTTGGACACCAGAATGCAACTTCTGCTATGATTTTTTTGGAAAGCACTATTGGGCCAGACCAAGTTGCGCTATGATCAATATACATATGTGTGTATTGCTATGCGTAGTCAACCTCATAAGGATGAGAGCGAAACTTACAAGGATGTCATATCTGGGCTGTTTACACTCTCTTTTTTCTCGAAGCCCTATGTAGCCTTTGTAAATGACTTAGTGATTATCGATATTATATCGTACTTAAGCATTTTTAGGAGTTAAAAAATGAAATGAAATCTTTCAGTTTAACATTCTGTGATTATGCCATTTAGGCTAAGGGAGACGATAATTAAGGCAAGTGAATAATGATCGAAGAATTGGTGAAATGGCAATGTGGGAGGAAAGGCAGTATCGTGAGAAAACCTATGCACACAATGTTGTCCACCAAAAACTTAGCTTGGAATCGAACCAGGAACCCCACGCATTGGAGGATAGTTATCTAACACTGAGCCACTGTGCCCGCCTTTGCGTGTTAAGATATCAGGAGTACCTTAACTCCTGATGCTTTTCGATAAGCTATCCTACATGGCACGATGGACTTTCCCAAGAACAGTGAATGTAAGGAAATGTCAAAGATCATATTAGTCCTCTTGCGCTCTACCACTGAGCCTCCTAGAAACTCTCTTGTGTGCGCTACTTGTCAAATACCGCTTGTTGCAGTTTGCAACAGACAGCAATACATAAATGGGATTAGTTTTTAAAAAATGAAATGAAATTTTTAAGTTTTACGTCCCACGGTTATGCCGGTTAGCCTAAAGGAGACGGTGATGATGAGTAATGAACGAAATGGTGGAATGAAGAAAGTGGGAGGAAACGGGAGTACCCGGAGAAAACCCACGCACACGGTGTTTGTCCACCACAAAGTTCACTTGGCGGGGGCTGAGATCGAACCCGGGACCCCAAGCACCAGAGGTGAACGTTCTACCACTGAGCCACCGCGGCCCCAGGGATTAGTTTTAAGTACACGGTCTCTGATCTATGGTGAATGTAGTCTTGCAACGTGAGCTTGTTTTCATTTTACTCTTACTTCTAGTTAAAGGAAAAAAATAAGAATTAGATAATTGAAACGTACTTACTTTAAAGATACCATCCATTCAAATCTGTCACTTAAATGTTAGCCTAGGCCTCAATACCCCTCTGGCTTACCAATCAGAATTTGTCTCCATTCATTTTCATTAATTCATCTTTACCGTAAAAGTTTATAACCGCGAGATATTAAGGTTTATATTTCATTTACATTTTCAAGCAATTTGTTTGCAGCTTAATGTACACAATTCCAATTAAAATTCTTTTGTGAATATTAGCGCATGCGTTCGCTTATAATTTAACTTGTATACTAGTTATGCTCAACAAATTCGCACATTATCTTCGAAAGAACAAAAGAAAATATTCAAAAAGAATAATAAAAATGAGAAATTAAAGTAGCAGAACGGAATCTTGCTCAGAGACAATGCTTTTCTTATTTTTTTTTTTTTCAATTTGAATTCCATCTGCTGTTGTCCATGAAGAGAAAGCGATCTGCAGCCCGCGCTGCCTGTTTCACAGAGGTAGAAAATCGGGCAAACATAAAAGGAATTTACACATTCACTATTTCTATTCCGCTTTGTGTCATTACATATCAATGCTTGTTGTGGTACAGTGCCCAACAAAGTGTATTAGTTTCTACGTACAAAATTAAAGCATCAGGAATCCATATATAAACTTACTTTATTCGGGAGAAATAATAATAATAATAATAATAATAATAATAATAATAATAATAATAATAATAATAATAATAATAATAATAATAATAATATTATTATTATTATTATTATTATTATTATTATTATTATTATTATTATTATTATTATTATTATTATTATTATTATTATTATTATTATTATTATTATTATTATTATTATTATAAGTCCACTTCCTGGTACGGAGAGAGTAAGGTTTGATTACTACATTTATACCCCTATGTGTATGTCGTTTTTCGTGGCACAGTTCACACATTATTGGTAAATTTCTGCCGGGCAGAGTGATTGAAGATGACGCGAGCTCGACACGCTCCCCACCCTCTTTCTTTCTCTCTATATATAAAATATCAAAAAACGCAAAAACACGTGTATAATTATTTTAAATGAGAAGTTTAAATGCCAGATTTCATTTCACCAAATATTAGAAGTTCCGAGTTTTAGGTAAATGAAAAGTCTGATGTCACATTTTATTTCCCTATATGAAATGATATTTCTAATTTTACTTCCTGCAGCTACGCCCTTTTCGCTAAAGGAGGTGGATGATTAATGGATGTTAATGATTATAAAAAATGGTGGAATGTTAATGTGGGAGAAAAAGGAGAAACCCAGGAAAACTCACAGGCACCATATTGTAAACCAGAAACTCCCTTGATCTGAGATCGAACCAGGGACCCGTCTTACTTGAGGTGAACACTCTACGACTGAGCCACATATTTCTCTAAACCTAAAGAATCCTAAGATATGGGTACCTTAGTGAGCCACCCCACTTCTTTTTCTTTCCTTCTAGGTCATATATATAAGTCTGAATCAAATCCATTTACTTTCTTCTAATAATAATAACAAATATATTAACAATAGTAATCTTATTATTGAAAATTCGACTTGGAATGAGATGAAATGGGAATTGCGATCATTGTAAAAAAAGGTGTTCAAATCTTGGAATCCCATAAGTTTTAGGGATATGAAATTGGCCATTAGACATTTCATTTAAAATTATATTATATATATAGTATTTTAAATGGAATGTCTAATGCTCAATTTCATGTCTCTAAACTTACGGGATTCCAAAATTTGAACATTTTTTTTTTTGCAATGATTGTAATTTCCATTTCATCTCATTCCAAGTCGAACTTTCAATAATAATAATAATAATAATAATAATAATAATGATATTATTATTATTATTATTATTATTATTATTATTATTATTATTATTATTACAAGAAAATAAATGGATTTGATTTAGAATTATCAGAAATTATAGAACAAGTCAGTGCAATGTTTAAAATTATGAATGTTTTCATATCAATCCACAAAATCATTAAATTAGAACGTGAATCATTAGGAATCACCAAACATGAAATTTAGAGAAAATTTTCAAAGGGAAAATTCGAAGAAATGCATTCAGCATTTGAATATTAAAATAAAAGAGGATTGTGGACAATCTATTAACTATTATTAAAGATCTTGTTCATGTATCTTGTATTAGTTAGCTGCAGAAGTGGATGTTAGTTTCAATTTCTGTTTTAATTCAGTCTTATTACTTGACGAAGAAACGTATTGTACGAAGGGAAAAAATAGGATTTCTTTTTCAAAACGTTTTCGCAACATAAATCATACCAAAAAGCGCATTTTCTTTAACTATCTGGAACTTAAAACTACTAAGTATAAGTAATAGAATAATATCTGAAAGAAACAGTTGTATATTGTTTGTTCATTTGAACTCTGCAGATGGTTTAAAACTTATTTTCAAAATAGTCATAATCAGTAGACTTGTGTTGAAATTCTGTACCACAATAAATTATCGATTTTCACGATATTTGTAGGAAAATCGACTATTAACAGAAATCCGTGTTATATTTAATTAAAATTCCATTCAAACAAAATTTCGAATGCTATATTATGCCCGGTGCTATCTTAACAGCCTTCTTGGCCCCATGAGCAAACTACTGTGCTAGTATGCTGGGGCTCCTATGTGGGGCAGCCGGGCAAGTGGCCGTCTGGAAAGCGAAATATCTAGGTGCTTGCTGATGATACAAGTTTGATATTTTCAGAATCATGGCCGGATGTTTTCTCGTTTCGTGATTATAATTTTGGAGTTTAAAGAATATTGGCAGTGTTCAATCCTACACAAAGTAATCACCACGAACAAATGGAAAGCTCAATAAAGGATACAAAAGAAGAAAATAATAGGTGCATAAAGTAATAAACTAGATTCGTACTTTCATCAAGCAAAGAGGAAAATTAATAAAGGGTAATACTATATCACTATATAACTTTCTCGCTTTTGAATCATACATATAACTCTGCACGAAATAAAAAATAAAAGTGGCCGTCTAGCAAGCGAATATCTAGGTGCCCACTGATGATACAAGTACTCTCATAGACCACATATTGATTCATTCCAAAGTCTCCATTTGCTTTATGCTCAGAAAACTAACCCAAAGCATTAGGGCAGCGTTTCTCAAACTGAGGTCCTCGAGGTCTGCCCTTGTAGTCTTCTTAGATTAAACATTTGTCCAAAAGAGGGAGAAAAAAATAAAATTTCAGTGAATTGCATACCGTACAGTATCTTGGGAATCTCAAATAGTGTAGATTATACAATTCAATATGGAAGAAATATTTCCAGTTCTAAACTGAAAATTAAGAAGAAAAGGACCTGCCAAACAACCCCCATTTGTTCCAGAACCTACCAAAAGGCAGAATACTTAATAATAATAATACAATTCAATAGGATAACAAATATATAAATTCTAATAGCTTCAAGGAGCGAACCATGAACCAGTGGTAGAGCGTTCAACTCTGGTGCATGGAGTCCTTGGTTCGATCCTAGTTGGCGCCAAGTGAGCTTTGTGCTGGACAAACAGTGTGTGCGTGGATTTTCTTGGGGTTCTTCCGTTTCCTCCCACTTTCTTCATTCCACCATTTCATTCATTTCTCATCATCACTGTCTTCTTTAGCCTAGCCGGAATAGTGGGACTTAAAACTTAATGATTTCATTTCATTTTCATTTTGTAGTAGCTTCAAGCTTCAGTTATTAAGAAAAAAATTAACACACTATGCATTTTTCTATTAAAACTAACATAAAATTAAGGGAATTTTAGTTAAGAATATTTTTAAAATGCAAGTATATTGGTATTCGTCTAATATTTACCCAAAATAAGTGACAAATTGGTTTCGAAAAAATACTAATTAAACTAGTTCCCACTTGAGAAAAGTTTGAGAAACGCTGCCTTAGGGGCTTGGAAAAGTTCACTGAACGTTTTCATTCCGTTCGTGTTTCCTCCCCACTCACCCCGGAAAAAGTTTCTATCAACGGGAAATGCATGCAGAACACACCGTGTTGGTCCAATTGCTGACAACGTTGGGGAGTGATTGATGTGATTCGTTCTGTTGTGCAACTGTGAACTGACAAATTTGGCGACGTCACCCAACCACTAGATTTTGGTATAGATCCAGTGAATGTCAGTCTAGTATTGTTAAAATTCAAATCATTCATTATTCAAATATCAGAACAATGGATTCTTCAAATATTTGCTATTCGAATTTTATTCGGATAAGGAATAAATATTAGAACACCTGTTCGAACAATGAATAATTATTCGAACAACTGTTCGAATAATGAATTATTGTTGAAATATTGAAAACGAACACTCGGACAGTCGAATAACAGAAGACGAAGTATTCGAATAATGTTAACACTTCCGTAACAGCGGTCGAATGTAGGCAAAAGTGTCATTTCACAATTACTCCATCACATACTTGGTCGAATATAGTTGTTTCAGTAATTTTGAAATTGCAAAACTGCTATGAAATATGATAATGATATGTACTAATAATCAATTTAAATTAAGTGTTCAGCAATAGCTTGTTTGTTTGTGCTATTACAAACTGTATGCGAACTGGTGAGTGAGAGATTGGTCTAATGTTTATGAATCAATGGGGGAATTGATCACTTTTGTTATAAATGAAGTCTTAAAATCTTTTGAAGCGTCTTTCCAAAATGATTGGTGTTAATATGGCAACCAATAAGTTTTTTTGGGGGGAGGGGGGATTGTCGAGTATTACTCACTATTTCCAACAATTGTAACAACTTTTGGAAGTTGGGTGGTGCAAGTGTGAGATACTGGGATATAATATCTTATTTGTTCCAGTTATTGGATGACTTGAATCTTTAATACCATCGAAAGCACACATGAAATGTTATGAAGCGCCTAGTTCTCTCGAAAATTTCGAATTACATTCTGGTTTAGATTTATTCCCATAGTCGCTCGGTTGAAAGTAAATAATTGAGTAGAAGAGAAAGGCAATAGGGTCAGATATCCTGTCATGAATAATTTATATTTCCAAGCTGGCCAATACCAGAGTCATAAATAAATAAACGAGTATGTTAGATTTATTTCACTTTCTCTTTAATTTATATTAAATTACTTTTGCATATAGATACCCGTTCACGATTTGATGAACATTTGGATTGGGAAGTTGCAAAGAAAGGGAAAACAAAATAATATTGGCAGCAATTAACCCTATAAAAAAGAAAAAAAGAAATGAAATCTTCAAGTTTTACGTCCCACAGTTATGCCGGTTAGGCTAAAGGAGACGGTGATGATGAGAAATGAATGCAATGGTGAAATTAAGAAAGTGGGAGGAAACGGGAGAACCCCGAGAAAAACCACGAGCACGGTGTTTGTCCACCACAAGGTCCACACGGCGCGAGCTGGGATCGAACCAGGGACCCTAAGCACCGGAGGTGAACGCTCTACCACTGAGCCACCGCGCCCCCTCTATAGAAAAGAATCAACATGAATAAATAAAAGGTTCAGTAAATGACGCAATTGAAGAAAATAATGGATATACAATAAAATAATGTAAAGAGAAATCTATTTGTTAATGCTTTAATGAAGGAAAGAGGAAAATGAGTAAAGTAATAAAGAATAAAATTATATTACACCAAATTTGTTGACAAATTTAAATCCGTATTAATTAGCATAAAATAATACCCGTAAAATAAAATGTCATTTAAAATTGTCATTTTGCTCAGTTAACACATTCCTAGTGAAATTATACGGAGAAAACAAAAACAAAGTATTCATACTAATTAATCACATCACAGCATGTTTACGTTAGGTACTTCAGGAACCATGAATTCTATTGAATGAACATTCGTTAGTTGTAACCCTTGCTACTCGATCATTTTGTGCAGATCTTACACACTTGTTCTTGCTTTCCTGTATTTGAACCTGTGTGTTCTCAGTACAAAGCAGATCAAAAATCATAATACAGTGAAACCTCTGAATAACGGACACCAATGGGACGGGAATTTTTGTCCGTTACTGAGAGATGTCCGTTACAGAGAGGTTACAAAAATTTAATTTTCTCAACGGTAATTGTATGCAGTAATATACAGTAAATACATCATGTATGAGCGTAAATACGTAAAATTCAATATGAAAATACTCTATTTAGTACGTATTTGAATTACTGGGACGGATGAAGGAGAAATTCATTTCTGTTAAATAATATTATTGTTGGGGAATGTGTTAATATGTTTTTATACTGCAAATGATAATGCGTGTATGGTAATTTTCTTAAGGACATGTCATCATCCTGTAAAAAATCCATTAATTCACTTACCGCGTATATTAAATGTAAAAATAGTTATAAAAAGTATGCAATATTATTATTAAATACTGAAAATGTGGAGAAGAAACTCACCAAATTTCTTGGGGAAAAGTCTGCAGAAGTTGTCTGCCGTGTACATCCTACGGACACTAGTTTCTGTTCGAAATTTGCTTGCAACTGTTGGATCAATTGAAGAACTTCTATTTCACCGCGATTAATGGTAAATTTCTTTAATTGTTCAACTGTTTGACACACCAATTTGTACAAAAGAAAAATTTTGCTTTTCCAAAAAAGTAAGAGAGAAAACATTGCTCGTTGAAAAATGTTATCGCAAAATAAACAATGTTTCTTTTGTTATCTCTGAAATTGTCCGGAAAGATGCAAGGCCCAGAGGGAAAAGCACTAAATTTGTTAGGGAAGGGAAGATCCGCATAGAATTCTTGACCATACGACTAATCCAACATGAGTGTTGGTGCTTATTGAAGATTTTCTAGGATTCCCACCAGAAAGCAGTTTATTGCGGGCAGAAAAAAAGAAGCATTTCAAGTTCAGCTTGAAGTTGTTCTGTTTGATGATAGATACACTTGTGGGGAAAAACTTTTCTGTGTACTGTCAAATATCGCAGAACCAAGAATAAATCCTGTCCGTTATGAAGAGGTTATTGAAACATTTGGGGGTAAAAAAGGACTGTCCGCGTCCGTATCTGAGAGTGTCCGTAAAAGGGAGGGTTTCGTTCCGTAAGAGAACATATATTTTTGCCGGGACAAAAAAATCTGTCCGTATTATAGGGGTGTCCGTTATTGAGAGGTGTCCGTTAAGGGAGGTTTCACTGTATAGGGTTATGTCATGGGTACACAAGAACAGATAATGAGATAATTTTAATTTTTTAGACTTTAAATTGGTATTTTTTATTAATTTTCACGTCTCGACGCACGGAAAGACTTACTGCTGGGGAAATATTTCACTACTTCACTAACGAATATTAATGTTCTGTTTACAGTGTACAAGAGATTTCGTTAAAGAGAAGGGGTTCAAGGTTAGTTGGTTGCATCGAAGGTAGAGGCGGCTCGTGGGGGAAGTCACACCAGAAAAAACTTTCCTTAAAACTAAAGGAAGAAAAAAAATTAATGAAATGAAATGAAATTTTTCAGTTTTATGTCTCACGGTTTTGCCGTGAGAATGATTTGGTCTTGATTTTAAGTTTAGCGTACCTTTCAGCAGGAAGATTATACGAGACGTGGATCCATTGATTAATGTGGAATCCAAACCACATGAGCTCCCGCCCGGAATCGAACCCGGGTCTCCTACTTCAAATGCGCGTACGCTAACCGCTTAGCCACAAGGGAGCTCTCGGTGAGGAAGAGAATGAATGAAATGGTAGAATGAAGAAAGTGGGAGGAAACGGGAGATCTCAAGAAAACTCACGCGCACGCTATTTGTGCACTACAGAGCACCAGAGATGAAAGGTCTATCAAGCAGGCACCACGACCCCCAAACTATCTTTATTAATACATTAAATAACGTTACTTCTTTAATTTAAAGCGATAAAAATTCACCTTTTATCAGTGTGTCTTCTCTCACGAGCCGCCTTGACGTTAAATGAGATGTGGACTCCAAGGTTAACGTGGGATCCAATCCATATAAACTTCCACCGGAAATCGAACCCGGATCTTTCGAGCTCAAAGCGTGTACACAGACCATATGGCCAGGAGGGAGATATGGAGGTGTCCAGGGTGTGAAAGGTCGTAGAGTAGATTTTGAGTTTATCGTCCCGTTCAGCAGCGAGGCTATATGAGACGTGGACCTACTGATTAACGTGGAATCCGAACCACATGAGCTCCCGCCGGGAAGTGAAAGGTCGTGTTTATGATAGTATCATCATTATTAAGATTAGCAATAAATTAAGATAGCATCAGTTTACAGTCCTCTCGCCTACCTTAGTGGCTAAAGCACGTTCTTTTGATGCACGAGTACTTGAATTCGATTTCCAGTGGGAGAGTAATGAAATTTGAATGCATGATGATGGTTCGGATTCCACCTTGAACTGTAGGTTCACGTCTCACGCAGCCATGGTGCTGAAAAGGAACGCTGAACTTCAACGAACAATAACAATTTTATTTTATATCATTTTTAAAGTTAAAATGTTGCTGAAACACGGAGGGAAGGGGCTGAACCTCTATTTCTTAAAATCATTAACTAAAATTCTACTCAGGAAAAGAGTGTTTCTCCTCAATTGAGAGCTTTCTCAGTACAACTACTTTCCTCTTTTTCCATATGTTTTGTCTACTGAAATGTCACCAATAATCCTTGTAACCAAACTTTTGATTCTTAGCAGAACACTGTCTTTCCCCTCAACAGACGAAAAATCAACGCGAAAATATTATAAGAGAGAATTTAAGCTATACTTACACTTATACACAGTACAAGCCCATTAAATACGTTGCGAAAAGTGGATATAGTGCAAATGCACAAAACTAGATTATATAACTTCCTCTGACCCACTGCAAAACTTTCAACATTAATGATCGAGAGACTATAAGATGTGATTTATTCCAATATATGGGGAGAAAAGAAAACGGTAGTACTTATTTTTATCCTCACACCTACCTTAACGTGACAAGACTAATTTGAAATTGAAATTTTGCGTTTCACGAATGCTGCAAATACTCTTGACCTTCTGAAAGAATATGGATTTACTGTCGAAATTTTCACTTTAAATCAAAATAGTATAATGTTTGTATGCTTGCTTTTGAAAGGTTCTTATTTTCAGAATAAGATTGTTTTGTTGCTTTTCGAAAATTCATGTAATTAGTAATTCACGACAAACTTCGATGTGAAAACGTGTTGCTTTTATGTGATGATGACGCCTTTGGAATACATTTTAGTATAATCAGTGATTCAATGATTCAGTATAAATTTATTTTTTAGCAGAGTATGATTGAGCCTTTATAGTTTGCTTCGAAAGCGTGCGAGATATAAAATAACTGTATAAAAGGATCTCGTGAATCGTCTCCAGGATTGGTACTTTTTACACTGAAGCTGAAATCTGGTATAAGTACAGTCACCCACATAAGTACCTGGACCCCAAGTAATGGAATTATAAGTCATGGGTCCAGGTACTTATGTGGGTGACTGTACATGCATCCATTTTGCCCATTAATCTGAAATAGTTTAAGTTCAGTGTTACCACAATCCTTGCCCCTTCACTTCTAAAATGTTTCGCAACTCCCTATATTTAAGCAGGGGCGGATGCAGGACGGACTTCTGGGGGGGGGGGCGGTGGTTTGTAATACTGCTACTTAGAGCTACTTTTAAGAGCTCCACACTCTGGGATAGGTTATATATATATATATATATATATATATATATATATATATATATATATATATATATATATATATATATATATATATATATATATATATATAAAAAGTTTCCTCTTCTGGGGAGGGCGATCATCCGATCGCCCCCCCTGAATCCGCCACTGTATTTAAATGTATTTACCTAGATACAGTAATCCTACTGCATTATATTAGAAATATATATATTTACAGAATAGCAAAGATAATATAAAGAGAAATTTGTATATACAGTACTTATATTTCGCCAAAAGAAATCAGGTTCAGTGGTATTCCTTGTCACTTTGAGCTGCTTTGATTTGAACCTTGTCACTTAAAAAAAGCCCACAAACAAGTTCAGATGCATTTTCATCATCACTTTCTTCATAATTTGTTTAAATTTAAAGTCCTGGTTTCACAACCAGAAATAACCTGTATCAACATTGAGTCTTTCTAGTATCTGTTCACAGATATTTCGTTTTTGAAAAATGATCTCTCGCATTCGGAATTATAGTTTCATATGGAAAAAATGTAAGAGACTATTATTTTGTGGTTTTTGTTGTTTCTACGAAGCTTGTAAAACAATAATATTCCTTAAGTAATGAGTATGTACTTTTCTTCGTTTGATGTAATTTGTTTTAGCTTCTCAGGTAACATTATTTCCCTAATCAAACAATATTTTTCGTAGAATCAGGACATGAAAATCCTCAATTTTTAACAATTTATTTTAAGCCATAAAATGAGGATAAAACACATCCGGCTTACTTAAAAAGGAGGACATCAATTTTGCTCTTTCAAAATCGGATAGTTTGGCCCGGACGTTTGACAACATTTTATCTACATTATTTATGTGGTTCCCATTGCATAATTTAGGTGTTACCACTCTGAAGCCAGGGATTCCAAATGCATTTACAAATTTCCAAAGATTAGAGCCTTCAAATACATTTATAAATTTCCAAAGATCAGAGCTGTAAAGTGCATTGATAAATTTTCAAAGACCGGATCCTTTAAATGCAATTATAAATTTCCAAAAACTGCATATTATGCCAATGTAAAGATATTTTAGAAATTCACGGTACCGTCTTGAGTAGCGACACAAGTAGGTGTTTGGATATGCTCGTAGTAGATCGTGGTGTAACTTAGCGTTACTGTAGTCTGACTGGCGATCAAACAATTACCCACTTAGCTGACCAGTGTAGAATATGTGTTATCCTATAGGAACACGGGATCATGCAAAGATTCATATAAGGAAATCGAAGGATAAGATTAACGAGATCGCCAATGCAAAGATAAACTGCTACTCAATTTCTAAAATGAAGTTTCTGTCGGGGTCTATGTAAGGGAATATGAGCAAGGAAAAAAAATCGAAAGAAGAATTAAATATTACTATTTTTGATTTAACAATCATTTTCGATGTATTTAGTAACCTATAATGCGTTGGTTTCCTTTAAATTAACATTACTTATAATTTCTTTGAATCTATCTTGTTTATATTATCATTTTCGCCACTAAATATAGTTTCCGGGCATATCCAACATGAGCTATTACAAAATTTTGGAAATTAATTTGTGTACTACTTAAAGGGTGGAAATTAGAAGAAAATTGTTTCGATTTTTGAGTTTCTTTTAAAAAAAAGGATGCAAAATGTAGACAAAATTTTAGTAAAATTAATTTATAGTAATAATCAAATATTTAAAATATAATATGATCCTAGAACGATACCACTAAACTTATCCAAAAAAATAATAAGCCAGCCAAATAACTTAAGACTATATTTACAATTAATGCTGTAGGTGTTAATGATTAACATAAAAAAAAAGCATGGCACATTGACATAAGCGAAAGCAGACATCGCAAGCATAACTCACTTTAAAGCCTGACCTCCTGCAAGCCTCTAAGGATCGTGGACTAGTCAACACATAAGGGTAATCCTGAGCAGCTGTGGTGTCAAAATTATAGAGATTCAAATACAAAGGTTCAAGGGGTTTAGTCTTCATCACGAGCAGCTCCAAAATCACTCACCAACGAAAGCTAAGAAGAAAAGAAAATGAACAAAAACAAACTTTAGCTTTCTTTGTCAAAATATACAAGTAGGTTATGTCTCTAACACTACACGTCCACAACTAATAAAGACATGCTTAACATTCAGGAATAATCTATATGTTGAGTAAAATATCATATTATTAGTGGTAAAGGACTTTTTTTATAAATAAATTAGCATTATTTACGATGCAATAGTCTAAAATACTAGAGATATCATTTCCTGCCCATTACCATGGTGATACAATCGCCATGTTTTCTTTTTATGCAGATGGTCTGCACACTTTCGTTTCTTCCCTGCCCTTTGCCTTTGTTAAAAGTGCTATTTGCAGGCAAAATTGGTTGATTTTCTCATCCTCTTTTCTATATTTATCTATTAAAAACTTAAAATAGGAAATTACTTCCTAGTATCCTTTTCACTATAAAGCTAATAATCTGAAACATAGTATAATACTTCATTTTCGCTCTAAATTTAATCTTTCAAGCGCGTATTATGTAGAGGAAAAATTGAATGAATGAAAAAAAAAAAAAAAAACACCATAATAAATAATAGGTTGTCATCAGAGTACCCCAGTAAATGATTGGCGTAAATCGTAAGCTCGCTATGCATGCAACTATTTCGTAATGTTAGAAACAGGAATTTTCGTAGTTAGTAATGCAGTATTCGTGAAATACTGTATTAAGACCTCATTAAGTGAAATATCAGCTTTTATAAACCTTCTTCGTGGGAATACAGTAAAAATATCTTCCTTAGAATCCGTTTATTTTCCAGTTACTCAATGAGCACCTGGAACATGAAATAATTAAATCTAGAAGAAAGAATACTTGTATTTAAAAAATGTTGCCATATGGGTCTGATAACTGTAGTAATTGCATTAACAAAAATACTGTTTTTTATTATTATTGATTTGTTTATACATATTTTTGGGCATTACCGGGATCTACGGCCTTAAGACCATCAGGACGAGTGATGACGTCACTTAGCGAGCACACTGTCCGGGAAAGAGGCAAAAAATGAACGGGAAAGGAAGAGAGCGGCCTGGGACCTGTATGTTAGGTACCATTCCGGCATTTACCTGGTGTGAATAAGGAAAACTCAGGATGGGCGGCCTAAAAATGTCACTTTTTCGACCTAGTGTCCCCACCGGGAATCGAATCCGGGACCGCTCACACCAAAGGTGATACCGATAGTTACTACACTACATGGGGTCAGCAATATTTTGATATGTAAATCTTAAGGGTTTTCACTACCGCGAAATTAAACTACCGCTAATTTTAAAGTTTTTCTGTAATATCTTCACAAAACAAATAAAAATATTTGAAAAGCAGAAACGTAGTTAACTAGACAATACGATTTTGCATGTGATACCTTTACCACAATTCACCTATCTGCTTTTGGTATGCCGCTGTTTACAGAACGCGCAAAACATGCTAAATATATTTACAGTTGCAAATCGAAAGCAGATAGATGTGTTGTGATAACTGTATCACATACAAAATCGTATTGTCTAATTCACTACGTTTCTGCTTTTCGGATGTTTTTATTTGTTTTGAAGATATTACAGGAAAACTCTAAAATTATGAGATACTTTAATTTCGCTGTAGTAAATACCCTTAATAAAAACTAGTTTGTTCAATTTTAAGGAAAATTCTGTTTTAATGTTATGGGACACGTTCTTTTTATGAAAAGTTAATCGTGAAAGAGTCCCTTTTAGAAAGAGATTTTCTAAATATCGGTTTGCGAACAGATCAGCCACACGGTGCTGGAGTGTGATAGTGGGATGTATTTGTGCATAGCCATGAACGATTATGGCTATATAAACCTAAATTACATCTTTTGTTCTCCCACTCCCACCCTACCCTCAAAATGCTGCCGAGAGTGCCCGTTTATAGTGGTAACTTTTAATAACTATGTCATCAAACAGTATATGATAGTAATAGAAATAAAAAGATCAGCGCTATAGCAGGTCATTCAATGTACTCGCACGGTCCATTTTTTTATGTTATTATTAAACAACTCTGCACCAACATATTTGCTGAGATGCTGCAAGAATTTTAGTGTTTTTTTTTTTTCAAATGTAATAATAAATCATATACTATCACTTAAGTAACAAATTTTTAACATATAACATTCAGTACAAGCAAGCTACAATCCATTCAAGATGCTTTTAGAGGCTTTCTAAATAGACTAACATCTATTATTGCAGGGCAGGGTACTAAGGAGGTGGATGTTGTCTGTTTACTGACTACAGTGAAGGATAAATCCTAGCCCAGAAAAAGAATATTCCAAGTGATTTTAAGTAACAAAGTGGGAATTAGGTTCTTATTCTAACATTATTTATTGAAGACAAAAATTATATTGATATTATAGCGTAACTGGCTGCTGTTCTGTCTATCTCGAATACTGATCGATGAAGTGCAATAAACTGTAACTTTACACTTTAAAAAAAGGGGGAAACACATGTGTCGTACGTAAAAACGTAGGTTACATGTGTAAATCCTGTAGTTTTTGTACTTAACGTAAAGCAAACGTATCACTGAAAAAGTATATTTTACACGTACTTTCCGTATAAGTATTCCGAATAAACGTACTTTCCGTATAAACGAAAGAACTCTATCTAGGCGGTCAGGATCTCACATACAGATGGGCATATGTAACACATAGTTCACGTATGTAACTACGTATATGTATGTAATATACCGAACACTGTTAGGTGTCATACATCCTGCGACGGCATGATGTAACATCTAAGCGGGATGTGGCATATGGATAACATATACTCCATACAGATTTCCATAGTAAACATAAGGATTCCGTATAGTTGTACAATATACCGCTGTCCAGATAACGGATTTTTCTCAGTGTACCTATTTCCTCGTTTACAACATACAAAATACGGTGTTTAGAAATAAAATTAACTTAACAGTCGTATATTAATCAAATCTCTCTCAAGTAACACTTCTGATTGAAAAAAAAACTTGTAGTTAAAAACTGAATTTTCTAATTTGTTTTGTTGTACGAGTGGTTTCTGTGTCATAGCAATGGTAATGCTGCTAGTATGGTATGCATTTCGAAAATCGAAACCAAGTTCAAAGCTACTATAAGAATTTATGGTTACAATTTGATAATACGCATATTATATATGTTTTGTGGTGGACAAACACCATGTACATGGGTCTGTTTCTGTTCACTTTCGTCGTTTCACTATTATTATTCATCTCATCATTTCAGAGTCCCTTTGTATTGGTGCATAATCGTGGGACATTAAACTTAAAAACAACGGATACCACATTTAATGTTGAATAAATTTGTTTTCGGCATTTTCAATGTTGAACAAACGTTATACAGTATGCTTGCACGATTAACATTGATTAAATATTTATTCAACATATGTTTTGAACCACCTTCAACGTTTAGGAAATGTACTAATATGTGCCATATGTCACAAATAACATCACACCATCAAACACCTTCAAAAGGTCACACTGTCTGAACGAAGAGATCCAGAGTGCTTCCACTCATTCAATTGCCGCTTCAAGTGTGGTCCATATGAGCGAGTCCATAGTTCCGATCCGTCCAAAGAAGTTGTCTCTTTCCCTGCATCAAGTCCTATACAATTTCATCACGTTACCGTTTAGGTTTAACACAGGAGGTGACCATCGAATGGTAAGGTGAAAACTGCACCTGAAGATCAAACTGGAGCGAAGTTTACTTGTAGAACGACAGGAACGTGTAGAAAGGAAAACTTTCCGAGAGTAACGTAACGTATTTAAGTCAAAACCAATTTGCTGTATTCGAGGAGGATATGGACATTTCAGAAGCTAACATGGAGATGACAAAATTTCTGATGGCTAAGAAGATAGGAAGTATCGCGACGGAAAGAAAAAAAGAGTGAGAAGATAATTTCCGAAGAAACGAGCCATCTGATGAAGAAAAGAAGAGAAAAGATTAATAGTGACAATGCGACATCCAAAAATAAAATAAGTGGAACTTAGCAAAACAATAGGGAAATATATTACAGAAACTATAAGAAAGTTTAACAGCAAACCTCGTGAGAAAAACGACTGTAAACAGCCGACCTTAAGAAGGCAAAGCAGAGCTTCAGGAATGGACGGAAGTAGATCATAGTGTTGAAATAAGAAAATGGCATAACCACTAAAACTCGCAAAGAAGT
This sequence comes from Thermobia domestica, assembly GCF_964235325.1. Taxonomy (NCBI): domain Eukaryota; kingdom Metazoa; phylum Arthropoda; class Insecta; order Zygentoma; family Lepismatidae; genus Thermobia; species Thermobia domestica. Next base: position 95,668,998 of record NC_137468.1, read on the forward strand.
GCTGAAGGAAATTCACTTTTTCTATACCAAGTTGGAGCCGGAAGTGAAAAACAGCAAAGATGAAGAAGAAACAGAGACACTCATCTCCATACTACAAGTAGAAAAGTTGTATATTGTAAGAAGCATGAAACGAGGGAAGACACCGGGAGGGATGAAGATACATTAGACATACCGTATTAAAAGAAACTGGTGAAAAAGTGGAAAAAGTCCTAGTGCAGCATCAAATGTCTACGAAGTGATCGAATTTCTAAGAGGTACAGAAGTTTCATGACTATATTGTTGCGCAAGAAAGGACACAAAAGTAGATTTACGTAATTATAGGCCTATTAATCTACTGCCAGCAATTTAAAAATTGTTTACGAAAATATTGACGCTCAGGTTAGTCAAACAGACCTCGACCAACCAAGAGAAGAAGCTGAGTTTAGAAGTGCACACTGGATCACATTTCAACTAGTGAATGAATTAAAAGAAAGGTCAAACAAATATGAATTACCTTTATGTACTCCAATCATGGCCTATGAGAAAGCCTTCGATTCGTTAAAGTCTTGGCGATTATTAACCTCTTAAATCAAGTGGTGTCAAGGATTAGTTACAGATTATATTTGTAAACAAGCAAGTGCAAATATCCAGCTGTTTGGATGGACAAATATGGTAGGAATTAAGAAGGGTGTACGACAGGGTGATATTTTCTCTCCCAACCTTTTTACGAACACATTTCAATATTTCTTTCAATCTTTCAACTGAAAGAGTAAAGAAATAAATGATGGGAAACATCTGATTCATCTTCGTTTCTTTGATGTCATCGTTCTCTTAGCAAAGAGCAAGACTTTATAAAACTTGATATGAAGAATAAGGAGATCAGTGAGAAAGATTTTGATTTTAAGTTTAGCGTCCTGTTCAGCAGCGAGAGTATATGAGATGCAGACCTACAGCTTAACGTGAGATTTGAACCACATAAGCTTCCACCGGGAATCGAACGGGGTGTCTCACACCCAAGCTCATACGGTAGCCGTGTAGCCACGATGGAGCTCATTGAAAAAAAAAAAAAAAAACTAAGGGGATAGTCAACAATTCCGCACGAAAGTCAAGACCTGAAGTTGAAAATTCGTAATTAGAAGTAAATACCTAGGTCTATCTGGGATAGAATACGAGGGAGGACCCAAAAGAAACCGGACTTTCCTTCTAAAAAAAAATAATAATTTATTACATTTTTTACAAAATTCTTTCAGTCTCCTTCAAAGTACTCTCCATTAAATGCAATTCATTTCTCCCATCTTCTTTCCCACTGTTTGAAGCACCTCTGGAACTCTGGAATTTTTATATAGTCCAATGCGCTCTGCGAAGTTCTTTTTACAGCCTCTACACCATCAAAACATTTTCCTTTTTGATTTTGTTTAATTCTCGGAAAATGTCATCATGTTGGTCAGAAAGTTTGGATCACTTTCAATCTGATTTTTCAAGTCCTGGCTCAAATTCAGACGAATGATTTGATCCTGTGTGAGCAGGCGAGAAACAATCTTAGCAGCAACATGTCTCATTTGCAAAACCTCACGCTGGCACGAGCTCCAACTCACTCCTGCCTGTTTTGAAATATCATCGATCATGAAACGACGGTCCTCGCTGATTTTGGGGCAGATTTGTTCGATGTTTTCTTCGTTTCGAAATGATGAAGAGCACCCAGAACGAGCATGATCTTCAACACTCATCTCACCACACTTAAAGCGCCCAAACCACTCAAAAAATTGTGTGCGGTTCATAGTATCCTTCTTGAAAGCCTGTTGAAGCATTTGGTAAGTTTTCGTTTCCGATTTTCCAAGTAGGAAGCAAACACACTCCTTGTTCCTTAGAATCTGCCATAACGATTTCGCAGGCGGCAAACGAGAACAGTTGACGATCAAACGTTAACCTCCTACGCAGACGCCGCTTGGCCAACTGATCTGGAAAGGTCTCTATTAGACCCACCTAGCAGGAGAACTCTCTACTACGCCTAGGAACGGCAGCGCTCTTTCAATTCGGTTTCTTTGCCCCCTCCCCCTCGTATATCTATGGATGGCAACATTAAACAAGAAATTAACCGACTTAGTAAGTTAGGCGGAGTGCATTCGGCAGAAAAAGTTTCATATTGAAAAGCCGTGTCTCAAGCTCAAAATTTTCAATGCAGACCCATTCTGCCTGTTTTAACACGTGGATCGGAGACGTGGCCACTAACAAAATCATACATTCACATTCTCCAGACTACGTAACGAAGCATGGAGACATGTATGTTAGGAATCACCCGCAAATATAGGAAAAGAATCACACGGATCAGAAAGATAACAGAACTACAGAATATTTTCGTAAAAAAAATAAAGGCATTGAAATGACAGTAGGCTGTATATATTGCAAGAAAATTGATAATCAACGGACAAAAGCAATTCTTGACTGGATAACAAGAGACAAGAAACGATCCAGGAAACGTCCCCATACAAGGTGATGTGACGAAATTAAGAAGCACTGCGGAGTAACGTGGGAAAGAACTGCCCAAGATAGATGATTGTGGAGAAGAGTTGGAGATACCTTCATCCAGCATTGGATTCACAATGGTTGACAATGATGATGATGATGATGAAACTTCTCAAATTCAAACAAACTATCAGATTTTCTGACTAAGTTTAGAGAGGACAGCAGAAAGCGTAACTGCCTCATACTTGAAGTTAATTGCAGCTTTAACGATATTTAAAGAACGATTTCTTAGAAACTACTCCACAAATTTTCAAGAAATAACCACTTTTAGAGAGAAGAGGGGCGTATCACCTTTTAAACAGTATATCACATGAAACATATTATCATTTAAAATTTTAAAATGGAATATCGCCCCACCTAAGAAGGTAAATGCATAGAGTTAATTTCAACATGTTTCTAGATCTTCTTCAATGTTTTCCACAAACTTTAGAGATCAATTTGTATTTTCGCCCTTTGTTAGCAAGGAGGTTATATAAAACGAAATCTACAGCTTAAAGTAGGAACTGAAGTACTGTAATGCGTTCGATGCTTTCTCACTGGGAATCAAACCGGAGACCTCATACGCCAACAATATATACACTAAGCCATTACATCAGTGAGGAAGCCCTTCACAAATTGCAGTTGCTTCGGACAAATCTATAATGAAAGTGGATTTTGTTTATTAATTTATTTATGGGATACCATATGTAAATATTTACTCGTACAATGTGCTCTATATTTTAATATGCGAAAATGCAAACAGCTTAGTTCCACTACTGAATAGTAGTAATTGAAACTAGCAAACACTATCGAGTTTCAATGCATTTGCATCAGGACCACCAACGCAAAATCAAAAATCAAAACCTAAGGAAATTACTCGAGTTGAATAGTACGTTAAAACCTTTCTGTATGATTTTTTTCTTTTAGCGAAAAAAAAAACAGTATTGGAAATCCTCATATGGGAACTTGAAAAATGAATTAAAACTTAAATTTTAGATTTTTCACTTAATTCCGACGAGAAATAAGTAAGTGTCATATATGACACACTTCCAACTCAAAGAACATGCCAGATGACACCAAAATCTCTTATTCATACACGTCAATATCTCACACAGCAGACAAAACAGTCATTTGATGCCTTTGATAAATCACAAAAAAGCTAAAGTGAAAAAAGGGTATGGTCCATATATGGCACGGCATGCGGTAAGGGGTTAAGGAATGGGTGAACGTGTGCAAGATTACACTGCGGGAACGTCTGATAACCTATTCGTGGTTTGGGGGAGAAAATCGAGAAAAACTAGTTGTTTTGATAAATATAAATTGATGCTGTACGATTACCACGTCACCTATTGGGATGAATCATACTGAGATATACTCGTCAAGATTTTCATTGTAACACTAGCAGGATGACAATACGCCAGTGGCGTACACAAGGGAAGTTTCATGATTTAAAGGCCCTTTGCGGAAAATAAGAATAATAAAAATAATTAACATATACGCAGAGATAAAAAAAACGTATGTTTATTACTTAAAAAGATAGGTTATATGCGTAATTCCTATAGTTTTTGGACTTCACGTACAGCAAATGTATAACTGAAAACTTATGTTTTATAATACTTTCGGTATAAGTGTTCCATCTATACGTATTTTCCGTATGAAACAATATAGGCGATCAGGATCTTACATACAGGTGGACGTATGTAACATATAGCTGACGTAAGTAACATACGTATACGTATGTAATATACGGAAGACTTATATGTCACACATCCTGCAGCGGGATGATGTAACATCTAAGCGGGAGAAAAGCAGTATGTATTTAGCATATGGATAACGTATGTTCCTATAGATATCCGTAGTAAATTTATGGATCCCGTATATTTGTACAATATACCGCTGTCTGAATAACGGATTTTTCTCAGTGTATATACTCAAAAGTCACTTTATCCTGAAAGCATACGAGATTGAGTGCTTGAACCTCCTCTTGGTGACATACTGTATGCGCCACTGCAAACACAATGTGGCTAATGAGATAAAGCCCAAAATTATGATTAACCCAATACCTATAATTATAGGTCGCGGTAGTATAGCAGTAGAGCGCTCACCTCTGGTGCGTGATGTTCCTGATTCAATCCCAGCTCGTGCCAAGTAAACTTTGTGGTAGTTATAAAAAAAACAACCTTATATGTGGGTTTCCTGAGGGTTATCCCCTTTTCTCCTACTTTGCTCATTCCATTATTTCATTCATTCTCATCACCGTCTCCCTTAGCGTCGGTATATAATCGTTGGACGTTAAACTTGAAAATTCATTTAATTTATTTCACTTAAAACTATAATTATTGTTTAACTGTAATACTGGGCAAAGATGAGACATATCAATCGATAAACAACATCGACCTAAATAAAGTGAGATGCTTGACGGTAAATTCTTATGAGCAGTTTTCGAAAAAAAAGTAAAAAAAAAAAATTTGACGCTAATAATATGTTGCTTTTTGCCAATAATTGAGTTTTTATTGTGCTGAAGCCGATAGTCTATTTATTTATTTACTATGTTTAATCTATTGTTGTTTTGCGTCTATCATAACACCCACGCACACACACATAATAATAAACGCGCATTCCACTTGTAAACAGTATAGGCAATACGATACAATTATTTTTTTAAAGTGATAATCTTTTAGTAATTGTTCATATACATATTTAAAACGTGACAGGGAACGCCACTTATTATAGCCATAAATCATTTAAAACCACTAAATGCTATTATACATATCATTAAGTGTCATTTCAAACTATGTATCAAAATAAATTGGTTCAAATAAAAATGTCTGGAATATGGTTATAAATGTTCTTCATCTATTAATAAGATAAGATTCTAAATTAGCTGTGAAGCAATTTTACAAAGTGTTTTAACAATGTTAGCACTGAAAAATATAACAGTAGGTCAAGATCTATACATTCAAAGGTACTATTCCACAATTACTCTGCAAAAAATAAATAAATAAATAAATAAATAAATAAATAAATAAATAAATAAATAAATAAATAAATAAATTAGTGTTTTAATATACTTTGGACATTTTAGAATCTACTTTTTGGTCAATACTTTTTTAAAATATGTTCACAACTGTCCTGAAGTGTATCAAAATGTACGTGTGTCCAATGTGTAAACGGATAGAAATGATTTTAAACATATTTGGAACTTTACGCATTACCAACACTTTCTGAACAGCTTCGGATGCCACTTATTCACTCTTTTAGATACTTTTGAGCACCTGTCTATAGCCATACCCAGGCGAAAGCTGGGATCGAACTAGGAACCCTACGCAAGAGATTTGTGTCCTTCACTATTTTTACCGCTGCGGCCTGTGAAAAAAAGAATTGAAGTCATAGGCACATAATCCATTAATTGCAGCACTTCACTGTTAATATTAATGTTAATAGCAATAAAAATGTCTAGTTTAGTATTTTAATTTTTAATTTCATTAGAATTTTAGTGTAAACGTTAAATTTCATTAGTAGCCTATTTTAGTGAAAATTTTGAATTGTATTAATATTTCAGTGTGAATTTTAAATTTCATTAGTATTTTAGTATAAATTTTAAATTTCATTAGTATTTTAGTGTAAATTTTAATTTTCGTTAGTATTTCTGTGCAAATTTTAATTTTCATTAGTATTTTAGGGTAAAGTCTAAATTTCATTAGTATTTTAGTGTAAATTTTAAAAACTTCATTAGTATTTTAATATAAAATTTTAATTACATTAGTATTTTTGTGTAAATTTTAAATTTCATTCGTATTTTAACATATTTTTAAATCTCACCCCTTCGACTGTCTTCTATGAAAAGGAAGACGATGAGAATTCAAACGTTTAAGTGGTATTCGAACGAAGAGATTCACACATTCGATAAACCACACAATGTGTGTTTCAGCAATGTTCGGAATGTGCCCTTAAAAATGTAGCCAAATAATATTTTGAACGTCTTTTAACAGTCTTTTAACAAGCATTGCTTTTACTGTGTCTTGCCAGAACACATTTTTAAGATAACGAATGTTTGGGACACAGGGCATGTGTCAAAATAAATTCGTTCATTCGTTCATATAAAGATGTCAGTGGAAAATGAATATAAATGTTATTCACCTCATCTATTAATAAGGTTCGACATAGCATAAGATTAGCAACACAGTTTTACCAATGTTTTCTCTGGCAAAATTGTCGTAAGAATGTTGAAAGCATGTTAACCCTCAGCGCGACAAGAGGATGGGGCAGGGGGAAGTCGCCCTCCCCTGGATTTTTAAAAGATGTTCAGTTCTTGAAAATACATGTCAAAAAATACTAATTTGCATTCACATACTACAGTACTTAACATATTTATATTAAATACTATAGTTATTATTATAGATTATTTACTGTAGTTAATGAGAATATGCGCGTAAATAATGGTTGCTTTATATAATGCATTATATGCACAGGCTCATTAAAGTGTGTGTGTGTGTGTGTGTGTGTGTGTGTGTGTGTGTGTGTGTGCCCCCCTTAGAATCAGTTGTTTGCCTCCCCCTTGGAATCGGTCTCTTTGTCCCCCATGGAAAAATCTTACGGGTGTCTCTGGTTGAAACAGTCTCTTTTTATTTTATTTTATTATTTGCCGTGATTTGATTTATTCTGATTTGACTATGAACGCCTCAGTTTTTAAGTTTCTAGTTCCACGTCCTGGAAAATCTCTCCCTAGGACGCCTAGAATCCTAGTATTGTTAAAACCTATTATAGCGCAAAGTTACTTGTTAGCTTTGTGTGTGTGCTTGTATTCATGATTGTGATTGTATGTTGGTTATTTCGCATCTTTTTGTCACCCTTAGAATCGATTGTTTTCCTCCCCCTTGGAATCGGTCTCTTTGCCCCCGTTGGAAAAATCTGCGAGCGTCACTGGTTGAAACAGTGTCATATATTTTGCAGCGTAGGAAGTATAATCATTCTAATTTGACTATGAACATCTCAGTTTTTAATTGTGTTAGTTTTACATCCTGGGAAAACGTTTCCTAGGACACCTAGAATCCTAGTATTATCAAAACCTATTATAGCGCATAGTTAGCTTTGTGTGTGTGTTTGTGTGTAAATGAAGTCGTAAAACATGGAAAACCAATCAGGATTGCCTGCACTACGGAATACGAACACGGAACCTTGCGATTACAAAGCGAGAAATTTAAATATCCACACAGTCAATAAGCATAATCTACTTTAGCTTACCTCAACAACTTTTTGGCAAATAAATTAGTTTTCCTTTAAAACACTAACACTGCACGCATATTATATTATTCACTATCAGACCAATATAAATAAGCACACAGAGACCACCACACTTCACTCTCAACTGAAGTCGATACATTTGATGCGTACTTGTAGTAAAAGCAACCGACGCCCTTCTCTCGGCAAAAGATTCCTTCTCACTAACCTCCTTAACCAATCTTCTAAACAAGAACTGTCTCTCTTTCTCACTTACGAGTAACCTACATATTTCGTGGTCTGTTGAACATGAAGAATACTTCCATTTTTTTCTCTTACACTAATTTCTCATATACATTTTGTTTTTAAGAAATAACATACTTTATTATACCTGTTTTTTAACAGGAATGTAAAAATTTTAATACTGTGTAACGAAAGCGCTCTGTTTATGTATGCATATTACATTAAGTTGTTTATGAGAAAGAGAGGAGTGTAAAGCAGTGTAAGACAGTAATACTGTTATAACGTGCATCCAGGACCGGATTTAGGGTGGTGCACAAGTGCACATGCACTCCCCCTTCCCCTTCGTTGTAAATATACACTATCTAAAGTAAGAAGCTAGCAGTGAAAATAGCAACACTTTCCGAAAATTTCTGCTGTCATATTTCCGTTTTGGCTTAAAAGAAAGGGAAGTTTTGCAAAATCAATAGTTTAAGTCAATTTTCTAAAAGTTGAAAGAAAAGGATTCAACGAGAACAGACACTTAGCATTTCAAGGTCATTTCCTCATTCACACCACAGATGCCTAAAGTCATTTAAAAAATTCTAATTCAATTCAAATGTATTGGTAGTTACTGGTGCACCCTCCCTCAGAAAATCCTGGATCCGACCCTGCGTGCATTGATTATACTCTAAAAGAGACGAATGAATAATGGTCTCGGGACCACTGCTCGGTTTCGTACCCGAGGCTAGTATTCTCAACTGGAATCGAATCCTGAACCACACGCATTAGGTCACCCGCACACTGACCAGAGGACACGACAGCCGAGCCAAAGTACAGTACTATGAACAACGCAACAAAGCCTTGTACCATATACTATTCACTCGAGCATGTGCTAGGTAAACGACTCTAGTCTCCAACATTATGATTGAAACACACGGTCAATGTCCTGCCTCTGGTTAATGTTCGGCCGGCCTTAGTCATTCGGCTATGAAGGCGTATTAAATAAATATGCATTCAACTTGGTTAGTTGATACAGAGTTTAGCACCCCATTCAGCATCGAGACTATGTGAGAGGAGGACACAACCTCAGCTCATCATGAAATCCGAATTACATAAACTCCCGCTGGGAATCGAACCCTAGACTTCCGCTTCGAAGGCGCGTACGCTAACCATGTAACCAAACGATACATTATGTATTCAAGTGAATAATGTAATAGTTGGTGGAATAAGAATGTGGAACGAAGCAGGAGAATCCCCCCCAAAAATCCATGGGCACGATGTTGTCCACCACAAACGCAAATAGACTGAGGAGGTCGAACCAGAGATTCTTCGTCCCAGACGTGAGCACTCTACTACTGAGCTACCGAGACTCCATAAGCAAAAAGAGGGAACGTCTGTAATTTTATTGTATAAAATTGAATGAGTGAGTTGGAACAGATACACATTTCACAAGAGAGAAAAGCTAAATTGAGAAAGCTTTGCTGTTTTATAGATACCAACACCGTTTCGCATGAGAATGGATTCCTTTGTTTTGGATCATCCATACTACGGCCTAGGTAAACGTATGAATGGAAAATAGAACGTATTACTGGAATATGAGCTCCCGTAGATAAATGGTTACCGTACGGGCGTTTGGAGTATGAAACCCGGGTTCAATTCCCAGCGGAAGTTCACGTGGTCCACTTATAGGCCTATAGCCTCGCTGCTGAAACGGATGATAAAATCAACTGAACTCATTACCTGAAATGTGTTAATTTTTCCAACCAGTGTCGGAAAGTTGAAATGTTTGGAATGCGTTCCTTTTTTCAACTCAGTCATTCAATTAAGCCTTAAGAATTACAAAGAAGAAAAATTCTGTAATGCAGAGTGAAGCATGGAAATGGGAAATTTTGAATCTAGAATTAACAACACTGTAGCGCAGGCATTTATTTTGGACCAATGCGACATCATGAAATGGCTTTTTTCATTTAGTAATAATGGAGCATTAGGGTGTTACGGAGCTCCCTACCAGTTCGCCGGAAGGTGGGTCAATTCATGTAATGATAATATTCCAGGTGTCCCGACAAAACGTACCAGCGGCAAAACGTACCACTTGAATTTTCGCGACAAAACGTACCACTTTTGACGACCTGTCATAAATGACAACCTATCATGGATTAATTAAAGCATTTCTGATATTTATTCCACGACAAAACGTACCACTTATATAAATTACAACCTGTCATGGACTAATTAAAACATTTCGGATATTTAATCCGCCACAAAACGTACTACTTCATGTTAAGAAACTACTTCCTCATGAACAGGTAAAACAATGGCAGTATAAGGTTGAGAAGAACAGACAGGTAATGTATCGAGTTGTCAAAGTCAGAAACTCATTGGTAAAAGAGAGCTCATTTACAGAGGAAATGTAGCAGCCTATAAACTGAAAGACAGCTATAGATCATGGAAACTTTTTGGATATTATTCTTTTCTTAAGCAAATTTGATCTTCCGCTTAAAAGTAATTTAGATAAGGTCACCGAGAAGGGTAATATACGAGTGAGTAAGCAGTATAGTGGTCGCATAACTTTTACTAAACACGGTGAATTATGTTTTGAATGCTATCAGCACACTTATCAGAGAAGATATTTCGAAAGAAGTCTCTCAAGCTTCAATATTTTCTGTTCTATTAGACACTACTCAAGATATAGTAGTTTCAGGCCAGTGCTCTGTTGTTTTATGGTATGCTGTTAAAATGGTTGTTAAACAAAGTATTGTTGTCATTTAAAATGCATATCTACCACAGGCCAGTGTCTTTGTTGTTTACTGCTGGAAATTCTGCAAAAGTTGAACCTTGATATTAAGAAGTGTATTTGAAATTCAACCGATGACTCAAGTAACATGCAAGGACAATATTTGGATTTTTTCAATTCACCTATGATCAGTTACACGTGCGATTCAGTTGATTTTGAGTTTAACAGCCCTTTTAGCAGCGAGGCTATATGAGACGGGACATACTGATTTACGGGAAATCCGAAGCACATGAGCTCCCGCCGGGAATCGAACCCAGGTCTCCCACGACAAAGGCGCATACGCTAACCGCTTAACTACTAAGAAACTCAGTTACACGTGTGGTGTTACGCTCATATACTCAATCATGTCATATGTGATCTGACAAAAAATTGTATTGATTCTGTGTCGTTGTTCTGCTGAATGACTGTGCGATATTTATGCGTGAGTCTTATCAGCGAATGTACATTTGGAAGATCAAATGTTAACAAAGGCGTCTTACAGTTAGTGCTGAAACAACATGGTAGAAAACACACTGTTTTTCAGAAAAAGTTTGGTCATTTTTCGAACCCAAAAGGTGCTTTGTATATAGAGTTGACCATAATAATTAAGAAAATTGCTTCTACAGAAAATATCAAACCAAAAGCTAGGTGTAAAGCGAAAGGATATATAAAAGATCTTCTCAAGTTCAAAACAATTCGGACAGCAGAAATGTTCCTTAAGATATTTCAAGTGACGACCTCTCTGTCAAACAATCTCCAAATAGAGGGTGCTGCTAGTGTAGTCCTATCGGATGGTGCAGACTACTCTGTTCCAACTGAAAGAGTAGAGAGATGATTTTGAATCCGTTAAGAATGCAGCATTAAGCTTTGCAGAATGGGCCAGTAACAAATTTGAAGACTTAGAACGTGATTTCTTTTTTTCTATTGACCTGTCGATAATTCGCCTTCAGAGATGGACAAAGATTTTTCCTGTGAATATGAAGATGAAGCTGCTTCTATCCAATGACCAGGTACTGCATCGAAGCATTCAACACAATATTGGACATGGTAGTTTCGAGTATTTCTTCAAGATTCAAGAAGCAATGTACTTTATGGATTATTTGGACCCTAGCCACTTCAATCAAGTAACAGAACTTCCAGACGTGCCTTTCGATAAACTTACATATTTTCTGAAAAACTTCAGTTAAGAAGTTTCCAAGGATACTATAAATGTATTCTCTTGGACTTTTGAAGGACGTGGATATCCTTGAAAGTCAGTCTTGATGACGAGCACAACCGAGGAAAAATGACTGTGCTGATGGTGCAAGTGATTCAGAATTAGGAGAAAATACATTTATTTACAAGGAAAGCGAATGCAAAACGTGTTGCAAAATTGTCCAATGTGCTGCTTTTTAATTATGCAGAATTGTAATTTGTGCAGTAATACTTATCCAGGTTTCCAGCATACAAATTTTTATTGACTTTGCTCGTAACTCAGGTAACATATGAAAGAAATTTTTCAAAATTGAAATAAACTGAAATACATTAAAAATAGGCTAACGAGTACCATGTCTCAGGAACATTTGAAAACATTTTGTTGATGTCTATTGAAAAAGATTTATTAAAAAATATTTCGAATGCAAAAGTGATAGATACAGTAGCATCAAAAACTAGTACACTAAAACATCTGCTAATTTTGTAATATAGTATACGTTCTCCTTGAACTTCATATAATATTTTGAACAATTCAGAATAATATACTGATGAAAGAATATCAGGTTTTAATTGTCAGTTGTTAATACTATTGACGTACTGTAGAAAGAAAACTGTGCAATTGATTTGTGACATTGAGATGCTGGTGGCTCTTGTGGGAGAAAGCGCCCACGCCCCTCTAATAATGCCTATCCGTCTCTGGTCCAAAGCCTGGATAAAGTGTGATGGAAATCAGCAAATATTCAAATATTGCATATGCAAGATTCTTGCTGGTCTTGGTGTTGCGAGAATCTTGCAGGCATGGTCTTAGTCTTAGCCTTAGTCTTAGTCTTGGTCTTGCATCGCTACTTTTCTCAGCACCAATTTGTTCAACTTTTAACCTTATTTTGGCCGATATATATATATATATATATATATATATATATATATATATATATATATATATATATATATATATATATATATATATACTTATATACCGTCCTATTAAGTGGTACGTTTTGTCGCCTGACATTATTTGATGGCTGATTGGAAGACTCTTCGCAAATAGCCCTCCAGGCAAATGGCACGTTTTGTCGCTTGTCATTATTTAAAGTGTTTTTAAAAAACCCTTCACAAGCAGCCCTCAGGGTAAGTGGTACGTTTTGTCGCTAGTGCGTTTTGTCGCGTATTCAATATTCCATGGCCTTCGAGATTCCGTGAACTAAGTGTTTACAATTCATTCCTCTGATGAATCTGTGGGTACACCTTAAAAGCAAAGTGTACAGCACATATTTTGCATTCATCGCTGAACTGAAATAGAAAGTTGAAGAAGAAATCTCTGGCATTCCTAGAGAAATGATGTACCGAGTATTTCACAGGTTCCTGCGTAACGAGATGGAGCACCATCTTTTTACTCTTTTCTTCAAGGAGTAAATGACATGTAAGTTGGTTTCATACTCTACTTCATACATGCATTCCCGTCACTAAATGTATTTTCCCACTGTTTATTTGTGCATTTTACATCAGTTAAAATCTTGTTTTCCTGCACCATCCTGTATATCATCATATATAGAAGTATGTGATCTCCATTATCACATGAATACACTTAAAATGGAAACACTGTTTCAACCAATGGTAAAAATTAGTAAATAAATAAATAAATAAATAAATAATAGGTACGGGCCACCGCACTAAACGTTCTTGCTCCAGTCTCTTAAACTAAACCACATCATGCTCCAGTTATTACTGAAACATTTATTTTTGAAATGCAAATAAAATTGTAAGGCGTTTTCGGGAAGGTTCGTCCAATCAAACTTCACCCCTAAAAATAACTTACACTTCGTCGTATGAAATACGAAGAGAATCGCCTGAGTCGTTTCTGAAAACAGGAAAAAAAAAAGTCCGAAAACAAACTCACCCCAAGGGTAAATTGAATACGCGACAAAACGTACTAGCAACAAAACGTACCACCGACAAAACGTACCACTTACCCTGAGGGCTGCTTGTGAAGGGTTTTCTGAAAACACTTTAAATAATGACAAGCGACAAAACGTACCACTTGCCTGGAGGGCTACTTGCGAAGAGTCTTCCAATCAGCCATCAAATAATGTCAGGCGACAAAACGTACCACTTGATAGGACGGCATATAAGTATATATATATCGGCCAAAATAAGGTTAAAAGTTGAACAGATTGGTGGTGAGAAAAGTACCAATGCAAGACCAAGACTAAGACTAAGACCATGCTTGCAAGATTCTCGCAACACCAAGACCATACCTGCAAGATTCTCGCCAGACCAAGACCAGCAAGAATTTTGCATATGCAATATTTGAATATTTGCTGATTTCCATCACACTTTATCCAGGCTTTGGACCAGGGACGGATAGGCATTATTAGAGGGGCGCGGGCGCTTTCTCCCACAAGGGCCACCAGCATCTCAATGTCACAAATCAATTGCACAGTTTTCTTTCTACAGTAAATCAATAGAATTAACAATTGACAATTAAAACCTGATATTCTTTCATTAGTATATTATTCTGAATTGTTCAAAATATTATATGAAGTTCAAGGAGAACGTATACTATATTACAAAATTAGCAGATGTTTTAGTGTACTAGTTTTTGATGCTACTGTATCTATCACTTTTGCATTCGAAATATTTTTTAATAAATCTTTTTCAATAGACATCAACAAAATGTTTTCAAATGGTCCTGTGACATGGTACTCGTTAGCCTATTTTTAATGTATTTCAGTTTATTTCAATTTTGAAAAATTTCTTTCACATGTTACCTGAGTTACGGGCAAAGACAATAAAAATTTGTATGCTGGAAACCTGGATAAGTATTACTGTACAAATTACAATTATGCAAAATTAAAAAGTAGAACATTGGACAATTTTGAACACGTTTTGCATTCGCTTTCCTTGCAAACAAATGTATTTTCTCCTAATTCTGAATCACTTGCACCATCAGCACAGTCATTTTTCCTCGGTTGTGCTCGTCATCAAGACTGACTTTCAAGGATATCCACGTCCTTCAAAAGTCCAAGAGAATACATTTATAGTATGCTTGGAAACAACTTAACTGAAGTTTTTCAGAAAATATGTAAGTTTATCGAAAGGCACGTCTGGAAGTTCTGTTACTTGGTTGAAGTGGCTAGGGTCCAAATAATCCATAAAGTACATTGCTTCTTGAATCTTGAAGAAATACTCGAAACTACCATGTCCAATATTGTGTTGAATGCTTTGATGCAGTACCTGGTCATTGGATAGAAGCAGCTTCATCTTCATATTCACAGGAAAAATCTTTGTCCATCTCTGAAGGCGAATTGTCGACAGGTCAATAGAAAAAAAGAAATCACGTTCTAAGTCTTCAAATTTGTTATTGGCCCATTCTGCAAAGCTTAATAGTGCATTCTTAACGGATTCAAAATCGTCTCTCTACTCTTTCAGTTGGAACAGAGTAGTCTGCGCCATCCGATAGGACTACACTAGCAGCACCCTCTATTTGGAGATTGTTTGACAGAGAGGTCGTCACTTGAAATATCTTAAGGAACATTTCTGCTGTCCGAATTGTTTTGAACTTGAGAAGATCTTTTATATATCCTTTCGCTTTACACCTAGCTTTTGGTTTGATATTTTCTGTAGAAGCAATTTTCTTAATTGTTATGGTCAACTCTATATACAAAGCACTTTCTGGGTTCGAAAAATGATCAAACTTTTTCTGAAAAACAGTGTGTTTTCTACCATCTTGTTTCCGCAATAACTGTAAGACGCCTTTGTTAACATTTTATCTTCCAAATGTCCATTCACTGATAAGACTTACGCATAAATATCTCACAGTCATGCAGCAGAACAATGACATAGAATCAATGCAATTTTTTGTCAGATCACATATGACATGATTGAGTATATGAGCGTAACACCACACGTGTAACTGAGTTTCTTAGTGGTTAAGCGGTTAGCGTATGCGCCTTTGTCGTGGGAGACCTGGGTTCGATTCCCGGCGGGAGCTCATGTGCTTCGGATTTCCCGTAAATCAGTATGTCTCGTCTGATATAGCCTCGCTGCTAAAAGGGCCGTTAAACTCAAAATCAACTGAATCACACGTGTAATTGATCATAGGTGAATTGAAAATATCCGAATATTGTCCTTGCATGAGCCATCGGTTGAATTTCAAATACACTTCTTAATAACAAGTTTTAACTTCTGCAGAATTTCCAGCAGTAAACCACAAAGACACTGGCCTCTGGTAGATATGCATTTTACAATGACAACAATACTTCGTAAAACAACACAGCAGTGGCCTGAAACTACTATATCTTGAGTAGTGTCTAATAGAACAGAAAATATTGAAGCTTGAGAGACTTCTTTCGAAATATCTTCTCTGATAAGTGTGCTGATAGCATTCAAAACATAATTCACCGTGTTTAGTAAAAGTTATGCGACCACTATCCTCTTACTTCCTCGTATATGACTCTTCTCGGTGACCTTATCTGGATTACTTTTAAGCGGAAGATCAAATTTGCTTAAGAAAGGAATAATATCCAAAAAGTTTCCATGATCTATAGCCGTGTCTTTCAGTTTATAGGCTGCTACATTTCCTCTGTAAATGAGCCCTCTTTTACCAATGAGTTTCTGCACTTTGACAACTCGATACATTACCTGTCTGTTTTTTTTCAATCTTATACTGCCGTTGTTTTACCTGTTCATGAGGAAGTAGTTTCTTAACATGAAGTAGTACGTTTTGTCGCGGATTAAATATCCGAAATGTTTTAATTAGTCCATGACAGGTTGTAATTTATATAAGTGGTACGTTTTGTCGTGGAATAAATATCAGAAATGCTTTAATTAATCCATGATAGGTTGTCATTTATGACAGGTCGTCAAAAGTGGTACGTTTTGTCGCGAAAATTCAAGTGGTACGTTTTGTCGCTGGTACGTTTTGTCGGGACACCGGGTAAATTATCCCTAGCGAATTTTTAAAAATGACAAATGAGTTATACCATATTATTTAGATTATTAATGAAATATTTATTTATGAAGAATGAATAAAATAGCTTGAGTCATTTTTGAGAAATGCGTCCGGAAAAAGCTCTCCCCCGAAAGTAAACTACCCCTTCTGGATTTTTCAATACAAATGAATTATACCATATTGTCAGGTTAGTAATGAAACATTTATTTATGAAATAAGTAGTCACCTGAGTCGTTTTTGAGAGAATCGTCCAAGAAATTTTCTCCTCCAAGAGTAAACTACCCCTTCTGCATTTTTCACAGAGAAACAATTAATACCGTAGTATGGGGTCGCTACTGAAACATTAATGTATGAAATATGAACAAAATTGTTAGAACCGTCTTTTAGAAAATAGCAATTTTAGATTTTCACCCTTCAGTAAACTACCCTCAATTTTAGGGATAGGAAGAACATTCGATACGCCCTGGAGAATTTGTGTAAAATTTGGTACGGACATATTGAACGATATGGTCTCTAGACGAATTAACACATTTACATCGGGACAAACAGACGGACGAACGAACATACATCCAAAAATCACTTTTGGAGTTTGTAGGAGGCATAAAATATGTAAATCATTTGAAATCACGAAAAAATGAAATGAAATCTTTAAGTTTTACGTCCCACGGTTATGCAGGCTAGGCTAAAGGAGACGGTGATGATGAGAGATGAGTGAAATGGTGGAATGAAGAAAGTGGGAGGAAACGGGAGAACCCCGAGAAAACACACAAGCACGATGTTGTCCAACACAAACTTACTTGGCTGGAGATCGAACCCGGGACCCCACGCACCAGAGGTAAGCGCTCTGCCACTGAGCCACTATGCCCCCCGTTAAAATCTCGAATTCGATTTTTTCACGATGCCATACTTTCTTTTCTCCTATCGTCGCTTGAAAGTAATATATATATATATATATATATATATATATATATATATATATATATATATATATATATATATATATATATATATATATATATTTAAAGAGAAAGTTAATATACAACAATGTGAAATCATACGAGGGTCACTACGAAAGTTTTGAGATACGCATTGTTGTGGCACGGTATTTGAATACCAACAATTGCGTTCGGTAGTGATATCCAGAGCGAAGAAGCGAAGCAAGTTTCAACTCGCCTCGCTTATCGGCGTGGCCGTATCGCCTTCACTTGTTTGTTGATGTGAGCAGTATTCGGCTGTCTAGAATGGAGCTCGAAAGGGAACATTTTCGGGCAATGATCCTTTACGATTTCAAAAGTGGTTTGAACGAGACACAAAGCCTTGACCGTTTGCAAGGGTTATTTGGAGACCTTGCTCCTTCCCGTGCTAAATTTTTCTGTGGTTTGGTGAATTCAGAAGAGGCCGGGCATCGCTTAAAGATGAAGAGAGAGCTGGACGTCCGGCAACAGCTGTGTCAGATGAAAACATTGGAACAAATGATTCGAGAAATTCTCGAACAACTTTCAAGGACATTGAATCTACAGTGAACATTGGATCGCCAGCAGTAACAAAAATTCTTCATGATCATCTTCGGCTCAGGAAGGTTTCATCTCGTTGGGTGCCTCACACTTTAACTGAACAGCAGAAGCGCATGCGTGTGGAATGGTGTGAAGAAATGCTTACAAGATTTGACGGAGGCAATTCTCGACGCGTCTCTGACATTGTTACTGGTGATGAGACAGGGATCTATCAATTTGACCCTGAAAATAAACACCAGTCTACAGTTTGGATCTTTCCAGACGAAAATCCACCCACAAAAGGGAAGCGACCGCGAAGTGTGGGGAAGAAGATGGTCGCAACTTTCTTCTCCAAATCTGGCCATGTTGCAACTGTTCCACTTGAAGAACAAAGGACTGTTACTGCTCAGTGGTACACCACTGTTTGCCTAGCAAAAGTATTCCAGAAGCTTCGGGAATGGCGTCCAAGAACTAGATTGCGTGGGATCCTTCTTTATCATGACAACGCGTCCGCACACACGGCCAAAATCACAATTCAGTTTTTAGAATCTACGGAGGTCAAACTTATGACTCATCCGCCGTATAGCCCTGACCTGGCCCCGTGTGATTTTTTTCTGTTCCCCAGGATCAAAGATCGCATGCGTGGGAAGAGATTTTGCAGCCCTGAAGAAGCTGCAGTGGCTTACGAGAATGAACTTTCAACACTTGAAGAAAAAGACTGGCAACACTGCTCCAAAAGTGGTTTTCGAGAATGCAAAAGTGTGTACAGTGTAATGGTGAATACTTTGAGAAAATGTAAATGTTAAATTGATTTTAAGTATGTAAGTTATTTCACATCTCAAAACTTTCGTAGTGACCAGGGGCGGATCCAGGATATGATCAAGGAGGGGGCTAAACCATATTTTGCCGTTTTATCCAGTATAAAGCAGGATTTAAGCTTATTTTATCCAGTGTATACCTCAGCGTCAAGGGGGGGGGGGTATAGCCTCCCTTGGATCTGCCACTGGTAGTGACCCTCGTATGTAACTGATCTATCACCTATTTTACTGTAGCAAATGTCAAGTTTCGATCAAAAGTTAAATCAAATTTAAACCTAAAGATGATTTTCAGTAATATTTTACTTACCAAAGGAAATAAGTCTAATGTTTGAAAATTAAATTTTAAAGTTTTATGTCCCACGGTTGTGCCCTGTGGAATAAAAGAAATTGAAAGTGCATCAGTAAGAAAAAAATGGGAGAATAAAAACACACGGAAGGGATTGGAAGAACGTATGTACTTTGGGGTGAACCCCAAACTCACCAACAGTATGTTGTTCTCCTCAAACTCACATGGCCTGGAATCGCACCACAGGTGAGTGCTCTATCGAAGTAAAAACAAACCATGATGCAAATTTGAATAGATAGGTAACACGATAACCAAACGATTTTCTGATATATATTTTTTAAACTATTCGATTTTGAATCACTATAATAAATAGTTTTTTTTAGGGCTTTCCGATTCCCCTACATTTTCGAAAACTGTTAAAGCTAATAGGACTATCTTAATTAGTGATAACGGAAACTGAACCGATAATTACATTATTTACCTTCATTTACATTGGACACCGAGATTTCCAGAACGAAAGTGACTGAACTATCTTTTGATTCTTGCTTTTGATAACGTATCTTGCTCCAACAACAGGACAAATTTCTTGGTGGGCCTGCTCTGTATTCCTCTCTTTATCAAAATAAAATGTTAAAATGTAGCGCAGTTTTGCGGGAAGTTCATTCATCTTCATGGCGCAATATCTTCCATCTGGTTATAAGAATTCCAACACTTGTTGCATATCTACTATCTTCAGGTATCAGCTATCAAACGACGTTAAGCCTGTCCGTCTGCGACTAATACATCCTGAGATCTGGGACATTTACGTCATCTCGAGAGCCAAAGACTCAATACTTTTTGAGACTACCTGATTATTTAAGATGCTATGTTTATATGTTTTGTGGGCAATTCATTTCGACAGTGAGGTATTGGAAACCACATGCTCTAGAAACGTGCTGTTTTTGCTAGTCGATTCAAAATTTTGAGTAAATTTGCCAGTTCTCGTTGGTTTTCTATTCAACGTTTTAGGGGTCATTTTGAGCCCATAACATAAACACTGTCGCTAGGTCTTGCTTAAGATAGCCTTGTGTATAGCGGGTTGACGGACATTTCAGGCGTTTTGCTTTAGTTTAAAAGGCAAAACCTGCTGCATGCTGGTAATTTCGAAGATCCCTCCCTACAGTGTCTGATTTCATGAATATTATAGTTGAAAATGCTTGCATCTATAACAATCCACTCCCTTTGTAAGTCCTCCCGTCCTTCACTTGCGTTTGTACAGGGACATGCACGGACATAATGAGGAATTGGAAAGGAGATTGATGCTGATATCAGAATGATGCGATGTGTATGTACACACCGAAAATTCAATTTGAAATATGTAAAAATAAAACATAATTTTTCGAAATTTAACTGTCTGTTTAATTCTTGGAAGCAAGAATTATTTTAATATTAAACTTTATTTTCAGCAGCAATGAAGAGCTGGGCATGTCAATAATATATATTTAAAAGAATGAAAGATGTTTCCTTTCATACCTAAATGTCGTCTTAAGGATTTAAACAAGCATAATTCTAGTTCTGTGAGGAATAGGACAAGAATTAAAAATATATTTACAATATATTCTACAATATTATTATCGTTTAAAGAAAAGAAAATATTCAAAGTAAGACATACAACAATCGATACATGTTGATGTTCATGCGTAGTTTTTGATATAATGGGAAAATACGAATCTGTAAACCTAAGAATTATACAGTACAAGAATCATATCACTTATTGAGGTAAAACTGATACTGAAATACATTCTCACTGAGATTTTCATTCTGACATTACCAAGACGATGGTACATGGTATGGTTAATTAAATAAAAACCTAAAATTATCATTAACCCTTAAATTTTAATTCCAGTTTAACTATTGATAGAAGTGGATCTGAAAAGGTAGGAGGACAAATGACGTTACGCCGGCCCCCATGCTTATCTTTGCCCATTGTAATTTTAGGAAGTGGAGGGACGAAATACACATTTTCTGGAAGAGGAGGAACGGCGTTCTCCCGCGTTCCCCTTCACTTTTATCCCTGAGCTTTACTAAGATAGTATCCAAATAAACGACATACAGCCAATAGAACACATGGCTGAAGAAAATGTGCTTGAAAATAAATAGTTTTGTGTAACTTTGGAAGAAATTAATGAAAAAAAATATAGTGGCGCTGAAATTTCAGACGTTCGTCATTAATAATAATTTATAGTGTTTTATTTTGTTGGAAAAAAAATATTTACTTATGTATTGTATATGTAGCAAAATATAGTGAACTCTCTCTTAAGTGTCCTCTCTTTAACTGCCCATCTTTCCAGAAATGTCATTTTTCATTACCAGCTGTCTGTGTGTTCCACAATAATAAACATACCCGCAACAATAATAGAATACATTCCTGTACTTCATTCAGTATTGCAGGCTCAATTCAGGGGTATAGAAGAAAAAAACCTGCTAAATCCATTTTTCAATTTTGTCAGAAGACGAAACAAAAGTGACTCCCTTATGTTTCAGAATTGTTTTCTTTAGTGGTCACTACTTAACGCAGATGAGTGAGATCAATAACTGAAGAAAAACAATTATTCAACAATTCTGAAACATAAGGGAATCACTTTTGTTTCGTCTCCTGACAAAATTGAAAAATGGATTTAGCAGGTTTTGCTTCTATACCCCTGAATTGTATTTTTTCTTTTCAGTTTTGTGAAATTAAATCTTTAAATTCTACGTCCCACGGTTATGCTGGTTAGGCTAAAGGAGACGGATATGAGAAATGAAGGAATTGAATTGGTGGAGTGAAACGGAAGAACCCCGAGAAAACTCACGCACACGGTGTTTGTCCACCACAAAGTTCACTTTACGCTAACTGGGATCGAAACAAGGACTCCATGCGCCATAGGTGAACGCTTTATCATTGAGCCACCGTGGCCCCTTTTCAATTTTGTGTTTTTCTGCAATTAATAAACATACACCGTAAATAAGTGTGTGGTTTGTGTGATAGTGTAGCGTACTTTATTCAATATACAGTATTTCGTTCACTTGAGTGTTGGAGTAGCTTGTGGTCGAAGATTTTGATTTTGATAAGTAAAATTTACTGAAATATAATCCTTTAAGACTTGTTTTAACCATTGCAGAAATGCTATACAATTTAGCGGCTATAAAGTGGTGATTTTCATTTAAACAACTTTTTTTTTTTTTTTTTTTTTCGTTATCTGACCAAGCCCGGCCTCATAATGATCGGTTAACGGGAGGTCAACTGTACACTGTCAACTAACAGATTGTTGTTTACTTTCTTCTAACGAGAAACACATAAATACACACACACATCCATACACACAAACATGCGCTTTACGCATTACTACTTCTAAAGTTCAAGAGTTTCTTGGAAAGGGACAGGCCTGTATTTACGTACGAGGCGTAGGACCAGACTCAGGGCGATTAATTTTCTTAGTATAATTGCAGGTATTGTTGAATCAATTAACTGTACTAGGAAACCTGTTGACAATACTGTGTTGTATTTTCTGTAGATTAGTATTAATGATTCTTCCTTTTGTTTTATATTCTAGAGACATGGTCTATCTTTTATTATTTTGTTGTTGTTGTTTTCGCTTACATATATATAACTGAATACGAAGACGAGGGGGCGTAATATTTCCTTGGGTCCAAGGGTGGGAAATGTCTAAATACTGACTTGTCCAAGACACAGTCGGAATTAAAGAATTAATCATCTGCATCAATTGAGACAAGCTGTTTTTTCTTCGCTCAATTGCATTTTGAATTCTAAAAGACCGTGTCTGACCCCCCCCCCCTGCAAAAAATCTTGAGGCTCATCTTAAACTTACAATTGACCAAGTTCTTCAGGGTACTGCAGTTAAAGAGACCGAGAGTGACATAGATGAACAGACTGTCATTCTTAAGCATTGCTTTGTTATTATTGCAATATGTACTTATACAATAGAACTTACTTTACAGTCACAAAATAAATAAATAAATAAATTTACGATATTGATAAACAAAATTTGATTGGTATGAAATAGGTATAAATAATAATAATAATAAACAGACATAAAAATAAGATACTTATAATAATATTCGCGTTCCATTATTTATGTATGTTAAAAGTAAATTTAAAGTAAAGCATAATAAAACATTTGCAAAACTTTAAAGTAAAATTATCAACAAAAATAAAGCATAATATGGATTGTTCTAATGAGAAGTATGACTTGAATATTTAATTAGGATTTACCTAACAGTGCCATAATTAACACACTAAAGGAGAAACATGATGATAATAGCAATAATTGTAAGATAGGTTTATATATTGCTTTCTGGTATCCTTGTAGCAGTTACAAGCGATTCACTTAATTTTCCAACTGGAAGGAAGTTGTTCTTCATTCTTGTTTTAAGTTTACTTGTGTACTAAAACAGAAGTATTTTTATTCAGACACATTTGTTTATTGTGGCTTAGTTTACTTAGTGACAAACATAAAGCTTTGCACCAAGAAAAGGGAAATTATCTAATAAGCTTCAGGAAGATTTCATAAAACCGCCAGTAAACAGTCAACATTCCAAGCTCAAAAATGAACACCAAAAGAGAAAAAATTTGAAATAAGGATCGATTTTTCCCCCATATATTTTTTTTACTTACCTTAGGATTTACACCTGCAAACGAATTAATGCAATCCTCGTCCGATAATCTACAACACATTTTTTTTGCTCCCAAAATAATTATCACCTACATATTGCAAAAGAAAATTCCATTAGGAAAGGTCACTGCAGTACACCAATTTTAGCAGTGTGCACTAACACTGTTATCTACGTTTAACACATGTAGAATGTAAGCTTGCCCTTTAGCCAATCAGAACTGCAGAAAACGCGAAGTCTGGCTCCCTCGTAACAGAGCGAATGAATCAATACGTACCGGCCGTCGAACTACAGAGCAGCGACAAAACACTGTTGGCTGCATGCAGTCGATCGGTGGTTTGTTACTGGGTATCACTTTCCTTCCCGTTATGTTACATACAAATCGATAGATGATGAAAGAAAAGGCAAGGGAGATGTAATCCTTTTATGTAATTAATTATGTAATAAACATTCGAACAGCAATAAATATCTCTTTAAAGTTTACTACCCTACTTGCTTTTCATTGCAAGAAGAGCACATTGAAAACGGGAGATAATATTCATCCGTACTTATGGCCTATAGTCATTGCCTGATAAATGAATGTGTATGTAACTGAACATCAATTACCAGAGATTTACGAACACAATACGTATATATGTATAGACAGAAAGGGCTAAGGGTCTGATTCCTAAAATTTCGATAAGTCTCTTTTTGGTTAAAAAAAAAATCTATTATATTTCAGTCAAAAATTTTCTTGTAGGTCTTATATTTGGAGAACTACATATAGTGTAGCCAAACCCAAACTATCACTTAACTCACTATGTGCTGCTTATTCCGTAAAAAAAAAAAATACGAAAACTCGATTTAGGGGCCGTTCAAAAGTTTTGTGGCCCCTGATCCAAAAACTAATTATTGGCCAGGATCGCAATCTTTCCTTCTTTGTTAAACTAGTAATACACTTACGATGTATAGACACTGAAAATCAAATTTAATGTTAAAGTTTTTGTTAAGAGAGGTTTGCATTTCACTATTTGCTCCAACGACCATTAATTAGTAATTCTGAAAAGAGTTCGGTGAAAAATGAAATGAAAAATTTCAATTTAAAGTCCCACTATTATGACATTTAGACTAAGGGAGACGGATGAGTAAGGCAAGTGAATGATGATGGAAAATAGGCGCAATAAGAACATGGAAGTACCGTTTAAAAATCCACAAATGAGTTCGGTGAAAGAACATGTATCCAAATTGGCGTTTGAGTTTTCTGTTTTTATCTTCTGCAACACCGAGGTCATGAAGGACAAGGCATCCTGTGAATGTGGACTCTGTACAGGGGTGTCCATTCCCCAAGCACCTGTGCGCAAACACCCACATTTACCATTCTCTACTTTGGTTGTGCCATTTTCAATCGGTCAAAAAGGTGTAACAGCCTTTTCAGCCCAGCCTTCCTGAGTAAGACTTCCTGAGTTTCCCTCATGCCTCATCCAGGCAAATGCCGTGATGGTACCTAACATAATAGTTCCATCCCGCTTCCTTCCTTCCCCATTCCTTTCTTCCTCTCCAGTTCCCCGGGGAGTGTGATCGCCGAGAGACGACATTCCTCATATGTATGATGGACTAACATGGCCATAGATGCCGAAAACCCAGAAATCTAATTCCTAATCCTAATCGTAGTGGTTGTGTGGTTAGCTTACGCGCTTACGGAAATGCCTGTTATCGCTCTTGTTTATACCTGTTATCGCTTGTTTTATTGCCTGAGTAACACAATTCCTGCACTTCTTCCACCAGGTGCTCCTTTTTGATCTTCATTTTTCTTGTTGTTTATCGTCTGCTCCACCTCATAGCTTTTGTTTTGCTCTTATTAATTTTCATGTTGAATTTGCCATTAAGTGCCTATTAAATATATATATATAATTTAGACCTGTCTCCAATTTTTTCTCACTGTCTTCCAATATTATGATATCGTTCGCAAATCTAAGTGTGTATATTTTATGCCCATGTAAGTTATTCCTGTGCTGTGAATCAGCCTTATTTCCTTTAATAATAATAATAATAATAATAATAATAATAATAATAATAATAATAATAATAATAATAATAATAATAATAATAATAATAATAATAATAATAATAATATAATGTATTTTCTCGGACAATATCTGGTCCAGAAAAATTCCCGTCTCCCTAATTTTCCTGTAATGGCCATGGCCCATGTTGGCCCATACGTAAGTACTGTTCTGCCCTTACTTCCACACCACCAGTGAGCTACTTCGGCCTGTCTGGAATGGGAATACTCTTTGCTTTCTTATTTTATTACTAGCTAATATTCCCAAGTATCACAGCGGGTAATATTTTGCGCCCCCTCCGAACCTACAATTCTTTTGCACATGAACGAAGAAATATTGACTCCGTTGCTCAGCTATGGATCCAGAAGAGGTTTCGCTCCTCGTTAAGGGAAAATATAAATCTTCTTGTGCTACTTCAACGAGATGAGCTGAGCTAAAGTATTTTTGTGTCAATATATAGGCTACTAGACCGATAATCTGATCTCAGTCTATTGATAGTAAAAAAAAAAAAAAAAAAACATATCCTCGTAAAGAATATTGAATATTGTTATGTTAGGTAAGAAAAAGTGATAGGCACGGTGTCGTGTCGATGAAAATACGAGAACGTTCAGGAGATACAGATGGTGATCAGAAAAATGGAAACACCTAAACGAAATTGCAACTTACCAGATTAATATGGTGTCGGGCCACCTTTCGCCTTCAGAACACCTTGATGCGACGTGGGATGGAGGCATAGAGGTCGTGAATGGTAGCAAGTGTAATTTTACACTATTCCTCGTGCAGGGCATCGGCCAGTTCTGTGAGAGAGGATGGAGGTGGAAATAGTCGCCGGAGTCGTGTTTCCAAGACGGACCACAGATGTTCAATTATGTTGAGATCTGGGGATTGGGCGGGCCAGGGGAGGTGTTGAACTTCATCCCGATGTTCCTCAAACCACGTTGCAACAACGCCAGTTGTGTGAATGGGTGCATTATCATACTGGAAGATGCCGTCATTGTCCGGGAACAACATCCGGACCATAAGATGCAAGTGGTCTCATAAAATTGCGACATAATTGTTGGCAGTGATTCGTCCGCTAAGTGTGACCACAGGACCCAATGAAAATCATGATATAGCGGCCCACGGCATCACCGAGCCGCCTCCATGTTTCACAGTTGGGCGGAGACACTGCAGATCATAAGCTTTTTTGGGCGTTCTCCACACATAAACACTGCCCGTGGTTGGGAATAGGGTGAAGGATGACTCATCCGACAATATCACACGTTTCCTGTCCTCAGCGGTCCAAGTTGCATGGTCGCGGCACCATTTGCGGCGTGCGAAAGCGTTATGGTCCTGATGCGCGGTTTGGCCCGTGCAACACGACCCCGTAAGTTCATGTCATGTAATTCGCGGCGGACTGTGATTGTCGAAACAGGGTGGGGGAGGTGCTGAGTTCCTCCGTCACTTTCTCCGTAGTGGCACGACGGTTCTGCGTGACAATGCGCTTTAATACCCGGCGTGACCTGTCACTCATGATTTTCTTCCGCCCACTGTTCCGCTTCGCCGATGTGGTTTTCCCGTGTGTTGTGTAGGCCTTCATCACCTTCGACACTGTCCCACGCGACACACCTAACACAGTAGCCACTGCCGTCACACTCACTCCACATAACCGCGCACCAACAATTTGCCCTCTTTGAAACTCTGAGAGGTCTCCCATTTTACACTACCTCCGTCTGCTGCAGTCACTGGACACTGCTGTTCCACTGCGCCTGACGTAGTATGGAGACCGACCTAACACACCATCACCAGTGGTCCGGCACTGCGGGCGCCACGACACCACTGCCAACCCATACATGTAACGTCTTGCCAACTACAAGTGTTTCCATTTTTCTGATCACCATCTGTATATATCATGTGTTGTTTCACACCAATGCATTGCCGTGATGTCATTGCCGATGCTCGGTTCCTCCCATCCTTGCACATGTGCAATTGACTCAGTAGCAGTGGCGAATCCAGAAGAGGCGCGGAAAGAGCGCGCCTTCCCCTGAAGGAAAGATTATTTCAACGAGCCAAAAAAAAAAAAATGAAGTGAAATCACTTATTAACAACTTTTACTTGAGTGGATAATGGCCAAATATTTTCTTCAAGTTACAATGGTTGCATTATCCAAGAAAAAGTAAGCAAAGAAGTGCAGCGATCACAGAATGATTAGCCTTATTTCCCACACTGGAAAAATTACTGCACACATACTGAACAGGCGGCTGAAAAGTAAGACAGAAGAGGAATCTTTGAGTTTTACGTCCCACGGTTATGCCGGTTAGGCTAAAGGAGACGGAGATCATAATAAATGAAGGAATTAGTGGAATGAAGAAAGTGGGAGTAAACGGGAGAACTCCGAGAAAACCCACGAGCACGGTATTTGTCCACCACAAAGTCCACACGATGCGAGCTGGGATCGAACCAGGAACTCCAAGCACCGGAGGTGAACGCTCTATCACTGAGCCAGTTCAAAGATACAAAACGACAAAAGTTCTTCTGCTAGTACAAACTAGCCAATATTCCCAAGGTTTGCAGGAAGTAATAATTTGCTCCCCTTCTGAACTTTCCATCCGTTTGTGCAGCGATGGATCTAGAAGGGGTTGCACATTTCCTTCAAGGGAAAATATAATCTTTTGTGTTTATTCAACAACATGAGCAGGAGCATTTTGTCTGTCAATATATTAGAAAAATAATCCGCTCTCAGACTATTGTTAAACAAACTAGCTAAAATCCCAAAATATTACAACGGGTAATATTTTGCATCCCTTCCGAACCTACCATCTTTTTGTACAAAAATAAAGAGGACGAAGGTTTAATATACTTGAGAAAATATAAGAATTATTCGAGACGTTTTTGTGATTATACTGTCCGTCATCCCTGGCACCAAAATGAGCATAAAACTTCCCAGACTGACCATAGTCACATGTTTAGAAGTTAAAAGTCGTTGGCTTCAAATGGAATTACACAGACTCTTCTGACAAGCTGCAGAATGAAAGTTATAAGTCAGTACGCTACGCAAAGACAGTTAATACCAGTTACTCCTTTCAAAAATTTTTGGCGCACCTCTTGTTTCCACAGGAACATGTAACTAAAAACACTTTCTGTAAGTAACTGAACAGACCTTCTTCTAGAAGATTTTGTCCTCGGACCGCACTGGGACACATACTAGTCGCTAAGGGGCGTATCTTGCACAAGAGTGACATATAGTAGCGGTTTAATTTATCTTAGCTCCGGCGTGCGGAAGGGGAGTTGGTCAACTCCGAGGAACCTCAGGTTATGTGCCAGGAGGAAACACTACAGCTGGACAATTTAATAAAAACTATCTGACTTAAACAACACCTTATTCAGGCAATAAGCGTTCCCAAGTACTCGAAACAAAATATATAATAGTGGCACGGTGGCTCAGTGGCAGAACGCTCACTCAGGGGGGTGATTTGGAAGAGAGCAGAGGGGCAATCAAATAATACACATAATTTATACAATTGCAGGTTAACCCTTTTAAATAGCGACTTTTTAAGGTAAATTATAGACTTTCAGTCAACCAGTTACAGCATCATTCCTATTTATCCTGGGATCATGGTTCATACCCCATTCTCTTCAGAATAGAGCAGTCTTTCAAATGGTGCCATTCACATTTCCCTATCATGACTCTGAGCTGGGAAAGTTTGAGAAAATCAGGATTTTTAAAATTCTTTTTCAAATTTTGAGTCCCTCTGGATATTTCGTGTGTTGACACACAGATCTCAAAATCAACTGAAAAAATACTAATGGGTGTACTAAATGTGTGTAAAAAATTTCAAGCTTCTATGTTGAATAGTACGGTCGGGGAAAATGTTTACCAATGAGCACCACAATGCCAAAGATCACTCAAAAAGATCCGGATGTAATATAAAAATTTCCTGAGACATCCCTATTTAGCGTAGGATCATGGCTTGCATCTCATTTTCTTCAGAATAGAACAGATTTTCAAACGGTACCATTCACATGTCTCCATCCTCTATTTGAGGCGGGAAAAACGTGAAAAATAGGATATTTTTGTTAAAAATATCGTTTTTAAAAAAGTTTTTTGGCCCTCTAGATCTTCCTGTGTTAACACAGAGATCTGAAACAAATCTGAAAACTACTAAGGGGTACGCGGAATGTGTGTGTGCAAAATTTCACTAAGTGCAAAAGTAAACATTATTTTGTTTCAAGTTATGACATCATCGTTCCCTATGTCTCGAAGCAGAAGGTCTATAATGCCTCCAGGCTTGAAAAAAGTAATAAAAAGCTTTAGTAGTACTTTTTTAAACTGAGTAATGAAGACACTACCCTACTGTGTAAAAATACACGATAAAATTTACAGAACGTGAAACTCTTGTGTCTGTGGAGAATTTCCATCCCAGAAGCAAAATATGAAATGACCTATGGTGCGAGGGATCCCTGGCCACGTGAGTTTTGGTGGATGGCATCGTGTGTTTTCTTGGGGTTCTCCCAAGGGCGCCGATCCTGGGGGCCCGGGCCCCCAAAGCTCATGTGGGCCCTCTATTGTATTTATGAATATACAATTTTTGGCATAATTTGAATGCAATTTGTCTTAAAATCCTTATATGTATATCTTCCGCATCTGAATGTCCCCCCCCCCCCAATTTACAGAGAAATCGGTGCCCTTAGGTTCTCCCATCTTCTTATTTCACAATTTTTCATAATTATTCGCTTTAGTTAATCATTCGTCTCCTACAATCAATAAGAGCATAATCGTTGGATGTGAACCTGCAAGATTTCATTTTCATTTCATCGGTCCTAGAAGTATGCGCATGATAAAGCAAATGAATGATGATGGAAGAATTACGAGTGACACTAATTTGGAGAAAACGGGACAATACTCGATCAAACACATAGATTACGATATTGTCTGCCAACTCATTTGGTGTGGAACGGTTGCGCCAGAGATGAACAGCATACTATGGAGTATGAGTGAGTCTCCTTTGTTGAAAACAGAGATTATAATGATCTGATATCCCGCTATTAACTGGGTATTTTACAAGATCATAAAGTTATATTATTTCAACATTAATTATACTTTATGTTACAGTTTGTACCATTGTCTTTCACAGTCGCAGTTGCGTGATATGTTAAGTTCATATTGTTAATCGTTAATACACACAGATAAGTATTATTTTCACACCATATATTATAACAATCAAAAGTCAACGATTTATTTGCAATAAAAAGACATTTCCATCCATAATTAAATTGTATTTTTAAAGTGATAATGAAAACACTTTCCAAGGGCAATCCAGAGATTGCTTATTTTTTAAATATTTTGTTTTTTAATTGTGTATCTTTGTACGCTACTAAGACTGTAAAAAGGAGTCATTCTCCGCATAACTTAAAGCGACCAAGATGGTGTAAAAGTACGATAGTATGTAACTGGATAAATTCACCATTACATTATAGATTTTAAAGAAAAAAAATCTTCGAATATTTGTTGTGTGCTAAATCTGAGGAGGGAATCAAATTCACCCTTTCATTCTTGACAGATTTTAACCTCAATATATAAAGATGATTGGGAAGCCTCCAAGTAAATAATATTCCATATTACTATATGGAGTAATATTTATATGGGGTAAAAGTCGAATTGAAAAGGTATGGGGACGCATGGCGCCACGCCGGTTCCCGTGCCTATCTTGCCCATTGTAATATATTAGGAAGTAGGGGACGCCATAGATATTTTTGGAAGTGGAGGAACGGCATCACCCCTGATTTCCCCCTCACTTTTACACCTGATATTACAGCAAACTCGAATATTTTTTGAAACAAAAGGTAAAAATATATTTCAGAGAACAATTTTCTTGTAGGCCTTATATCTGGAGAACTACATTATAGTGTAGCCAAACCCAAATTATCACTTAACTCAGTATAATGAGTTTGTTCCGTAGAAAATACGAAAACTCGATTTAGAGGCCGTTGTGGCTCCTGATCCAAAAATGCATCAAAAGATCCAATATATTTCAATAAAAATTTTTCTTGTATGTCTTATATCTAGGGAGCTACATATAGTGTAGCCAAACCTAAAGTATTACTTAACTCACAGTGCTTATTTCGTATAAAAAAAAAAAAAAAAAAAAAACGAAAACTTGATTTAGGGGCCGTTCAAAACTTTTGTGGTTCCTGATCCAAAACTAATTATCAACCAAGATCGCAATATTTTGGTGCATTTTTTGGATCATACCTGAAATTTTTGTTGGCAAAAGTTGTCAGGAAAAATCATCTTATCATATTATTTGGACAAAAAAAAAAAAAAAGAATTTTCTACATTTCACCTACTTACCTTATATGAAGACTTATGTTGATATATAATGTACCGGTATCTATTATCTTTCAAGGGATTTACTCCTTTAAGTTCCTACGGATCTCTTAATTTCTCGTTCTTCGATTAATGTGTCCTTTGTTTTTACAATATAATAACATTTTTCTGTAAAAAGAAATACATAAAATAGGGAACATTTGTTTCAAGTTTAAGTACCAACGATTTTGATCTGAGGCTAAAGGAGACGCTGATAATAACAATGAATGAAATTGTTTAAAAAAAAACATTGGAGGAAATGGGAGCATCTCGAGAAAACCCACACTTGCACAGTGTTTGTCCACCGCAAAACCCACTTGGCTCGAAGTGGGATCAAACGAGAGATCTCACGCTCAAGAGGTGTGCACTTTTTCCTTTCTTTTCTTTTCTTCTTTTTTTAAAGAAAAGCTTTCTAACTAATTTTGTCTCTTTTCTACTCTTCAGAAGTAGTGAATTCGACACGGACCCAAATACAGAAACATCAACTACAGTTAAAATTTGAACCATGCTACTACGGAGAGACTTGAACTCACACGAACTGCTAACGCCTCAGGTCGCTTGACTACACCCACGGGAGGCACGGCAGCTCAGTGGTAGAGCGCTTACCTCGTGTGCGTGAGGTTCCTGGTTTAATTCCCGGCCAAGTAAGTTTGTGGTGGACAATATCGTATCCGTGAGTTTTCTCAGGGTACTCTCACTTTCTCATTTCACCAATTCTTCCATCATCATTCACTTGCTTTAATCATCGTCTCCCTTCGACTACAGGGCATATTCGTGGGACGTTAAACTGGAAGATTTCGACTACACCCAACAGGTAATCATTGAGTGAGCCACCGTAGCCCATATGCTCAATTAAATAGATTTTCATATTTTGGAAGTCTCCTTCTACGTTTCAAGGTGAATTCCGTAACATTGTTAGCGTTCAATGAGAAAAAAAGTCTAAAGATGAAATGAATAGATAGATTTCATCAGCGGAACAAAATGATACAGTGGAGTGTAAATTCCCGTGCGTAGTTTTCGAGGAAACAAATTTCTTGTAAACCTAAAAATTGGTGCTGTACAATAGCCTGTTAAGGTGAAATTGAAACCGAGGCATGTGTACATTAAATGTTTCATTAGGAGTCAGCAGTGGCTAAGTAATAGAGCCCTCATTTCTGGTACGTGGGGGTCTCTGGATTGTTTCCAGTTCTCGCCAAGTGTGCTTTGTGGTGGACAAACACCATGTGTATGGGTTTTGTCGGGGTTCTCCGGTTTCCTCGTACTTGCTTCATTCCACCGGTATCATTCATATCATCATCATCGTCTCCCTTAGCCTCGGAGCTTAATCGTGGACATTAAACGATAGATAATAATAATAATAATAATAATAATAATAATAATAATAATAATAATAATAATAATAATAATAATAATAATAATAATAATAAACATTATGAGGCTAATAATTTTGTCAGAAAATGATACCAATTTGTTGGTATCTACTGGAACCAAAAGGAAATTCTACCATGTATCTATCAGGACACACTTTCAGTAGGCATATCATGAAAGATATGCAGGTTATTTTTTCTTTAACACTAATATACCAAAACAATTTCTTTCAAGTGAAGAAAGTGATATGTCTCAATTACTGTTTTTTTTTTAAGATATTATTTTTCGCTTCCTTTATCATTAACATCTTTACGCTAATGCTATTTAACACAACATTTCATGTCGTCGGTAATTTGATGATTCTGGAACTTTCTCTTCGTACATGTATTTTTTTTTTCTAAATTATTATGAAGGCTTTATCAAGTGTCTTCAAGTAAAGAGTAATTCAAAAAGAAGAGAAAAAAAAGTGAACGTAAATTCACTCATGAAGTTACTCCTACTTCCATCTACATCTGATTTTATCATGAAGAAGACGAGAATGTAAATAATCTGCGGTAACGAAAGTGGAAAATGAGTGTGCGGAGCTGTTTCCTTCCTTTTTTGTTATGCTATTAGTATTATTATTCGCTTGCAAAACGTTTTCTTGACACTCCTGTGTAATATGATGATTTCCGCCTCTCACTGCAACCAAGTTGAAATCTCTACGTAGCATGACAATGGGAGGAAATAATTAGCGCTGCATATTTTCAATGTATTATACGTGTGATATCTGAAATTTAAGCCTAAGTGTATTTATGTGGGGTACTACATTTAAGTTTTCAAAGATGCATTACGTACGTATTATTATTATTATTATTATTATTATTATTATTATTATTATTATTATTATTATTATTATTATTATTATTATTATTATTATTATTATTATTATTATTATTATTAAGTATTCTTTCTGCATGTTGCCGGGCTCTGTGACTAATGAGGTATTTTTATTGATTACTAGCTGTTATGCCAGCACTTCTCATGGGTCAGATAAAATATCTATGTAAACAAACTGAATAACGAAAGAAAAAAAGAATCACTTACTTTAATAATGGATTTGACACTAGTATCGGTCATTTTGAATTATTTTTACACGTCTCGGTATACACCCCCGCTGACCCACTTTCCGCAGCCGAATGGGGTAAATGTGGAAATTAATGCGATCGGAGATTCACCATTGATATCAGCGACCGCGAAAACTATGATTGTGACACTAATATCGGACATTTTCTACTATTTTTACATGCCCTGGTAAATTACCTCCCCCCGAGACCCCTTCGTTCATTTAAAAAAAAAAAAACAACATAGTTTTGGTCTGGGCCTTGGACCAAGGTACCCGTGACCAAAATGTGTGAACTCTCGGACCACTCGTCTGGTCCCCAGGCCGCACACAGACAGACACACAGACACACAAACAAACTCTTTATTTTATTTATATTAGATTATTTTTTAAGGTTTGGGGGTAGAAATGTTTCTTTCACTTTTCTAAATTTTCAGTTTCCTCTTTTAACTCCAAATATTTTCTTCTCGAGTAGTTATGTTCTTCTTCCTACTCCTTGCTTTTCTCCATCTTCCTCTCTATGGTGGTAAGTGGCCTTACTGCGAAGAACGCTGGTTAAAAACGTCCTCTTCTCTCCTACCCCTTTTAAATATTTTCGTTTGTTACTCTCTCTGTCCATTTTATCTGCTTCATCTTCCTCCAATACTACATTTTGAAGCTCTCTAAATATTTATTCTCTAACTTACTTAATGTCCAAGTCTCTGAACCACACAGTCCAATACTCCATATATAGCTCTTGACCAACTTCTTAGTTCAATATTAAGCCTGTTGTTAAGATTGATCTTTTGTTGTTGAATGATTTTTTGGCTATGGCTATTCTGGGCCTGATCTCTTTGGTGCAGTAAGCGTCTCTTGTCAAAATACTTTTAACATAATTGAAATTATCGACCTCTTCAAGTTCGTTGTGTTCTACTTTGACCAATAAGGGAGCATTTTCATGAGATATTTTGATGACTTTCGATTTTTCAAAGTTAATTTCCATTTCATATAGTTTCCCAGTGTGAACTACTTTGTCCAGCATCTCATGTAGTCCTTCTTGGGTTCTAGATATAATAGCATGTCATCTGCATGATTTTATTGATAATCTGCCCTTCGATCTTGACACCTCCAACTCCCATTAATGCTTCCTTCATTAAACATTCACTATAAATGTTCAATTGTGGCAACATACTACATTCTTGTGTGGTTCTTCTTCCAACCTCCAGACGGTTGGTTTCTCCTTGATTCAAACTCAACTTCACTCGTTGTCGCATGTACAGGTTGCTAATGAGTAGTCGGTCTCTCCAGTAGATCCCGATTTCTTTAAATATTTCCAGAAGTTTGGTCCAATTGATCCGGTCGGAAGCCCCTTGCCAGTAGATAAAGCACAAACACGACTTTTTTTTTTTTTTTTTTACGTCAAAAACTCGTTCTGATATAATTCTCACCAACGCACCAATAGCATTTCTGGTGCATTTTCCTTCCCGGAATCCACATTGATCTTCCTCCAACATCTCTTCTGTCTTGGGGCGCGGTGGCTCGGTGGTAGAGCATTCACCTCCGGTGCTTGGGGTCCCTGGTTCGATCCCAGCTCGCGCCGTGTGGACTTTGTTGTGGACAAACATCGTGCTCGTGGGTTTTCTCGGGGTTTTCCCGTTTCCTCCCACCATTTCACTCATTTCTCATTATCACCGTCTCCTTTAGCCTAACCGGCATAACCGTGGGACGTAAAACTCAAAGATTCCTCTTCTGTCTTACTTTTCAGCCGCCTGTTCAGTATGCGTGCAGTAATTTTTCCAGTGTGGGAAATAAGGCTAATCATTCTGTGATCGCTGCACTTGTTTGCTTACTTTTTCTTGGATAATGCAACCATTGTAACTTGAAGAAAATATTTGGCCATTATCCACTCAAGTAAAAGTTGTTAATAAGTGAAGTCAGTACTTTCATTGCATTGTCTCCTAAACCCTTGAACAAATCTGCTGGTATGTCGTCGTCTCCAATGACTTTCTTCCTTCGCATGTCTTTGGTGGTTTGTACTACGTCACTTTTCAATAACATTCCAGATTCTAAGGATTCTTTTATGGTTAGTAACTACTGACCTTGTAGATCTTCGATTCCAAACGTGCTTATACTTTCTTAGCTTTCCCTCCTAATTCTTGTGCTTTCTGATACACCAGTTCATATTTCCCGCGCCATTGAAGTTCCATTGTTTCTTCACATATCCGTTCCACGTACTTCTCTTTGGCTTTGTCAGTCTCTCTTCTCAATTCAGTATCCAGCCTCCTGTATTCTATGATGTCCGTGGTTTTCGCCGTTCTGTGTTCTTCCATCTTCTTAAGCATCGCTTCAGCTATTCATGGTTTTCTCAGTGCGCTTTCCATTCTACTAATGTTATTGTGGAGTGTCTAAAAGAATCTGTTTCACTTTTTCCCAACTATTTTCTACATTGCCATATTGCCCATTGCACAGGTTTTTTCTTCAATCTCTTCTTTCGCATCACTGTCCATACTTCTTAGTCGCTTTAAGTTCCATTTTCGATTTCTCCTTCCATTTTTCTTGATTGACTTCAACCAGGTTTGCACTTCCGCCACTAGGAGATTGTAATCAGAATCGATGTCCGCTCTCGGTAGTGTATTCATGTCTCGTATATTATTTCTGAAACTTGCTTGACAAGAATGTAATAGATTTGGTAGCGCTTCTTATCCGCTGGATTTTTCCACAGCTTTGTTTTTCTTTTCTTAAACAACGTATTCGTCACCACCAAGGTGACCAGACGTCCCGTTTTAGCCGGGACAGTCCCTTATTTTCAACCGTTGTCCCGTTTTTTTCTGATTCTCAAACGGGACGCCTAAATGTCCCGTTTTTAAGCAGTGTCCCGTAATGAAGCCTATTATTCAAAATATAAACGGTCAATGCTAATTTTACACTCTTCCGTACCAACACTCATTGGGAAGGTTCAGCCGTGCCTAGAACTTCTGAATATTCAAATGAGAATTAAGTGTTCTGTGGTTCGAGTGGGAATTGAGTGGGAATTCTGAGTGTTGAAGTAATTAAAAGTATTGTTGGGTAGTACTTAAGTTAGAAACGCTGTGTTATCATTCTTACTTGTGTATTTTGTAAATTGAAAACACTGCTGAGTCCCAAACTGCAATGTGGAAGTCACCCCACCCCCCCGTCGCCGATTCGTATGCGTCCCGTTTTTGAAAGTAAAAGTTCTGGTCACCTTGGTCACCACCATATCATGTTGTATACAAAACTCAAAATGCATTTGGCCTGGTGCGTTTCTTCCACCCAGTCCAAATGGTCCTAGCATGTTATTCGTAACTCCTTCTTCTACCACACTGTTGAAGTCTCCGTTAGTATGGAGTTGAGTTTACCTCTTCCCTCCTTATGCAATATGTCATTAATCTCATCATATATATATATATATATATATATATATATATATATATATATATATATATATATATATATATATATATATATATATATATACTTCTACTTCATTGTCATGACGGCTGGTTGTTGGCACATACGCTTGTAGTATCACATTATCCATTAGTTTTGCACTTAGCTTTATAAACATCAAGTGGTCATTGCAGGATTCCACTTTGGTTACGCTTCTTGCTACTCCGTTTCTTATTGCTATCGCGTCACTACTATTCTAAGCCTCCTTAACGTCACTCGAATATTGTGTAATTTCTCGACACTATATAACCTTTTCCTGACCATCTCACTTCACTCAAACCCACTATGTTCATTTTGTCTAAGACAGTGAAATAAAATCCTAAGTTTACATTGTTCTTTAGGAGATATAGTGAGATGTTTACCATATGAGTTCATATATACATGGTTATGAAAATAATGGAAACACCTTACAAAACACAACCTATCGGATTAAAATGGCTGGGACCACTGTCAGCTTGCAGAATAGCTCTCTTCGTTGTGGAACGGAGTCATATAAGTCTCGAATGGTTCCAGAAGGCTAGTGCAACATTTCTCATAGAGTGTAACACTCAGCTCGAGGAAGGATATCTGTCCGAAGTCTGAGCTCCAGAACTGACTCCAGGTGTTCACTAATGTTGAGATGCGGGGCAGTGTTACCAACAGGTGGCTTCAGATATTTCAAGAACTTCAGGTACTTTTGGATATTGATATTTATAATTGTAATAATAGGAATAGGACTTATACTACTACTTCGCTTTCGAGACACATAGCCTGCGAGTTTTTAGAGAAGTTAACTACTTGAAAAAATATATTTTTGAATCACTGTAATATATAAATTATTATATAAAAATTGAAACTAACTGTGTGTGCCCAATCATTACGAAAAAATTACAAAGTCAAATGAAATGATTTTCTGTATTTAGTTAGATCTTAATCCAAACTGGAATGTTATCATATCGCTTTCATTTTAATACATATCCAAAGAGGGTAGTGGGGATCCG
This sequence comes from Thermobia domestica, assembly GCF_964235325.1. Classification (NCBI taxonomy): domain Eukaryota; kingdom Metazoa; phylum Arthropoda; class Insecta; order Zygentoma; family Lepismatidae; genus Thermobia; species Thermobia domestica. The sequence continues at coordinate 95,708,371 of NC_137468.1, forward strand.
AATTTTTGCGAAAAAAAAATCAGTATCTCGCAATCCGTTAAACTTACGGAGCTGAAATTCAGTAAATTAACTCTTTATTGAAAATGAACAGAACGTGTCTCTTTTATGGGCGGAGGAGGCACTTTCTATATATGGAAAAATGGTAGTGGGTTGGTTTGTAAAAATAATAAAAAACGATCGATATTAGATGAGAAACAAATTCAGAAAGTTCCGTCGCTTTTTCTTCCACCACCTTCGAACATCGATATGTCTCCTAGTGCGTACCTGAAAGATCAAAAATAATTCCCATCAGCATCGACGACCTTCTGCCAACGTTTTGGAAGGCCATGGATTCCATCGCAGTACAACTTCGTGGGCTGTAAAGCGAAGAAGGTATCAAGTGCATCTCTACTAGTGCATCTCTATTTTGCATCTCTACTAGAGATTTGAACTGATGTCTTCTAAGTAGATTGTCCAAGGAATGGAACAGGTGATAATTGGATGGTGCAATGTCCGGGGAATATGGCGGATGCAATAGTGTTTCCCATTCAAGGTGTAGAATGATGTTCTGGGTCATCCTAGCCACGTGCGGCTTAGCGTTGTCTTGTAACAGGAGAACCTTTTCCGATTCAGAATTGCTAGCTCCAGAGTTCTTCTTGAGCACGGCTCAACTGATGACAGTACACAGTTGCATTGATGCTCTGACCAGTTGGTAGCAGTTCCCGATGCACGATGCCGCGAGCAATCCACCAAACACATAGGAGGGCCTTCTTCTGGTGCAGTGCTGGTTTCGGCTGCTTTGGAACCGGTTCATGGGATGCTAACCAATGACGACTGCACCATGGAGCTTCATACAGGACCCACTTGTCATCACATGTCCACACCCTGTTCAGAAATAGCTTCTTCCTCAGACGGGAGAATACAGAAACACAGGTATCTGCTCGCGTTGCCTTCTGGCCCGGAGTCAAATTATGTGGGACAAGTTGACCCAACTTGTAGTGCTTCCCAAATTGATGGAGGTGTTGCCGAATGGTTTCTCCACTCATACTGAATTGTAGTCCCAGCTCCTCACATGTCAGTGTTCGCCTCAATTGTTGCCTGAAGATCTTCATTTTGTACATATGTTGGTATTCCGGCCCGTGGTGCGCTTTTGAGTGTTTCATCACCATCCTTAAACTTGTTCAACCATTGTTGTACTGTCCGCGTAGTCACGACTCCCTCACAAAACACCTATCATATCTTCCGCACCGCTGCAGCGGCGTTTGACCCCAGTTTGAGAACTCGTACAGCATACACGCCCTTATGACCCCTCTGTGGAGGCCCCATGCGCACTTTGTCCTTAGGCAAGTTCACGGTGTAACTGAACTGCCACAACCAGGTAGTATGTTGGATATATCCAAACCAACAACTGATCTTCGCCTTATCTCCATTCGTATTCAACTGACGCTGTGAGGGCCAATGGAACAACTTTCTTGGTTACCTTTATATTAATTGAGAAACAAAAAATACAGTGCTTTGCTTGATATATCCATTGCTTTCTACTATAATAATTGCTGATAATACAGTGCCGCATACTACTATACTTTCTACTATAATACAGTGCCGGTTTTACGCATAAGCTAAGCAAGCTATAGCTTAGAGCCCCAGTCTCTTTGGAGTTCCAAAAATTTAAAAGAAAATATTGGATGTACATTTCCAAAAATAATATTAAAAAATAAATAAATCTACATACAGCAACAGTGTGCTTGTGTGCTGTGGGACCCTCCTGCTAGCTGCACCCTGAAATGTTAGTTGACAAAGAATAGCTGGACATCGATTACCTCCAATAGCTTAGGGGCTCATCAAACCTAAACCCGGCTCTGTTGCTGAAGCTTATGTTTATTATATGGAGCGCTTAGAGCACAGGCCAATCAACCCATAGAGTTGTGAGAAAAGTAGACATAAAATGTGTACTGTAAGCTTAATTACACGGAAATTTTAAGTTTGGACTGTACGCATAATTAAGCCCTATATGTACAATTTTAGACTTCCTTTCCTTTACGTTGTTCTTGATTTGGGACTTTCCTTTTTTCCTCTGAAAAGTATTAACAATTCAATAAGGAAATAAATATACCAAGATAATTCAATTGAAATTCATCGTAATTTGGCCCATCACAAACATACCGTAAAGTCAGATTCGCTGGTATTGTAACACAGAGGTGCTTGAGCGATTGACTGTAGAAATTCAAACTTGGATTAAGCCTTGTTTTATTACAATGTAAACTCTTGTCAGTGGAGAGGACGGCGTGGATCATGGAACAGACTTGATGACGATGGGTTTTGGTGGGTCGGAGTGGATCATAGTGGGTGGTGGGTCAGTGTGGGTTACAGTAGGTGGTGGGTCAGTTGGTTGTGGGTTACGATGAGTGACGGGTCGGCAGGGCCGGCCTTAAGCCGATTGGACCGATTGCTCCCAATCGGGCCCCGCGCCTAAGGGGGCCCCGCGCTTGTGCCGTCTACTCTACTGTCCAGTCTCCAGTGCCGTTTTAACAGCATATTAGGACCCCAGAGCAAACAAATGTGTTGTGGTCCCTATGACTAAATTTTGCTCCTAATACATATAATTAATACACGCCATTCTGTTCGCGAGGCCCCCGACCAAGTGGCTATGGCAGCGTTAAGATAGCTCTGCTACTCTTCGGTTGTCAAGTACACACGACAATATATTGCAATATAGGTACATCTATGGACTCCACAAGGAAGGGTATGGCCTCTCCCTAACAAGTAAATGAATAGTTTGTATTAAGTTTCATGGCATAAGTAAACATTTTCTGAATTTAATGCTGAAGTAGTTTCTTTCTTTTTGTGTGTGTGTTTAAAAACTTCTGCTGTAAAAATAGATATTAAATCCAGTGTGTATTCTGCCCACACCCAACACTACTAACACTTCCCCAAATTTCCTTACACACAACCCTGGGTGTAAAAATATTGTTTTCTTTGACTTTGTGCGAAAATGTATATCACTATTCTGGGTGTACACGCTATGTCATGTGATACTATCGTGAATACCAAGATGATATGATATAAAAAAATCAGCCTCACTGCGACTTCCTTGCATATTCCTTCTCTTATTATCTATAGCTATATTAAAAAGACGAAACCAGAGGACAAACTTTGCCCTCTCCTATGAAAAATCCGGTTGATGTATTTTTTTTTTTTAAATCAAATCAGGAAAACCGAATGTATACTAATGCGTATTGAATAGGTGTCTGCTTATGAAGGTTTGTCTTCTAACCCGAATAATTTAATGGAAAATATGTCACCCATCTTCAATAAGTTTCTTAAGGTTTGTGTTCGTCTCATCTGCATTTCATTTTGTCTGCAGTCGATAACGATTTCAATCTGATTATATCTCCCTACGATGTTCTCACTAGCGTACATTACATTTTCCTGACTTAAGAAATCTTTGAACCAACGAATTCATATTAATGTGCATTTCATTGTCTTACAAATATAAACTTATGGAAAGACTTCACCATTGTGTTTCTTGTAAAATTCTAGCGCAATTTGATGTATTATACGAACCTCTTCCTATTTAAAAACGTCGAGCGAGATACAAGATGGACGACTTCAAGATACTGGCCATGATACCCTCAAATAGATGTCTACTTCCTCCTGGTGTCAGTTAATGTGTTTTTGTTTTTCATCCTTTTATCCGTTTTACAAATAAAATTAAATTTTCAAACTTGAAACACATTGTTATGGCTTATTCTGATCAACCAGGTTTTTGGCCACTTCGGCTGTCTTTATAGATTAAAGCACTTTAAATTTTGCTTACGCTCGTTTCTTGATATTTCACACTTCTCTGCCAAGTTTGGTCAAGAAACTAGCTTTCGACATCGATAGGTTTACTTGTAAAAAAAGAAAACTATGAAATACTGGTACAGAATCTTCTTGAAAAATTGCGAGGTACAAGGGTGAAATATGTATTATAAAATTCATTCACCGTCTGCATTTTCATTTGAGTTATTTCTTTGAAAAATTACCTGCTATGAGCAATGAACAGAGTGAGCGTTTTCACCAGAACATTTTGAAGATGGAAAAACGTTATAAAGGGAAATACGTATAACCACTAGATCCGCAGGGAGAGCGCTATATATATATATGCAGGGTGTTTCAAAACAACACCAACAATGTTAGGGAGGTGATTCCTGACACCAAGATAAGACAAAAAGTATAGACCAACCTGGGTGCACAGATGTTCCTTTCGGAGTTATAAGCTGCTAGAAACATCAAAAAATGAACCTGAAAGGTTCATAGGTTCAAAACTATGGGACCTACCGTAGTTGGGTCAAGACCACTTAGGAACTAGTATATGCACTAAATAAAAATCCGTGTTTCAGAATCTTCCGGTACTCCCACAATAGTATTTATAGAGGTAGTTAGTGAATACTTCAAATTATTTGCCCGTAGCCAAACTCCCTCTAATATATATAATTTGTTTGAAGTTAGTTGTAAACCTGGGGCCCCGCAAAATGCTTCCAATCGAGCCCCGCGCCAGCTAAGGCCGACTCTGTGGGCCGGTGGGTCGTGGGACAAATTTTCGTTGACCCACGCCATCTCTGCCCTTTAGTACACAAACGAAAATTTTGCATGCACAAACGATACACTATCGCTTGAAAATATTTTGGAGTCAATCACTCGGGGTGGGCTAACGTTTAAACGGCTCCTCCAAATTGGTTTCTGAATAGCTTAAAATTGTTTTGTGCACAAACGTCATTTTTGAGTGTAAAAATGCGCTCAAACGATGCACAAACGTTTGAAACTATTTTGATGAAATTTGCAAGAGTTGATGGACGGGGAAGCCATCTAAACAGGAGTAAATAGCAGCACAAATCAGAAGTTAAAATACACAAGTTCCCTTTTTCTATCTGTAAAGGCTGTCTTCACACGAATTTAAAGAAAGAAAAGAGTGTTTCTGCCATGTTCCCCAACCATGTGCAAAATACTTTCAGTCTACAATATTACATTTTCCCGGTAAAATGTTGGACCAATTGTTGTTGTTTTTCAAATGCATCTCATGCCTTAATGCGACGGCTGACCCACGTTCGAATCCATGGACCCGTGCCAATCGAAGCAGTTACACTGAGGTTGTGCATTAGGGAGGTGGAAGTGAACAGGGGCGTACGTTAACTTGAAGGGACGAGGTTCGTATTCCAGTTGTGAGTCTAATTGAGCTTGACCTCAAGAGATCTTGTGACGGGTTTGATTTAGGATTTTAGATTTCTGGGCTTTCGGCATCTATGGCCATTTAGCTCGTCACGATTGAGTGATGACGTTCCTCTGCGAGCACACTATCCAGGAAAAGGGAAGGAAGGAAGCGGCCTGGGACCTATATGTTAGGTACCACCCCGGCATTTGCCTGGTGTGAATGAGGAAAACCCAGGAAAACCTCATTCAGGATGGCTGACCTGGAAAAGCGTTTTACATTTTTTCGACCGAGGACCCCCACCGGGAATGGAACCTGGGACCGCTTGCACCAAAGGCGAGAGCCGTATGGGTTTGAGTTTGCTGTTGTCTCTACAGGTTGACTTTCAGCCACAGACTGGGTTAGATTATGAAGGTTGCCGGGCACGCGGACTACTAATAATATATAAATAAAGCAATAAAACACAGTCAAACTTCGAGACCTGGATAACTGAGAAACATCTGTTACTGAGAATCTTGGCCTTCAACATTACTTCTGTTAGTAAGACATCGGATTTTTCAGCCTGTTAAGTAAGAAGCTCGGTAACTGACACACTTTCTATAAGTGGAACTAAGTTGGTGGTCCCATGAGATCTCATTTATTCAGGTTTGACAGTATTTTATTACTTTATTTATACGTGAATTTTTTTTATAACAACTATCTATTTTCAAATAATCAAATTGGGGCAATGCAGTTTTTTAAAGTTGAAACTAAATTGTCACTACTTTTAAATAGGTAAATTGCTTAGAGGCGAGCGACATCTATTAGCGTCAGGAAGGCAAGCGATAGCGCAAGTGTGACTATTTACTATGTAGGAATTATAAAGTGAAATGCAATCTTAGTTTAGCGTTCCACGTTTATGCTCTTAAGGCGAAAGGAGACAGATGATTAATCAAAGTGAATGATTGTGAATTTAAATGTTTTTGGACTCTTCCACTGGGAATCGAACCCAGGATCAAGGGCACTATAGGCGCACGCGCTATCCACTGGACTACCGGGGAAGGCAATATTAGGAATTTCGTTAGGCACTGAGACGTTTGTCGTTTACATTTAGGATTGTGATCATGCACTTTTTCGTTTGTTGTTTAACTATGAGCTGGATAAGACGATGGAATTCAAATTATGATATTCTATATGTACTAAGCCTTTTCTGTAGAATAGAGATGATGATGGTATTATGAATCTCCATCTTGATTTTATATTTTAAAAATTAATACTTTTTTTCCAAACCTTTACGAAAACTTTAACCTACATTATAAAATTGAAAGTCATTATTATCGTGACTCTTAATCTCTTGAGCCACCTGACCAATCTCAATCAAATTTTTGAACACAGATGAGGTTTGAGCCTGGGAAGGTTTATATCATTTCGCTTTGACGGTAGAGCTTAGTCGATGGAGAAGAGAGGGAAGATATACAAAAATCAATATATATATATATATATATAAATGAAAGTGACTATGTGACGTAATAACTCTTGAACCACCCGACCGAACTCATTCAAATTTTCAACATACAGATGGTGATCAGAAAAATGGAAACACCTGTAGTTGGCAACACGTCAGATGTATGGGTTGTCAGTGGTGTCGTGGCGCCCGCAGCGCCGGACCGCTGGTGGTGGTGTTTTAGGTCGGTCTCCATGCTACGTCAGGCGCAGTGGAACAGCAGTGTCCAGTGGCTGCAGCAGACGGAGGTAGTGTAAAATGGGAGACCTCTCAGATTTTCAAAGAGGGCAAATTTTTGGTGCGCGGTTATGTGGAGTGAGTGTGACGGCCAGTGGCGAAGAGTCGTAAGAGGCCCTGAGGCCCGGCCTACCCATTTAATTTCAGAAATTATAATTTATAATTAATTCATTTTCCTTGCACAGAATGCATGATAGTTTTCTAAGTTGAAAAAAAAAATGTTTGATAAAGAAATCGTGGTTACCACCACTGCTAGGAGGCTCACCGAGCAGTGTCTCAGGCACCAGTAAAACTACCGCCAAGCTACTCAGAAAATCCCGCGAGAGAACGTGTTGGTAATAACCTGCGAAAGAGACCGGCCTCAGCGCTTATAGACTTTCGTTCCTACATAGAGAGTATCTCTCGAGACCTTCGATTTCGATTCGATATGTCAAACAAATAAAGAGCAAGAGAACGTAGGGCCCCATTCCGTACCAACTTTGCTTAAATTTGCGGACTCTAACGCAACGCAAAAACTGGAACAAGCAATTCTAAAGGTGGTACGCCTATTATCGCAAACTAAAGCCCCTTTATTCTGTTACGTTGGCGCAAACCTGTACGAAATCAGATTCGTTTAGTTCATTAGAATTGAGTAGAGACTGTCCGCCTTATGCAGAGTCGTTTTGATAAATGATTAGCGTCATACTAAAGGCCTGACTACTGCAGGAAGCATATGTTAGTCGAACTCTTTAGCATGGCACTAATCACATGTCAGAACGGCTCTGCATAAAGCCCTGTATGTTTGAGATATTGTGAGTGACATTTTTTTTCTTACATTTGCCAAAGTGAATGAGAGAAAATGTTAGTAAGTAGAAAATATGAACATAATATAATACCTATTAAAGAATCTTCTATGTCAATGGTCTTTTGAAAATTAATGTGTTATTAAGGAACGAAGACCAACCCCTGCAAGGGCGCCCATCAGGGGGGGCAAGGTGGGGCACTCGCCCCCTAGAGGAAATTGTACTTCAGAATATCGATAATCCAATAGAATTTTTACATTAGTTACAGCAAAATTTGAAACTATTTTTGAAACGTCGTCTCTACTTGCCCCCTCTTGGAAACCACAACATGGGCGCCCTTGAATGCCTGTGTTGAAAATAGAACAGAGGGTAAGAGAGTTCTGCATGCATTGGTACAAAAAATTATTTGGAGTTGTTGACATATAAAGAGCATAGTATGAAAGAATATTTAAGTATAATTCTGTTTTTAAAGAGGAATTAAGTAACATAAAAAATGACTTGATTGAATGCTTGTCATGTGTTTTGAACAATATAATTAAAGACGAAATTTTACAGAGTTTGTCTCGGTACAAGTAGACTAAACAACATATGTTTCTTGTAAAGCGTAGATAATGTGATAATCCATCTTCCCCACTCGATCACGCCCAATTAAAACAGTTAAATTGCATTACGGCGAATTAAGATCAGCTATGAGTCACATACGTGAATTTCATTATGAAAATTGAGACCCGGATCGAATAAGTGCCGTCGATGGTCTACAATTACGTTAAATTTATGTGAATTTGTCTTCTTGTGTTTCTGTAGAAAAATATTTATGTCTAATCTGTTTCATTTTATTATTATTATTATTATTATTATTATTATTATTATTATTATTATTAGTAGTAGTAGTAGTAGTAGTAGTAGTAGTAGTAGTAGTAGTAGTAGTAGTAGTAGTAATAGTAGTAGTAGTAGTAGTAGAACATTGGGCCTACCCTCTTGAAACTATCACCCTTCGCCACTGGTGACGGCAGTGGTTACTGTGTTAGGTGTGTCGCGTGGGACAGTGTCGAAGGTGATGACGGCCTACACAACACACGGGAAAACCATATCGGGGAAGCGGAACAGTGGGCGGAAGAAAATCATGAGTGACAGGTCACGCCGGGTATTAAAGCGCATTGTCACGCAGAACCGTCGTGCCACTGCGGAGCAAGTGACGGAGGAAGTCAATCAGCACCTCCCCCACCCTGTTTCGACAATCACAGTCCGCCGCGAATTACATGACATGAGCTTACGGGGTCGTGTTGCACGGACCAAACCGCTCATCAGGGACCATAACGCTTTCGCACGCCGCAAATGGTGCCGCGACCATGCAACTTGGACCGTTGAGGATTGGAAACGTGTGATATGATCGGATGAGTCATCCTTCACCCTATTCCCAACTACGGGCCGTGTTTATGTGTGGAGAACGCCCAAAGAAGCTTATGATCTGCAGTGTCTCCGCCCAACTGTGAAACATGGCGGCGGCTCGGTGATGCTGTGGGCCGCCATATCATGGTTTTCATTCGGTCCTGTGGTCACACTTAGCGAACGAATCACTGCCAACGATTATGTCACAATTTTAGGAGACCACTTGCATCCTATGGTCCGGATGTTGTTCCCGGACAATGACGTCATCTTCCAGGATGATAATGCACCCATTCACACAGCTGGCATTGTTGCAGCGTGGTTTGAGGAACATCGGGATGAAGTTCAACACCTCCTCTGGCCCGCCCAATCCCCAGATCTCAACATAATTGAACATCTGTGGTCCGTCTTGGAAACACGACTCCGGCGACGATTTCCACCTCCATCCTCTCTCACAGAACTGGCCGATGCCCTGCACGAGGAATGGTGTAAAATTCCACTTGTTACCATTATCGACCTCTATGCCTCCATCCCACGTCGCATCAAGGCTGTTCTGAAGGCGAAAGGTGGCCCGACACCATATTAATCTGGTAAGTTGCAATTTCGCTAAGGTGTTTCCATTTTTCTGATCACCATCTGTAGATGAGGTTCGGGCCTGGAAAGTCCTTTTTTTATCATTTCACTTGGATGGTAGAACTTAGGGGAAAGGGAGGTGAGGGAGAGATATATCAAAATAAATAACTGTTAAAGCACCCAACCGATCTCCAATAAACTTTCAGCATAGATGAGGTCAGACCTGGGATGGTTCATTTCATTTTGACGGTGCAACTTACGTGAGGGGGAAGGAGGAAGATATATTAAAAATGAAAATGAAAGTGACTGTCTATGTGATTGAATAACCCTTGAACCACATGACCGATCTCGGTCAAATTTTCAGCATAAATGAGGCTTGGACCTGGTATGGCTTTTATCATATCACTTTGACGGTGCAACTTAAGGGAGGGAGAGGGGGATATTTAAAAATGATCGATATTAGCGTCGAATCTATAGTTTTCGGTATCACTGAGAACAGTGACACTTCCGATGGTGTTTACATCCAAATTCAACCCCGCAACTTGAGGGAGGGGAAGGTATATAAAAATGATCGAAATGACCAATATTGGTGTCGAATTTATAGTTTTCGGGGTCGCTGAGATGAACAGTGATACTTCCGATGCCGTTTAAATCCGTGCCACTAAAAACAAAAATAGCATATTTCACGGGTATGAAACACATGAGATAATGAGTTGAGCATTTAAAATTTTTATTTTAACCCAACAAGGTGGGTTATCGATGCTAGTATCTCATAAAACAACTGTTAAAATGTAAACGATTTTGAGCAACTTTAAGGATATATATAAACTAACTCTATGGCCTATGGAACCCGGAGGTTCAATGCCGCGTTCACAAAAGTTCTTCACTGACTTCTATCTTTAGCTAATTAGATCCAGTTTCTACTTTGTATTCCTATCTCTGCGAGATCCATCTTAATATTGTCCTCCCATCTGCGCCTAGGTCTTCCTAATGGTAATTTTCCGATGGGTCTTCCAGTCAAGACTTTGAAAGCATTTCTACTTTCTTCCATTCTAGCTACATGACCTGCCCACCTAAGCCTCCTAGACTTGACGACCCTAACAATGTTGGGTAAACCGTACAAATTATGTAGTTCCTCGTTATGAAGTTTCCGCCATCCCCATTCCCGTTCCTCTTGGGTCCGAATATTCTTCTCAGGATCTTGTTCTCAAATACTTTCAGTCTATGTTCTTCTCTCAGAGTAAGCGACCATGTTTCGCAACCATACAGAACAACAGGCATGATAATCGTTTTATATATTTTAAGCTTCAAATTCTTCGACAGAATTCACGACGACAAGAGATTTTGAACCGAATAGTAACACGAATTCCCTACTTTTAGTCGACATTTAATTTCTTCGTGAATATGATTTTCGTTTGTTAATATTGATCCTAAATATTTGAAAGTATCCACTTTATCAAAAGTATTATTTAATATTTTAATACCTCCACAATTTGCCGTATTACGGTCCCGACGCTCTTACATGTATTTAGTTTTCTCTGTATTTACTTCTAAATCCATGTCCCTGCAAGCGTTTAAATCTCTCCGTTTTCGGAAATTGAATATTACCTTTATTGAACGATAATCTCTCTCGTATTATCGCTACTACCAGGTAGTGATCAGTATCATAATCAGCCCCTCTAAACGACCGGACATCAATTATGCTAGATTGCCTTCTTCTATCTACTAAAACGTGATCAATTTGATTATGTGTTTTTCCGTCTGGTGATGTCCAAGTGTATTTATGAACGTCGCGATGTGGGAATTTTGTACTCTTCACGATTAGGTTTTTGGATGTTGCAAAGTTCACGAGTCTAACACCGTTGTCATTACTTTCCTTATGCAGACTTTCGTTCCCTATAATCGGTTTGAAAATATCCTCTCGTCCTACCTTCACATTGAAATCCCTAGTAGAATTTTCATATGATATCGCGGGAGTTGGTCAAATATCCGTTCCACTTCTTCGTAAAAACTATCTTTTATATAGTCACCCTTATCTTCAGTTGGAGCATGTACATTTAGAACAATAATATCACACCACCGTCCCATAAGAGTAATAAAAGAAAGTCTGTCAGTGACAAATTCAACCTGTTTAATTGCTGGTAATATCCGTTTGTGAACGAAAACCCTGTTCCTAACTGGTGATTTTTATTTCCTTCCCCGTAAAAGAACGTAAAATTTTCGGAATTCACAGATCCATTTCCTTCCCACCTAACTTCCTGAACTTCTACTAGGTCCATCCTGTATTTCTCTAACTCACTCCTGTATATATATATATATATATATATATATATATATATATATATATATATATATATATATAAGAAAGAAAGAAAAGGAAATAAAAGCAAATAATTTTGCGGGAAAAGCAATATGAGGTTGGTAATATGGGTCCTGGGTCCTTAGGAAAAATAAATAAAATAACTGGTTCAGAAAAGTGAATGACAAGTTTATTCTTATAACTAATATTTTATACATTGCGAAACCTGAAAAAAGACTGAGGTGAAAAGCATTTTTAAAAAATCATTCATTACAAGACTACTAAAAATAAATTGAGAGGATCGCTGAGAAACAATTTTAAAAGTTTTACGAGATTCCATGTACGATGTCTATTTGCATAAGGCACAGACTCTACATCCTTCTCATATTCAGAGCAGTCGTTGTGTACCCACATTAATTGTGTGTATGACCAGGGTTAGCACTTCCTTAAAAATCGAGAACTGGTTTTAGAATTTAGGAAAGTTAATTTTATTTGGTCCTGTTCATTACAGTGGTTAGGGTTAAGTCTTTCAAGATCTTAATTTTGAGATAGGGCGTAAATTTTGGGTGTTAACACTGAGTAGATTCGTTTAAATCTTCGACATTTTAAATTTTATTGTATTTCTCCAAACTAAAACCGAAGACTAGTACATGTTAAAATGCTTAAAATTGTTTAATATCTTGCTCCGGTTTAGATCCACCTTCTCATCCAATCCTAGTTCATTTATTTTGAAAGTAACTCTGCCAATGTAATTAATATTCTGATTCTGTTCCCAGAACGTGACAATGTCCTCTCGATCTGTAAAGAGTTGTCCTGAATGAACATAGAATACCTTCATTTCTCTGGAGATTGGCTTTTGGCACAAGTTTAGCAGGAAATTACGATCCTCTGTAATTCGGCGCAAATATACTTCTTTCGCGGCAATAGCACTCTCCAGTAACAATAGAGCCACCTCTGAAGATATGTCTGACATGATTTCTATATGTTTCAGAGTTGGTGATGGAAGAGGTTTCTTATCATTGTTCCAGCCTAATAGATTAATATGCAATTTTAATGATACAATACGTGGACAATCTCTTAGAAATGATGAAATTTCAAAACTACCATGTGGAAACTTTAAATCTAATTTAGTGAGATGGCACCCATGATCTTTGAAGTAATCTTTGATATTTGAAATTAAACCAAATGGACTTAGATAATTAAAATTATCGTAATACACTTGTAAATCAGTGATAGGATTGTTATTTTCTGTTAGCATCTGAATAAACCTTAGATGTTCAGTTGTTAGATTGTTCATTGATAGGGAACGTAATTTCCAGTTAGGACAAATGTATTTTGATGGGAACTGTACATACTTAGAGCAGTGAGTCCACAAGTCATGATTCAGCTGAATATCCAATGCTTTTAAGGAGACAACAGCTTCCACCAACATGTTCAAGCCCTCGTCCGTAACGTGTGTACCAAATAATTTGACATACCTCAATGTTTGACACAATTTTGTTTTACAACACAAGAATATACATTTATGATTTGCATTACTAGATAAAGTGCAATGTTTAGTGTTGACTCTGTTATTTGAACATACAATTTCGCTAATTTTTCCCGCGTTGTTGGCTAGTAGTTCTCCATGACATTCCCAACTTTGAGTAAGGAATTCGATACCCTTGTCAGTCACTTTGGAACTTGGCCTACAGATGAAAAGAGTTTGAAGATGATGGCATGTTTCTCCAATAACCCGAAGCAAAGTATCGCTACACTTAGAGTCAAGTTTCAGGTGCGTTAACCAATTGCCGTTGTTTTCGATTAAACTATGAAGGAACTCCATCTTCTGTTCTAGCTGTTCGCTACGTCCTATTTCAACCTTAGAAGGTAATAACAACATTTTAAAGTTGCCTGCATTCTCATGAAGAACGTAAAGTATCTCGTCCAACTTTCTTTCAGGGATCTCACCATTTATAACGCATTCCATTCCTCTGGATAGCAACACTTGAAGTGCAAAAATATACATATTACATGAGTCACCAAGAAGCTTATCGAGACAACTTAGAAACTCTATATTGGGATATTGACAAATTATCATAGTCAAAAGCTGAGAACGAACACTGATTGGTAGATGTTGAAAGTATTCTCTTAACTCCTTCGCAGCGTCATTTTCTATTTTTCTTGAAGACGTATCAATGGTAGTAAAGAAGCTCTTAAATTTTGACATTATAATATCTTGGAGAGTTTGTAACTTTTTACTTTCTATGTAAAGAACTAAAGGAGGTTTTATTTCATCTGTGCCAGGCATTGCATCACTTGTTTCATCTGTGTCATATATATCTCCACTTCTTCCATATGTGTTAAATTTTTTCCTCCTTCTTTCACATGTGTCAAATTCTTCACTTGAGTCATATGTGTCAAATTCTTCACCTAAGTCATCTATGTCAAATATTTCCCCCCTTCTTTCACATGGGTCAGATTCTTCACTTGTGTCATCTCTGAGAAATTTTTGTTCATAACGTTCAGAGCTACTGCAGAATAAGTCTTCTGATTCTGAATCATATTCAGATTCATCCATTGTTTAGAATTAGTTAAACATCTTCATTTAGAAAAATAAAATCCATGATAAATCAATATTGTTACCATGGTGCTAAAATGTTGAATTATTGTAATTAATAATATTGTCATGTGGAAAAGTAATTATTTGTCACGTGTGTCATAAATATTATTTTTTTTCCAGTATGAAAAACGATGAATAAAAGTACAGATCCAAAATAAGATTTCAGCTCTCGCCAAAAACAGGCGTTGAATATGTAGAATAGAATCGTCTCCAAAGTAGTATACTGCTCTGATACACGAATACACGTCGCAATTATAAAGAACATATAAATACTCATCAATTTAAAGGAAACACCTGGAGTTGGAAACATATAAAATGTTTGGGTTGGCAACGGTCAGATGTCGACTGCAGGACCGTTGGTTATTGTGTGTTAGAGGGAAGCTCCGTACTAAGTATGAAGCAGTAGAGCAGACGGTGATAGCATATAACTGGAGACCTCTCAGAAAAACTGTTGTTTGCAGATGATCTCAAAATATATTCAAAAATCAAAACAGGAAAAGACTGTCATTTGAATAATTGAATTCATGTAAAGTAAATAAACTTAAGATGAATGTAGGTAAATGTGTCTGTGACGTTCAGTAGGAACGAATTTTCTTTGAATATTAGTATTCCATTCGTGGGACAAATTTTTAGAAAAATTAAAGTTAGTGAGAGATTTGGGAGAAATATTTGATCAATGGTTAACCTTCGATCAACATGTGAAAACCGTAACTAATGAAACCTACAGAAACCTCGGATTTGTAATCCGAATGAGCTTAGAAATGATACGACATTGAAGATTCTTTACTTTTCGTATGTTAAGATTAAATTAGAATATGCGTCAGTTATCTGGATTTTACCTATAAAAAGTCCAGTCTGTATCCAAAATTTGAGCACTATATCAATTTTAAATTCAGGACGTTAGAACAAAGAAAGACACTAACTGACTTAATTTTGCTCTTTAGACTCTTCGTAATAAAGTCAAATTATTACAAAAATTTATTTATTCAAACCCCGTACCTCAAAACGCAAATGCAAAAAACAATAACATATTCTTTTGTCTTAAAACAAGGACGAATATACTGTATACGGTGTATGTCACCTACTTGGAGAATTAGTGCTACTTACAATGCAATGTGTAAAGAGAATGTTTGTTTGATATATTTACTAACAAAGAACGTCACTTCTGGAACCAAGTTTTAGAAGTCCTATAAATTATGGCTTATTTGTACACTTATTGTATTTTATTTATCTTGTCCTGCTACACTGGCGGATCCACGTGGAGGGCGGAAGGGGCGACCGCCCCCTCCAAAAAATATTTTACTTCAGCATTTACCGTTGGAAAATACAAATATTGTCTTTTCCCGACCGATCCAATTTGTGTGACAAGCCTCGCAGAATCTAATCAAAATAGGTGGTACTTAATGGTACCTAATACAGACATATTTGGATTGTTAATACTTCTGTCCCTATTTGCTTGAAGCGGTCACCATTAGCCCCAAAGGAGCGAGAATATGATTCATTTGTTAGACGAACACCTGCAGGAAGGAGGGAAAGACGGCTCACTCTTTGAACTAAAAGTGTATACTTTAAAATTGTATCCTAGAGGAAAAGATCTGGAAATGGAATTCGAGTCCCAATAACTTCAATTACCTTTACTTTGAATAAAGAGAAATATTTAATATTCAACGCTCCTTACCGAAAAGCTCGCTGAATCTGAGATGAGACTTTTCGGTTGGTTGATTCATAGATATGTATTACTGAACCAATGTAGCGCGTTCGATGTTCACTTACCGGGAATCAAACACAGAACCTCATGCATCAAAGATCAAAGGTACGTTCGTTAGCTACTACATCAACAAAGAGAACCGTCACACGGTTCAACACGGAAACATTAGGAAGGGACCAGGGATTCATTGTGACTTTTAATGGCATTTCATCTTTTCTTGGGAAATAAACAAGCTGTTATCGTAATCATATGTATATATAAACGAAGTCCTGATCTTCGCACAGGCCAAACCGCTTAAGCTAGAAACTTGAAATTCGGACAGTAGATAAGATTTGTGACGTAAACCTGAAATTTGATATTTGGATTTTTCACTTAAAATAATTCGACACTCTTTTAAATGTTTTTTAACACTTTAGTAAATGGAGAAAAACAAGTGGAAAGAAAAAGGGACAGGGTTTGCAATTATTATAATAATATATCAATATCAAAGAATATTTGAAGTTTGGAAACATGGAATTTGGTATATGGACTTCTCACTTAAAATAATTCAATACGTATTTCAGCGTTTTTGGTATTTTACCTACGAGGGAAGAAAAGGAGATGGGAATCATTATTATAAGATGCCCATTTCTCGGGATTCCTTACGGTTAGAGACATGAAAATTGCTAGTTTGATTATTCGTTTAAAATAATTAAACATGTATTTGGGCTTTTTTTTGCAACTTAACGTAGAAGGGAAGGAAAAGATGTGTGTGTGTGGGGGGGAGGGTGTCACTAGGGATGCGCACGAGTCGAGACAAGTCTCGAATCTCGACTCGACTCGACTCAAATTCGAGTCAAGATTCGAGTCGAGACACTTTGTAAAATTCGAGACGAGTCGAGACAAACGTATTTCTCGACTCGAATTTTCGAGTCGAGACACGAGTCGAGTCGAGACTGCTTGTAAAAATCTCGACTCGACTCGAATGTCTCGAAAATCTTTCTATAATTTTTAATATTATTTTGAAGAAAGTATTTACTCACAAACAGCCTTGAAATTAATTCAAGTGAGCACCCATGCATAGACGTAACCTAGGGGGCAAGAGGGGCTACTGCCCCCCACATTTCTGAGGTTTATTAGGATATTCATTCGTGTTATCTATGAACTAAGCTGAAGCGTATACAACACCATTTTACTTAATTTTATGTTTTTTGTTTCACAGCATTAAGGTCTTTAGGCGACTAACGAGGCCAAGAGAAAGGAGAGGCAAGGAAGTGAAAAGGCAGCGAACCTGGCCTGACAAAATGTACCAGGTGAAACCTCAGTCACTCAGTCAGGAAGGATGACCGGTCGGAACAGAGTTCGTGGCCATGCTCCACCTTTAAAATGCTGCTCGTTAGGCATGCACACTACCCAGGGTTTAAAGTGGCTACAGTGAATAGCCACCTCGCCAGAATGCTTATCCACAGTGATTTGCGAGAACACAGTCAACAATGGAAGTAAATAACCCCTGATCCATGTTCCTGATCTGGTAATAGTCGTTTCATAGACGGGACCAACATTTTAATTAAAAATTAATGCACAATGTTTGTAAAGTGACAAGTGTTGCACACGAACTAAATTCTGACAACAGGCTGATTTGCCGGAATGCAGTGCATGCGCACTTTAAGCCCTGATACTGCCTTTCTACTACTAGCTGGGTAATTGTCACTCACTTTCGATGCATGTGATCTGAATTGCTTCACACCTCACTTTATTGCTTTTTTCGTTTTTAGACATTACATGTTCCTTTAAGACGGTAATAATAATTTATAAACTGTATTGTCAAATTCAGGATTTCTTTATTTTTCTATTACATCAGAAATGCTTGTAATTTGGATAGGACTTATTCTGAGCATGTTTTTTTGGGCTGGAGGGGAGGATCACAGAGGCAGTAGTCTAGTAGCTTAGCGACTAGATCATGCAAAATGTGATACCAACATACCACTTTCAGGGATGATAGACCTATTAATAAGAAGTAAATCCTGATATAGACCCAAATCGGCGGGGGTCTTGTTTTAGGTATATGACGTCATCAATATGGCCGCCAACGAATTTCGACTTAACTGAGTTTAAAAATGTGTAACTCCATTACCATTGAAGGTAGAAACTCCTTTTTACCTTTATTTTGCAGAGAATACATTGTACCTTTATTGTCATTATAAATACTTGCCTTATATTGCCGCCATTTTTAAATATGGCGTCTCAAACTGGAAAAATGTTTATTTTCAAAACGATTTTCTATGTTTTATAGCAAATAACTTTGAAACTGCTATGATTATGGGAAAATACTTTGATATAATCGTCAGAGGTCATTTCAATAGCTTTCGAACGCGACCAGAATCATTGATGTATCTGAACAAATAACCGAGATAATCAATTTTTTGTAGGACTAAATGTCGAACTTTCGTGAATAATGTTCGAATGTATCCGTAGATGTAGTTATATGACATTTGTAGTTCCATTGCCCTTTGATAATAGGAACATAGTACCGCTACCAGTATGTTCCTTTAAACGTGGAGAATAGCAAATCACAAGTGTTTATCTTTTGTCCGTGCTGAAAACCCTTTATAATGTCATAAATCCAAGATGGCCGCCGCGGTTTATCTCCGGTGAAAATTTCTCGCCACAGAAAAATAATAGAAATATGCAACAAAAGCCAATATCTTTCTTTGGATGTGAAAAAATCTTGACATAACATGTGATTGACTCTCCTTTGTGTCTGCAAGCCAATATATGACGTCATAAACACAGTATGGCGCCATGGCTTACATATGGATTATGAAAATTATTTATTTCTCGCATTAGAGAAACGATAGAAACGTGCAACAACCATCAATATCTTTTTTCATGTGTAGAATCATAAAGACATAAGTTTTGTCTTTTCTTTCAGGCGAAAGGCGAGTATATGACGTCATAAACCCAAGATTGCCGTCGACTCTTAAATATGTGTAATCCATAATATTATATGATTTATTTTTCTCGGCCCAATTCAAATTTTGGTA